>NC_082659.1:6548846-6855288 GCF_028023285.1 Balaenoptera ricei | reverse complement strand
GTTAACAAATAACTTGAGGTTTCATTGGAAACATTTTATTCTATAGCATTTCAATTTGGAAACAAGATACTATAACTGTTGTCTCTTCCACTCACACCCCTTCTCCAAAAAGGATGTTTTTTCCTACCTCACTAATCCCTCCGACTTGATCCCTTCTTCCCACCAAGGTCTGCCCTCCTTTGTCTTCTGGGTTGTGACGCAGCCCCTAACTCTGCTTCCATCCCGCCTGAGAGTCAGGTCGCTGGGTGCAGCTTGATCCCCCTGCAGCTCACGTACTGCACTGCACCTGCTCCCGTGAGGCAAAGCGCAGCGCACACCCTTCTTGGCCTGTGCCCTGTGATCTCCTTGCCTCACGTCCTGTGCTCACCTGCCTCCTGGATGTGCCAGACCACGTAGGCTGCTTCATCCCTCCGGCCTTCGTCTGCGTCTCCTTTGCCAGGAGGCCTTGCCCTTTCTGCAGTCAGATGCTACACCATTGCCCGCTCTCTTCAAAGAGCCCCACGTCCTTGTGTGTTGCGATTTGATATCAAAAACATTTCGTTTTTGTCTCATTGATTTTTAAACCTCCTAATACTACAGGTTTACGTTCTTCTTTGCTTGGGATACAGCAATCCTGAAGCCGCTCTCCAGCCATCCGCACTAGTAACAACGAGCAAAACATTTGCTCCGATAATTAGTTTGGAAATGTGAACGCGAGATCATTAAATCAAAGGATATTCTGTTTGGAAGGCTTATGACCCAATGTTCTTGGTTCCCTGTCATGAGGAAACTAAAACATCTTTGGAGGTCTTCAGACAGAAAAGTGGCAAAACTGGGCTTTCTTCTCCCTCCATATAAGGTTTTGTTTTGTTTTGTTTTGTTTTGTTTTTTAATCTGGACATTTGACTGCCCAAGCAGTTGTGTCCTCAGCAGTGTTTAAGGAGAGATGCAGATGTTAAAGGGGGAAAGGCTGGGAGACGCACGTCTCAGGCAAACCTTTGTCATCTCAGACCTTGCAAGGGACTAGGGGCAAATGCGTTGCTCCACATTTTGGAGATGATGATCAAATACCCCATGAGCTGGGGAGTCTCTCCATGTCCTTTTTGTATTGATGCCATACTTGAATTCATGTCTCCCAGAAGAGCCCATATCAAAGCCACTTGCCTTCCATTCTGGCCCTTTCTGTCCTCTCCAGGGTCCGGCAGACAGGATATAAAGGGAAGCTAGGCCCTGACAGCACAGGTTTTCTGAGTGGTTAGTAAGCACACCTGCTTCTGTCCTCCATAACTGCATGGACCCCACCCCACAGAGGATCATTCAAGCACTTCCTACAACTAATTTGTTCTGACCTAGTTTTCACTTTTTTCTATTTATCATTTGTGAATGACATTCTGTTCTCTGATCCTGTGTCTAGATAACCCCGTTCCGATTTTCACTAGTACAGAGAGACTAGAAGTGTGCCCTGTGCTCACTGTAAACTTGGAAGACGTGATAAGGCAGAGCACCGTAGTCACTAGTTGCTGCCGTACTGAAGTTCATAGCTTGTCCCCCTCCTCCTGGGACAGATAAAGTTGTGAATAATCTGAGTTCACCAGTATATCTGTGCTCCATCAAGTCATATGTCTTTGCTTTTATTTGTGGGCGTAACTATATATTCCTTTTCATTATTTAATTGGGGTTTTTTTTTTTTATCACATACACTATCTCTTTGCCTCTTTGTATGTTGCCCTTACCATCACTCCAAAATCTAAGGAGAAAATGTATTTTTCCCCTCAAAATGTTCCAGTCATTTCCTACTGATGAAAAGGCTATTTTTCATCAATAGCATCCCTTTTAAATTTAGGCAAGCATAATGAGGCTGGTATAGCAACATAAATTTGTTTGGGCATTTCATATAGGAAAAGGGGTCATGTTTTACACAAGATACAGCTCTTAAGTGGGCTCTTAAAGTACATACCTATTTACCCAAATATCTGCTAGGGCTCTGGTTCACAGCACTCACAGATACTTGTAAGTCAAGGAGCAAATAAAATGCAGCAGATGCTGTTAGGTCATATATACACTCATATACAGCAAGGCTAGTTATAGCAATTGACACCTGTAAAATGCCTATCTGTATCTACATCTATATCTTATCTATCTTTCTATGTATATCTATATGTGTATGCTTAATCTCCTTTGATTCTCATGCTGCCTTAGCTTGGGTTTCCCCCAAAGCGGAGCCCGAGACAAAGGCACACATGCAGGAAGTTTACTTGGGAAGTGGTCCCAGGGAGCAGCCTAGGGGGACAGGCGAGGGAAGGTGGGTGGAGGAGGCCGGCACACAAGCGGACACCCTTGACCACCGCGGTGGCATTGGTGACAAATCCCGCAGGACCTTCTGAGGATCCGTAGGAAATGTGTTTCAGAACCTTCCGCCTGGGGCAAGAGAGAGCGCACTCCCATCGCTCGCGGGGCAGGGCGACCCCCGTGCTGTGCTGCAGGGGCCCGCGGGTGCGCCGGCGTCCCCACGGCTGGGGGTCAGGCGGGGAGTGGGCGTCCGGGGGCCTGAAGCCCACTGACCGCTCCCTGTGAGACTGGCTGGCAGGGGGGTCGCCCAGAGGACGGGCCGTGGTCTCCAGATGTTCTGGGGGATCAGGGGCCACCCCCGGGCCTCATTCACAGAGCAGAAACCCCAGGCCGGAGCCCTCCCAGCCTCACCCGCAGCCGCGTGCACCTGACTGTGCTGTGATGGGAGGTGAGGCCAAGGTGAGCGGCTCCAGGCCCCAGGTCGTGTGGGATCACTGGCTTAAAGCTCTGGCATGTGCAGTTTGGTAACGTTGCTGACAGAGCGGCTGTGAAAGCAGCTCTCCTGAAAGTGGCAGTGTTTATAACGGATTGGAGAAAGGGTGGAGCCGGAGACAAAAGCGAGGCCACGATCACCGATCACGTATGCAGAAGGTAGAACATGAGCTTAGCAGGCCAACGCAACTGAGAGGACTTCCCTTCAACCTCAGCAAATGCCCGACGGCACAGAAGACATTCTGCAGGCTCCGTCATTGGGCTGGTGCCTGGGACACTTTGTTCTCAGCCTAGGAGATGCAAGTGATGCTTCCTACAGAGGTAGAAAGGGAACATACGGCTGTTCTCTCGTTTATAAAAGGAACTGAATTGTCAGTTATTACAATGGGAGCCGTTGAAATTCAGCTCTGGGAACGAGATTTGATGAATTTAGATTACAGTATACTGAGGATTTCTTTTTTAATGAAACTAAAGTGTTCTTGCCTCTCTGAAATTAAGGTGCACCGAGAAAAAAATAAGGTAAGTAAATTATTTCAGTGTCTTTCTACGGCAGGCAGAATCTTTGAAACATTATGTGTATATTCATGAACATACATATTTATAAACATGTCCTCAGGTGTGGAGATAAATGTAGATACAGATATATCCATCCATTGTCACCTGGCTCTTGGGTGACAGACCTTCAAAAACTGGTTGGGGAGGAAGGCTTTGGAAATCAATAACATTGTTGAACTTTCTCATTATATGAATGAGGATTCTAGGCCCTGGATCACAGTGTTAGCTGGTAGCGGAGTGACAATTAAAACCCTGGTGACCCAATGCCCAGTCCAGGACTCTTACCACTGCACTGGTGTACCTGTACTTACCTGAAAACTTTGCTACCAAGTGTTAACAATGTTACTTTTTCATTTCTGTGATGAAGTATTCAGATCGCAAAGGTTACTTATGCCTGTCCCATTTCTGCTCTTTCTGTATTCTGTGGGTTTGCAAAAATCCTGGGTAGATTTCTAGGGACAAGATAGTGTGATCGGGCTTCCCTGGTGGCACAGTGGTTGGGGGTCTGCCTGCCAGTGCAGGGGACATGGGTTCGAGCCCTGGCCCGGGAAGATCCCACATGCCGTGGAGCAACGGAGCCCGTGAGCCACGGCTGCTGAGCCCACGTGCCACAATTCCTGAAGCCTGAGCTCTAGAGCCTGCAAGCCACAGCTGCTGAGCCCACGTGCCGCAACTACTGAAGCCTGCGCGCCTGGAGCCCGTGCTCTGCAACAGGAGAAGCCCCGACAGTGAGAAGCCCACACACTGCAACGAAGAGCAGCCCCCACTCACCACAACTAGACAAAGGCCGCACACAGCAACGAAGACCCAACACAGCCAAAAATAAAATCAATAAAATCAATCAATAATTTTTTTAAAAAAATGATAGTGTCATCATCTTTGGAGCAAAAGCAGATTTTTTTTTTTCCTTTTTAACATGAAATAAAGGTACACTGTCACAATTACTATACTAGATGGCTATGAAAGGGAAAAGACTTAAAGAATTTAAGTGATTTTTTTTCTTGAAGATACTTTCAAGACAAACTAGTGTTTTAGAAGGAAGGCAGGAAGCTTGTGTTGTTTCTTTAAAAGAATGGGGGGAGGCGCTGGGAATGCAGATGGGAATGCCTGGGAACTGTCAGAACGGGGCCTTGCACGTCCTGCTGAGCGCGGCACAGCGGAACAGAGCCCAGCCAAGCCCCTCTGCTGCCTTATCTCCTCTGCTAGCACAAGGTGGAGAGAGTTCCAACGGAGAACGCGAGGGTACTACTGGAAGGTGCCCAAAGTACACTCGATCGATTTGCATGAAAACAGCGATAAAGTCTTCCATCCCTTGTATATGATGATGTGCTACTGATGTACCATCAGCAAAAATGTGTTCTTACAGTATTTTCTCGGTACGGCTGGCAGCTCTCCTTTGAACTGTTCGTGTTCTCTTGCCCCAAAACCATTCTGTCTACTTTATGGTGGATTTGAATAAATGGACACAACATGTATGTGTATACTCTCTCCACCGACTGACGTTTCTAAGAGCCGAGTGTGTGTGACGGTGCCTTGTGTGTGGTGAGGAAATGGAGAGCTTCATCCAGCATCACGCTCTAGTCAGACTTGCTGCAGTAACAGTGCTGGGAAATATTTAGACAAGTGTGTTCATTTTGCTTTTCATGTTCATAAAGCTGTAGCTGCAGCTTTTTTAATTTTATGATTGTATAGCAGCTAAAGTTCATGCTTTTCTGAACCATTAAGGAGGGAGAGTTTACCTCATCTAATATATTAGATTATCTCTAATTTGACCTCTGGTTCAGTCCTCTCAAGGGTTTAAAGCTATAAAAGTTTTCATATTTTTACATTTATTTACATAATTCAGTGGCCTGTGTGCGCATACTTTAAGGAATCGTATTACTTGCCGGCGCTTTGCAAAAGCAAAGAAACTTAAAAGTGATCAATCCTTTTTTTAAACTCACATTAGAAATACAGATTATTTGTTTAATTAGGCTATGTTTTGCAGATTACTCTTTAAACTGTAATGCATTTTTAAGCATTTTAACAACTTATTTTAAACCTGATAAACAGAAAAAAAATTTTTTTTCTAATCGAAAACAATGCAACAAAAGCAGAACAATATTCAATGACCAAATTAAGTGGCAAATAGAATAGTACAGCTTTTTTTTTTTTTTACTAATTGTAACTCATCTTTATTTCTTGATCTGAAATTTGATAACTGTATCAAGTATATATCAAAGTATTTACTGTTCACCGATGAAATATTTTGCTAGTCCAGCTGGGACTGCGGTTCACTTTGCAAGGCCATGGGGAAGCTTTACGCATGTCCCCCCTTCTGGCTGTGGCTTGCAGGCCCTCAGAGCTGCGGACGGCTGAAGTTTGGCTCCACAAGAAGAGAACCTCCACCGGGAGCTGCAGATAGTGACTATGACTTCGGACAAATCAGTGACCTTCTAATTATGTCTTCCAAGACCTCCAGACCCAAAATAAGAGTGTCTTGCTACAAAATATATGTTGTATCAATCTTCTCTTTACACAATACCAGTTCTAGGGATGGTGTTGTTTCTGACTCATTTTTAGAGGGAGTTTATTTCTGTCATTTGTTTCAGCGGCATGTCATTCATGTGTAGGGAAGTCACCTTCTCTCCAGTGGTTAAGTAAGAATAGAGATGCAAAGTTTGGCCATAAAGTGAAGATGTCACTTTAAATGCACATTATTATATTTCTACATGGTTAGTTACTTATCACCCTAATTTTTGAATAAAATTTCACTCTAAGAAGGAATCCATTTAAATAGACACCCAGGGACTTCCCTGGTGGCTCAGTGGTTAAGAATCCACCTGCCAATGCAGGGGACACGGGTCTGATCCCTGGTCTGGGAAGATCCCACATGCCACGGAGCAACTACTGAGCCCGTGTGCGCCACAACTACTGAAGCCCATGCGCCTAGAGCCCGTGCTCTGCAACAAGAGAAGCCACCGCAGTGAGAAGCCCGCGCACCACAACGAAGAGTAGCCCCCGCTCACCGCAACTAGAGAAAAGCCCGCGCACAGCAACAAAGACCCAACGCAGCCGAAAATAAATAAGTAAATAAATTTTTAAAATAAATAAATAGGCACCCATATAGATTTACACCTTGTCATAAAATGAACCTTTCTTACATACTAACTTGCTCAATATAAAACCTGTCGAGCTGCCCAAATCATGAGGATTGGGAATGTTTTGTGGCCAAGCCTATGATACCAAATTGAAACTGCTAAATAATATTCCTTTGTGAGCACTTTTCACTGCTTTCTTTCTCACAATAGAGTATTATTTTGACGTGTAAATATTGCTCCCTGGGGACTGGTTTGATGTGTTAGTGCACTACGTCTCAATTTTTTTAAACAACAGATCGCGGGTAAAATTAAACACATCACGGGCAGCCTGTGGAGCAAAAGGAGCCCGTGCAAAAGAGTACCTACTATATGATCCCATTTATATCAAGTTCAAGAATAGACCAAACCTATGGATGGTGACAAAAGTCAGAATAACGGTTTCTGGTTGGGAGGCGTTTAGGAGTGTGCAAGAGAGATTATTAATGGGGAAGGAGCACGAGGGGACCTTCTGGGTGCGGGAGATGTTTTATATCTAGATCCCAGTGCTAGATACACAAGTAAATTCATATTTTAAAAGTTCACGAAGCTGTCAATTTAAGGTTAGTACACTTTATACACTTCTCGTGTTTTAGACCACCTCAATAAAAATATTTTTAAAGGCACGGGTATTAAAAATGAAATGTTTGATAACTTTTGCCGTGACACTGCAACCCTAGTTACTATAAGTGATTTTATTTACCTCTGTCTGCAGCTTTCATCTGGTTGTACCTAAGTACTACCTAAAGAAAAGAACTTTGAAAAAGTGGTTTTAAAGTGACTGTCTGCAGAGAGTGTAGATTAAACCGTTCCAGCTGCCCAAAGAGGGTTAAAAGTATTCAGTTAGGTAAGTTAGTAATTTAACATTCCGAAACTCGATTCTTTCCGGATCAAGCATAAAAGGCATTTGCTCTCGGAAGACCGAGAAAGAATTCATGCAGTTCCCATTAGTCTAAAAATAAATAATAAATAAATAAATGTCTGAGTCATGGGTTGCATTTTGATGGAGTTCAGTGGCTTCAAGCATAGGAAGAAAATGATTTATCCTTTGAATAGCTGTGCTACCCATTGGGATGAATACAAAATTACTCTGAAAAAAGTAAAATAAATGAATTAATCTATTGAATTTAATTGTATTTTGAGTTATTCCAATTAAAGCAGCTCTTGCTTTTGAGCAGCATTATAAAAACTTGAATAAAGTAGCTTTGTGTTGGATTCAGGTTGGAGAGAAGTTACATGTGTGATTTTTGAAGCTGTTGTAGGGCCATCATTATGGCACAGGTTTTGGGACTCGGACACACCTGGGTGTGAATCCTAGCTCAGCTGCATACTAGCTGCCAGGTCAACTTTTTTAACCTCAGATTTCTCGTTGGTAAAATGAGTATATAAATGCATTCTGTGCTACGTTCGTCTGAAAATCAAATGGGACAAATGAATCAGAGCTCCCAAGCTGTGTGCCAAGCCTCCCCAGGTCCCTGCAGCAAACTCCTAAGAACACTGGGGACAGTTCAAATATTCAAGGGAAATCCCACAATATTTAACATCTGTCAGCTACTGGAAGAATTAGTAGCCCAAAGTAGCTCAGTTTCAAAACTATTAGATGGTGCCACCGGGCAAAGCTGGGTTTTTAGTGGTTTGCTGTTGTTAAAAGCAAGAGCGCTACAAAAATCAGCATGGAACTTAAAATGGGGGTGGCAGTGTCCGACCCGATTCCGAAGTTTGAGGAGCTGGGCAGTGCCTAACTGGCAAACAGAGTCCATAAGTATTTGGGGTTACTTGAGTTTTAGAGCATCCTGTATGGAACCTTGCATTTGGTAGGGTGTAAGCCCAATCCAGATACTGCCTTTAATTGCCCTATGATTTGATAATATTTATCGGAAAACCAGTAAATCAAAAAGACTTATTAAATCATATAAGACCTTCATCAAGACGTGTACTTGAACAGTTTCCCAACCTCAGAAACCATTCAGAAAAACAGCCACGCTTCTCGCAAGCTTGTTGCTCGGCCCGGTGTCTGCTTTCAGGCTAACAACTTTCGTAAGCGCCGTGCACTGGGGGAGAAAGCTTCTTAGAGCACACGGTGCGTGCGTTCTGTGGACGGCGTGGCAGCCTCAGGCCGACGTGTTTCGGGTGGTGTAGTGGGAGTACCGAGTGCGTGCCAGTCTCACGAAAGTAACGTGGTCCATTTCTGCGTGTAATTTACAGCTTGCATGCCTGCCACCCTCATTCGTTCAAAGTTGAACTCGTTTTACGGCGCGCAGAGAAGCCCAGCTTACTCGAACACCAAATGTTCAGCGTGATTCTTCAAACGCTTGTGGTAAAAGTACGAGGGGCTTGAGTCATTTTCCCATAATTAGTCTCAGTTCTGTAGGCCAGGCCCCTCTCCCCAACCCTGCTGCCTTGCGTGTACGTCTATTCCAGTGGAAGCTAGTGGAAAATTCCTATCCCCTTTCACTCCGCTGCCATGAGTTATAAAAAGCATGTCATTCAGGATTGACTTTTTCTTCTGCAATGTTGAATTTTTACTCCAATTTGAAGGGGAAAAAAAAAATAATCATTTTAAGAGAGATTTCTCTGTCAGTGGCGGGAGGGGCCACGGCATCACTTTGAGCCACCGGAGAATGGCTGACTCACTTTCCTTCATCTTTAGGGGGTCGTGCATTTATATCAACGAGTGCTTTCTGAGGGGTAGTATATCAGAGTGCAGCATACCGCCTTGTCTTTTTCAGGGTCCCATGACACTCGTTCACACAAGTCACTTAAGATCCACATGTCACTGAGTAATCAGTGGGCACAACAAGCTCACATGCACGTGCGGCTGGGGAGTGAGGGCTCATACAGGAGGTGGGAATGAGGGGCGAGGGCTCACATAGGAAGTGGGGGTGAGGGGCGAGGGCTCACACAGAAAGCAGGGAACAGCGGCAGAAGTTTTCCTATTGTTAGGGTTCATTTGTTTGTTTCAATCAAAATATGAGTCATCTTACCCCCATTTTTAACCAAAAATCACTGTGGTCACTGCTGTGATTTGGTCTTGACGCCTACAGGCCGGTTTAATTTTATCAGTGGTAGTGAATTCTTGAAAGCTTCCCTCAGTCGTAGAAATCTGGTTTCAAATTAACGTGGTCCACATGCCAGCTTAAACTTTGTGGCTTAGCGTTTTTGTTGAATCCCCTCGGCGGAAGGACCTACATTGGAGTTTTGGCTGCTTTTTGGGACTCAAATTATGAGTAGTTGGTTCCACTGGAATCTTGGCCCTCTCCTGGAGTGACTCTAGGAGCATTTTGGCTTAAGGAGGCCAAAGATAGAACTTAAGTGAAGGTTTTTTCCCAAAACGCCTATCCTGCATCCCAGCACTTTCAGGTGGTATGTGTAGACCTCTTTTAATCGTTCCTGAACCCCTAAACCATTGGTCTGCTGGAGTGTGATTGGCTTTGGGGGGGAAAGTCCATGCTAGCCTGGGAAATCTCCTGAAAATGACAGTGGTAAACTCAGAACTGGGGTACGAACCCTCATCTTAATCCTTCTCCCTGGGGGCCACTAGCTCTCCTCCGGCCGACCTCAGGGAAGCATCTCTTGGTTCTTCATGGCCCCGTTGCTGTGGTCTCGGTGGTCCCCATAACTGCTCAGGAAGCAAGATGAGGCCGCCCACGTGGAGAGAGGGGCCGACATGCCCCATGATGCAGAAAGTACACCTAAGGGGTTTTCATAACGATGACCGTAAGTCGTATGCGTTCAAGTGTAATACCATTTAGAAAGATTTGAAAAAGGAAACATCCGGGTGCTCCCAAAAGCAGGCGCCAGTCTGGAAAATGGTTTTGTTTAGAACCGTCTGTCTCTGATGCTGGAAAAGAAGGTGTTGTCAGGGGAGAGGCGAAGGTAAGGCCAGAGGGAATGGCAGGTCGTACTGGTCAGGCCTGTGTTTTACGTCCAGGCTTTCTTTTCCGTTGAATGTTTATACAGCTCCTTCTTTCCTCAGGTGTCTGCTGTACTATTATTGAATTATCTCTTTGTTAGCCTCCCATTGTAACCTTAACGGAATTATGTTTGACCAGTACTTAAAATACTCCTCAGAAGTCCTTTCTGAGCACCTCGGGAATAAACACCAAGACCACTCTGCAACGTATGGAATATTTTCTGAAGAGCAGGTTTCATTAGAAGGTAGATTAGTCTTGGAAATCATTCAAGGAAGCTTTAAGTCAGTCCAACTGTACAGGTTCCAAAGATACAAGAAAGACAATACACAATACTTGGGTTTGTCCAGTTAAGAAGTGTCAACTTCCATAAAAGAACACAAGTATCCATCTACAGTAGTACGGTGGGCACATAAATTGTGTCATGCTCCTACAGTGAAACACTACACAGTAATGGAAAAGGGCAAATTTTAATACACACAACAACATGGATGAATCACAGGAATAATAATTTTTAAGAAAGACTCAAAGAGAATACATACTGTATTCCAATTACGTGAAGTACAAAACTTAGCAAAATTAACCTGTAGTGGCAGAGGGCAGAATAGAGGCCAGCCTTGAGAGGAGGGGCTGCAGGGTGGGAGGGGCAGGAGGGAGCCCCCTGGTGGTCATTACACAGGTGTGTACATCTATCATCAAGGTACACGCTTCGGATTTGTTAATTTTATTCTAAGTTATACCTCAAAAAAAAAAAGAAAGTGCTGGATTCCATAAAACAGAGCCAGCTCAGAGTCTGAGGCATGTCTAAGCCAGCGTCTGAGTGAATGAAAAGCAAGGGCTGAACTGGTCCAGTCGAGTGTTTGGGGGAGCAGAGGTGCATGTGTGAATGGACCGAGTTCCTGCTCTTCAAAGCTTCTTATTTTGCCCGTCCCTTGCTCCGACAGGGCTGTCTTGGGAAGAGTTACATTTCAGTTTCTTATTCACTTGCTTATTCATGAATCCCTCCCCATGTCTGAAAACAGAGCCATGTGTGTGCCACTGTCTGCAGATTCAGCAGGTGCCATCTTGCTGTGTCCTGAGATGCCAAAGGGCGACGGCAGCTGCCATTTATGCAGCGTCGCCCTCCTAGGGAGGCTTAAATCATCCGGGATTGACTGTTCCGCGTATCAGCCTCGGTTCCAGTCCTGAGAGTGAGAAAGCAGAGCTGGAAGGAGGGGAACAGTGCTCGGAAACAGGACAGACGTGGGTTTAAATCCCTGCTCTGCAACCTCACAGCTCTGGAAGCTAGCAAGTCACTTAACATCTCAACACTTTTCAGCCTTCCCCGGGGTCAATGAAAACAATAACGTCGACCCAAATTGGTCTTCTCACAACTTCCAATATTTGTTCTTACTCCTGGCGGTGGACACACTCAGGGCGTGACCGTTGTGTATAGTATCAGAATGGCAGGTGTTAGGGGACCCCCGTGAAGTGATCCACGCAAAAAGATGTCTTATTATAAGAAGCTCGGAAATAAAGACATTATCCTAGTATTGCTAACTTTCTGCCATCTGATACCACTCTGAGCTTGAGTTTCCTCAAAAGAAGAACAGGGTATCTACCTTCAGTAGGCTGTCACGAGATTAAACGAGCTGACGTCAGCAGGTCATGTGCACCTGGTAAATGCCAGCTGCTATGCTGACAACCGGCAGCACCCTGCCTCCGTCACTTCACAGTAACGACTACACCACAACAAAGGGGAGAAAGAGGCCTTCTCTGTTGTGAACTCTCGTGACTGCTGTCATATGAACAGGATCCTTTTTGCAAGAAGTCTGTAGACTTTTTAAAGAAACCAGCAAAGTATGCTGGCGTCAAAGTAGAGCCGAAAGCCCCTCCCTTGTTTGGGAAGAGGTGAGGGCGTGGTGCTGGGTTATCTCCACAGCTGCTGTGGTTGACCTGTGTTCCCGGTTTAGGATTTTGAATCACTTAAAATTGAAATGGATAGAGAAAGGGCCCCAAATAAGTAGAGAGAGTTGTTTATTCACCAGATATTTTTATCCTTTTTTTCCCCTCATCCAGAGACCATTTATATTAATGGTAGTGGTATTTCAGGTGAAGAAGGGAAAGGAAAAGTAGCATACTGTCAGACTACAACTGTAAAACCTAAGTGGCATAGGGCAGGCTAATCATGTAGCAATAAATAAATGATGCATAGTAAACATCGTCCAATTAGAGGGAAAGCACATATAGATTTATTGTGCTTGTCATAACCGAGAAGGGAACCGTATTGGAAAATATGGACAATTAACTACACATCACAAAATAAACAATTGTTTTTGAGGGGGTGGTGTTCTGATTAATGTTGATTCTTTAATTTGTAATATAATTATCCCAACCATCACTGCTTTTAAGAGCATTTCACTGTTGAAGTTAAGTTAAAACCAGTTCGGGTCAGGAATTCCTGTTACTAATACTTTCTTGAATTAAAACTGAATAAGTTTATTTTATTTTATTTTTTTAGGAAATTTAAGAACCTATTTCTTAGTAGCTAAAAATAATAAGGAATTTCATACACGAAAACCAAATGTTAAACATAGATAATTGGCTTGTGGTCGGAATCTGATTATTTTACGTTACTCAGCAAAATATCTTCTCTCCAGCAGCATTTTTGTACCAGTATTTCCCATTAAGAAGACCATTTTGCTTAGAGAAATTTTAAGCTACATCTGTATGTAATAATTTTTCAAGATTCCAAGGACTAGATAGTAGTTAATAAAACTCAAAAGAATTCTTGAATTATCTTCAGACTAATGATTATAATTATCCAGCAAGTAAACAAGAGTTGATAATACCTTGTTGATTCTACAAATCTAATGGCAGAGAAAGTGCTTGCAGGAGCCCAGAGGAAACGATACCTCTTAGGAATTTTGAATCTTTTCTACCAAGATGTGCAGGTTGACTAGTGAACCCCAGGCCACCCGCTGTTCAATATTCATATAGTTCCTGCCACTGTCTTCTATAAAAACGGAACATACAGAAGAGTAACATTGCTCTTAGCTTACTGAACGCGGAAGTGATAATAATAAGTTTAAGCATAAAGTCTGACTGTTTTAATGGGCTCATGGCATTACCTGCAAGCACAATGGGGCACAAGTAGGGTGGTTTAGGAGAAGATGCCACGTACGATTTTGGAGCTGCGTGTTTCAGGTACTCAACCACCTGTTATAATCAGGACCGTCTACAAGCACACTTAACAGCTGTCCTTTTCCATGATGAAAGGAAGTTCATTGTCTTACAGAGTGAAGATGTGCCTTGAGGCATAAAGTCAGATCATTTAACCTGATAAGATTGAATGGAGTTACAATCTTTAATGTGAGATAATAGTACAGATCTTGATAAGTATGTTTCTGGTATCATTATTAAAATTAATTATAATGATAGTCCCCGAGTACTGTGACATCTGACAGTTTCCAGCACACTTGTGCATTCATCATCCTATTTGAAACACGTAATAATCCCCTGAGGTCCCTGCTGTAGGTAGGAAAACCTTACGTTTCTGAAGGTACACTGTGAGGGTTTTAGCTAGTTAATAACTTAGTTGAATAATCAAGGTAAGGGGTCACTGAACAAATGTACAGTTAATCATGCTTTAAAAAAAAAAAAAGTCATTTACTAAGTGAAAGAAGGCAACTTGAAAAGGCTGCATACTGTGTGGTTACAACTATATCACATTCCGGAAGAGACAAAACGATGGAGACAGTAAAAAGATTCGTGGTTTTCAGGGGTTGGAGGAGGTGGGGATGAAGAGACAGAGCACAGAGGATTTTTAGGGCAGTGAAACTACTCTGCATGATTCTGTAATAGTGGATACAACGTCATTATACATTTGTCCAGACCCATCGAATGTACACCACCAAGCGTGAACCCTAATTATCAACCGTGGACCCTGGGTGATGATGTGTTCGTTGATTATAACAAAGGTACCATCTGGTGGGGTCATTGATAACGGGGAGGCTGTATATGTGGGGGGCAGTAGGGAGCATGTAAGAGATCTCTGTACCTTCCCCTCACTTTGGCTGTGAACCTAAAACTGCTCTAAACAATTCAGTCTTTTTTTAAAAACTATCATTTGCTACATATAAGGAGGAACAAATGAAATGAAAAGCTTGCATTCCCTAGCTTCAGACTGCACCAGTTAACCCAGCCAGCTCTCCCTGGCTATATAGTTGTTTCATGGAGACACAGAGACGCAGGAAAATAACAAGCCCGCCCAAAGGCACGCTTGTTAACAGTGATGGCATGGACTTCACGCGTAACCACGGTTTCTTTTAGATTTAGATTTCTTGGAATCTGACCAAGTGTGTCCAGGAGATCTCTTCTGTTGGTATAGAACCCCTTTATTCCAAACTCAGGAGAGCAGGAACACATCATTCCCTTTGCTCTAGTTTGGCTCAATTCCTGGGGCTGCCTTGGGCCAGAAATGAAACCCCTGGAATGGTCTCAGTTTTTTTCACCTCTATCCTTTTCCTTCAGGGTGGTGGTCTTGAGGGCCCCAAAGGCTCCTCAGACAGAGGGAAGGGGGCAGCTCCTGGTGTAGGAAAACTGTCCTTATCAAGTCCCACACGACTCAGCAGGTTATACCAAAGAGCGTGGCCTGCTTCCTGAGGGTTCATGACATTAGACAACTTTGCTGTTGAACCCAACCACCAAGGTGTGCTTCTGGCGGCCACAGTGGAAATCTCCCATGTGACGCACGCTCAGACCATTCCTAAATGTTAATTAGCGACATACAGAGGCTGACCCACAATTCGGTTTAACCTTCATCCCCGGAATTTGCTGGAACTGTCACAATGAATGTGCTCATATGTATGTCCTGAGTACTTATCTTAAGATGGGGAGATGTCGGTGGCAGGTTTTGTCACCAGGTTAATCAGTAGATTAAGTCACCCGGGTGGAATAGTCCCTCTCACATCAAGAAGACTTAATATGTGAGAAAGTGTTAATATGGTCTAGATAGAATGTAACAAAATCGAGAAATGGAGAGGTTGAACGCTTGCTTCCTTTTAAGACTTGATTAATATTCTCTACCTAAAAGACCAATAACTACTGTGAATATTCAGCACATACAAACAATGGGAAACTCTAGGAAACTGTGTCAACACAATAAAATAGTGTATTTCCCAAGACCTCTGTATCTGAATATCTCTTCCCTTAAAAATCACAATTGTCCATGAAAAAATATAAAGTCACATATTTTCTAAATGACAGGTTATATTCTTAATGTATACACTTAGTTTGCTTGATTGCTAGTTTTTTAAGTATTAAACATTGGAAGTGAATACTTGGTAGTGTTAAGTTGTCAGGTTGATAGATAGATTCTGAAAGTAATTCTCAGCCGGGTAAAGGGGTGCTCAAAGGAAGGAATGAGGCTGATTTTGGAGGAAAGTAATTACCGGCCAGGCACCCCCCCCGAGGTGGGTCCTACAGAGGTTTTCATTAGGTTCTACTTGAATTGCCAGGATAATGGTTTTAGCTGGTTGAAAGGGTGGTGATGGTAAAAGGACCAGGCCCACTTCTCAGAGATTTCTAGTGCATTTCACATCTTTAGTCAGCGGTGCATGCCAAGATTAGGATGAGAAAGAAAGGTGATTTCATGGGCAAATATCTAATTAAAATATTAATTTAAAGACAGCTAGCACACCTGACTTTCAGTTCAGGTGGCTGAGGAGAGCTCATCCCTTTATTTTCAAACCGTATATAAAACAGTCATTTTAATCCTGATAAATGTTGAAAGTTCTATTCTAAAACAGTACCCATGAATTTTTTTTTTTTTACTGTAATCAAAAGATCACATCAAATTGTTGACCTTGACATTACTTTCTCATTTTAAACATTAACAGCATGCATCAAGGTATTTTTGTTTATATCTACTTGTAGAATGCTAAATGAGAGATACACCCTAGTTGTTTTTTAAAATCAAAGAGAGGCTAGGGCAGGTCACACGTTACTTTCCTGGGACTGAATTTTATTTGCCTGGACTTTCAGGTGGTACTGGGAAATTCAGGCTGTCGCCCTCAGTCAACTTCCAGAGAAGGGTTGTTACTGCATGTACGGTTTGTAAGAATTTGTATACTTTCTCTTGGTTATGATACAGTTTGCTTTTACTCTTCTGAACTACAGAGTGGAATTTCATGTGATTACTTTACACACAGGATATTCCCGATTGCTTTTTTTTTTTTTCTTAGCAGCTTTGGCACCAACCCCACATAGGAAGGACTGCGAATGTTACCCGATGACCAGGTTGTCCACAAGCTGGTTGGGCCCCAGAACACCTGTGCTTGTCCTCAGACAGGACTCACAGGTGGTGGCAATTGCCTCTCTTACTGACTTGGGATGTCAACCAAGTTACTTAACCTCTCAGACCCACTTCTTTTTATTGTTATTAGAATAGATAAAAGTTATCAGATAGGTATAGGTGTATATAATGTTATAGCATATACAGCGTGTTTTTAAAATAGTCATCCCTGTATAGGCGGATTTATGTACTGAGTAGTAAGGTGCTTATTTCAGAATGCTAGAATTATACATAATATTTTTAATGCATGTTCTGTGTATGTGTTATTTCCTGCAATAGCCACCTATTACTGATGACTTTGGTGATCAGGAAAAATGACCATTCTGAAGTAGTTCCAATTGATTGTCCTTTTGTAAAAGAGGTTTCAGTGGAGTGACCACGCTGTCTGGCACTGCTCCCCACTACCCTCACCCTCCAACACTCCCCATCTCCTGCACCCGCTCGTCTGTCTCGTTTCACCCGATGTTCTGTGGGGCGCTTATCACCTTCTGACCCACACGTTCCAACAGGATGTGGTGGTGTAATGCCGCGTATCCCCACCAGGGCAGACCCTAGTCTTTGTCTTCGCCCCAAGCACCTAGAGCACTGCCTGGGCACACATGGGCCTTCAGTAAATATTTGTTGAACAAATAAATGAACTTCAGTGACGCCTGCCCTGAACTGGAAACACCCCAAAAGGAGTGGGAAGGGTACAGCAGTGTTCACTCATTTATGTTAATGAGCTAAGAAATAACACGATATTCATATTCACTCACACTTCTCCCAGTGATTTTCTGCGGTCTTTCCAGCCCCGTGGAAAAGTCTGCTTTTTGTCAGAGGAGGGATGTGCGTGCTCTTCCGTGTTTGTTTTTCCTCTCTGGGTAACGCATGCAAGACTCCTACACTGCAAAGCACTCTGACGTTCCCTGACCCGTGTTCATGAGTGGTTTTAAAACAGGTGGGGTTATATCCACCATGTCTGTGCTCTAGAGGGGTTGCTGGGACGGAATGAGGTAAGGTATGGAAAGTGCTTTAAAATTATTCAGTACCACTTGATTGCCATCCCCCAATTACTACTACTGCTTTAGTGATAAAAGTGTCACTGGAAAGTTGAGTGGCTCTCTTTTTATCAGAAAAGTTCTAGAAAGATTTAGAAGAAAAACATTATCAGGTTCCTTCAAGTCAAAGAAGGATGTAGTGAAAAGAGAAAAAAAAAATACACACACACACACACACACACACACACATATACACATACACAGTGGACCCTTAAACAACATGAGTTTGAACTGCATGGGTCCTCTTATACTCAGATTTTTTTCAATAAATACATACTACAGTACTACACAATCCACAGTATTTAATATATATATATATGACTCATATGAATTATATTTTATAGGTATAGATGTGTATAATGTTATATAATATATACTTTTTGTATACATTTACAATAAGTATGTATACATATATAATTATTATAAGTATATATGTGTATAGTTATTATAACAGAGAGAATAGTTTGATGATTTGTCATTATCAGTAAGTAATATAGATGCTCTGCCAACTATGAGCATCTGATCTGGAAACAATCTGTATATGTTCATGATTCATTGCCTATACCCTGTTGATCTCAACCCAGGAAATCCAAAGCTGTCCAGGCCCTGGTACCATTTGGTGTCCAGAATATGGAACAATATAAGCCGCCACCTTTTTGTCAAAATAGCCATCCCATTTACTGCCCCCTTTCCTGTGTTGATAGGTGATAGATTCCATCACAGGTAGTCTCTCCTTTTTCTCCTTCCCCCCATGTCTCCTTTTCTCTCTAATACATACACACACCCCTTTGATCCATATTCTCCTTTTCCTTAGTCTTCCAAATTTTGCTCTTTTCCCCTAAATAAAATCTTTCTTTCAACCTCTTTTCATGTCACTTGTGAGCCAAAAAAAAAAGAAAAAGAAAAAAAGATTTTGATCACTGTATAATACCACTGTACAGGTTTTAAGAAGAAGGAAATTCGTTCATTTTGATATTAAATTTGTCACAGTAAAGGGCTAGTATACATCTCTAAGTGTTCATCTTGAAGAAAGGGGCTGAAGTTTGAGAGGAAGGAGAATTTACGTCCTATTTTCTACTGTTTTAAAGGTTTGACTTTGTAATTTTACATGGCCCATATATTACTCTCATATTTTTATTTTATTGTTAAGTTATCCATCTGGTGGTAGGGTTGATTGGAACTGTTGTTCTTGAATTACAAATATACAAAGTTTCAGTTATTGTATGGATTAAAATAAGCACTATTTTAATCCATAAAAAAAATGGGCCAGCTTGAGCATCTGATCACCATTTATAAGATTAGTATCCTCTTCAAGTTCCATATAGTACAGTAACTGGCTTACAGATAAACTCCTGGATTACAACCTGTTTGTAAACTGTAGAGGACCATATTGGTTAAAATCAACCAATTTTCAAAATACAGTAAGGAGACTATATGGATTATCTAGTGTCTAAACAGAAAGTCAGATATGATGGAAGGTGTATGCACAAGCCCATTTCCTACTTCGTGACTGCAGGCAAGTCTTCATCTCCCCACAGTGTGATACCTGCATAGTTAATCCAGGATGTCACACAGCCCCGTTCAATAAGCAGAGGCCACTTGACCATGGAAAACAAATACTGTATATATACTATATATATATATATATATATATATATATATATATATATATATAATATAAACTATATATAGTATATGCATATCTTATATAATATATGTAGTACGCACATATTGTACTATACATCGTACATAGTATATAGTAAACAGTATATTAAACTTGCATTTTCCAACCTTAAATATGTGTACTTCTCCTACCACAGTGAAACTTTAATCATCTCTTCCTTCCTTACAATAATGATATTAATAGATAATTAAATAATAGTAGTAATCATTTTCTTGCAGTCTTAAATAGGAGGTTTAGTCAGCCTATCTGAATGCACAGAATTTGCTTCTAACACTAAACACAATCATGTTTCATGATTCAGGAGACAGCAAGGCAGTACAGGAATGGTGGGTTTATTCCAGTACTGTAGTAGAACATTGGCTGTGGATACAGTGGGAAATTTTTCCTTTCCTTTATTGAACCAAGCTCTGGTTTGTTTGTTTATTGTTTGTTTGTTTGGATATACAGCTAAGGAGTGTTTTGCCACCACACATGATCACACACACACACACACACACACACACACACACACACACAATCAGTCCCTGGCAGGGGTAGGGAAGGGGCTGACGGTCTGAGTTCATCTGAGCTTTTCTCACCGTCAGTTTTTCCCATTGACAACAGTTTTGGTTTTAGGAGCAAAACTGGATTGTTCCCTATACATCAGCTGATGAACAGTTCTCCTGCTTTATTAAAAGGATATAGTATTATTAATTTTAAAGAAAGAAAAGGATCTCAATTCAGGTTTACAGCTCCCAGCCTGTGCTGCTGTCGTTAAAAGAAAAGTAGGATTACGAGGAAATGTTTACATCAACTTAACAGGCATTAGCTTTATTTTTCAAAACACTGTTTTAAAGCACAATAGACTTTGCAGTTGTTGATAACTTTAAAGTATTCATCAGTGTGAAATAACTGTTTATTTCCTTTCCCTGTTTCTTCTGATCGGGGGGAAAAAAAAAATCTAGTCTCCTAGCAAGATACAATCCATTTTGCTAAGTTATTTGTCAGTTTTTATAAAGTGTGTTTACTATCACGGGGGCAGAGGTTTACAGTAGTTGCGGGATTAGCAAGGGAATGTGACATATAGTGTTTTTTAGGTCACTGTGGTGTATTTGGTGTCCTAACTATCACTATTTATCTTGTCCTTGTTTAACCGCTAACCAGAAAGTGAGCCTTCCCTGTATTGCTCCATTCATGTTCCTCTGCACTCATTCAGAATTCTGACACTTCCTTTGCCTGGCAGATTAAAGGGGCAGAGTGGCATCTTTTGATGATGTGCGAAACAGCTTTCTTAGTCCAGGCTGCTGACGGAACGCCAACCACTCAGACGTTGAAATGCTATTCATCTACCCTGAGGTTAACCAGAAACTCGGTCTTATTTTCCTTCTTGACAAGTTTTCTTAAAACCTTAAAAGTGTTTTGTGTTTTTTTTTTCCCTCTCATTTTTAGTGTTGATCAGGGAGAGAAAGGAAATATGGAATCATAAAAAGCAGCCCTAAAGAAAAGGAAATATGCAAAACACAGAATGGTGCTTTTTCTTCCTGTCATAATCTATCAATAGGGGTTTGATGGTGATGTTGATCATGGTGGCTTATCTATCATCCCATTATATATTATTTTCTCCCTTATGAGAAAAGCAGTGTTTATTATCACAGGTGACAAAACACAGGAATAAAAAACAAGCAGAGAGGTTACATTCAATCACTTTAGGCGGGTTTCATGTTTGCTTTTTTGCTTTCATTCCCAAACCAGAAGCCAGTAAACCAAGTGAGAGCACAAACTGACTTTCTCAGGTGCACGTTACCCAAGAGGCCCACAGGACAGGTGCTGAGCCCGCGAAAAGATAAACATGAAGTCATTCTTGGTGATATTTAGCTAGATGGCTAAAGAAAGAATTTAGAAATACCATTGTGCTACTGTTCAAATATTTACTGATTGAACCTGGAAAGGAAAAAATGTTGGTCATCTCATGTAGAATTCCTTGTCCTTTTCCTTCTTTAAACAGCCTCTCAAAGATCGAAAAGAAGGGGGTTATTTATCTAAGAAAGAAATACGAGCTCTGTATGTGGAGTTTCAGGTATACCTAATGTGGGCTTCATTAAGCAAATACAATTCAGCGGTCTTGATTTGGCAAAACATTCTTTTATGTTCCTCGACTGTTTATTTTACGAGATGACTTACCAGTCGGGCAGATTAGAATGTTTACTACGAATGACGCGTCTTTCATCTCTCACCGTGGCCGTCAGCCCTGGCATTAACCGTGCCATGGGGAGCATGGCAACTCAGGGAGAAATGGGAAGTCAGAGTGAGCAGATGTTGAGGATACAGTTTGTCTTCCAAATATTCGAACCTGTGTTGCTGCGTACTTTTTAAGTTTAACAATATTATTTGCACATCTATGAATGTTAGGAGATTTTTAAAAGCACCGCAGGGAACTTCTTAGGAAAAGAAAGAAAATTCTGGAGAATTTGCTCATAAGGGCTAGTGCTTATAGATACGACTGATGAGTTTCATATTACAGGGCGAGTCTTTCTGATACGTTTTTGTTTTCTGTTCTTTGATTTGAAGCGACCCCTCTTGTTATACTGAATGCAGTGCCGAGGGCTTTCATTCATCTCAGCTCAGGACCAGAGTAATAACTTGGTCATTTCCCCTCTGAAGGTAGGAGAGCTAATGAGAAACACAGATTCGGAGCCAAGATCTATTCTGAGATTAAGATAAGGTGTCCTAACAGAAGGTTTATGGTGAAATGAAAGACAGGGGCAAAGTTTTGAATGAGGGGAATCGGCTTGTTGTTAAAGTTCCCATATGGCTTTAAACCGTCACGTTCTCTGCTGTGTAAGCGTTGTGATGTGATGTCATTGTAATAGTTAATGATTAATCTATTTATGCAATTTGTCTAAACCTCCTGCAGAATATATAGAGTCCACATCAAGCAAAATTCCAGGGTGATTTTGGGGTTTGTATAAATAGCTTTACATGTGAAAACGATGGCTTGTAAAAGAAAAACTGAGCTTTCAGTGTCCTATTTCAGTTAAACTCTCTATAAAAAGTCTGAAACAGTGGGATCGTGGTAACCCCGTGAACACGACTGTCTTGTCACGGCGTAACTGCAGCAAAATGCCCTGCACGCCTGCCCCACGAGGGGTCCCCTTCAAAGCCCGTGGTGGAACTGAAGGGGCCGCAGCGCCGAATCCCCTCGGAGGCTTGGAAAACCCACCCCTACCGACAAATGACACACCCTCGGGGTAAAGCCCCCCGGGTTCTGAGAGACGGAAGGTCTGCTTTATTTAATTTCCTCTTGTTTACCAAGAGCCCCAACGTATTTTAGTAAATAAATTCAGGAAATTGGTAAAGCACTTCAGTCCATCCGTTATGGATCAGTAACTAAGGTGATTGTCACGTTTTTCCGGGCTCCGTCGCTGCTCTTGCGCGCAGCTCCCCTCCCGCGCCTGCAGCCGGTTCTATAACGTCCCTGGCAAAGGATAGCACCGCGTTTCAACCACTCGCACAAACGAAACAGGCTACACGCTGTGCAGAGAAGTGCACTTCCTCTGTGCGTGAAGACCCCTGACTTTAGGGGCTCCCCTCCATCGACCCTGGCACTCCCTCCCGGCAGTCCTTGTCGCTTTTCACCCCCGACCACTGTACGCGGCGGGACAGACTGCAGCAAGTGGCAGCTCGTGCGGAGGCGCCAGCCACCAGCTCTCTCCCGCTCTCATCGCCCCCCTGCCCGCCCCGCCAGGCGGGCTGTTAAGCCCGAGCCGCTCGGAGCCGTGCACGAGGGGCGGAGGCTCCCTTACCTTCATGAGCCACTGGGTGTTGTTCTCCATGATGTTCTCCAGCACCTGGAGCCGCTGCACGGAGTCGTCGTAGTCGAGCGGCGCGTCCCTCTGCACGGCGTTGGGCACGTAGGCGCTGGGGGGCGAGCGGCAGTTGTCCGTCTCCGGCAGGAGGAACGTGTAGCTGCAGGAGCCGTGCCGGACGTGATACTGCCTCTTCCCGATGCTGTCCATGCTCTTGCGAAAGTTGCTATAGGCTGCGGCTAGGACCAGATCACAGCTCAGAGTAAAGAAAACAAGCTGCCACATTCTTTCTTTCTGTCGGTAATAAACCACCCAGCTCAGCAAACTGCAAGGCGCATGAGACTCCCGGGCGCTAAGCTGCCCTCTCAGACACGGGGCTCTGCGGCCATGGCTCAGGGTCCATCAGTGAAAGTCTCCTCTTCCCTCCTTTCCCAGCGGTGACCTTGATTTCTAAGGCTGTCTTCTCCCCGGTCCCGGTCCCGCAGTAAACTGTCAGATCGCAGGAGGAAGAGTAATCCTGCTCCCTCGTGAGGGCTGCATTCGCCTTACAGATCAGCCTCAATGCTCCTTTGTCTCTCTTCCCCCAGATCCTGCGGTGTCAGGATCCGAATCAATCACTTTCCTTTCCTCATATGATAAGTTGATAACAGCAGCTAGACATGTGTAGCTGGCTGCTCCGCCCTCCCGGCTTGTCCGTTATCTTCCTGTAGGGGGGTCACTAGCCAGGCCACAGGAAAAATCTCTGCATGATGTGTACTGTCCAACCAGGACTGTATATGCTGCAGAAACCCTCTGGGAAAAACCGATCAGTTACAGGACCCCTGGGCATTTCAGAGGCACCACCCTAATTGAGTATTTCCTAGAGAGAGCTTGCCGGTCTCTTGTGTCTGAAACTGATTTCACAGGGCTAAGCTGGTAAAATATCTGGGGCAATAACTTTAAAGTACAATGAAAGTTCCTGTTTTTTCCTTTAGGAATAAAAATACTACAAATATGTCAGGACTTTGGTTTATTTTTGTTATTACAAACAAAGAGGAAGAAGTCTCGCTCTTGTAAACGCTTTGCCTTTTCATAGGGAAAATAGTTTTCGTTGGTATTACTTGATTTTTGAACCATTAGCCAACTATGCAAAACTTTCATCTTAAAACAGTTGGATAGGAACATCTCGCTTTATTAAATCGTGTTAGGAAAGTCAGTTTCTGAGCTCTGACATTTCATCTTTTAAGCAAAATATCCACTTCAGTATTCAAAGTAAACTTAAAATATACTGGACTGATTCATGGCCCGCTAAATTATAATCCATAGAGAAATCAGAATTTAAATAAGGGGAGGTTGAGAGAGGCATGCCTAAACTTCTCCTTCGTTAGGTCAGGATTTGCTCAAATCCCGTCATTTTGTAACACGTTATCCAGGATCAATTAAATCAGCCCCGCTCAGTGTTGGACTCAGGCAAGTCACTTCTTTTTAGTTAAGCTATAAAGTCCTCATCTGTCAAACGCAAGGGTTGCATTAACCCCCAAGATTTTTCTATTTCAATTCTGTGGCTCCGTAAACCCCCCAGGGTACTTCCTCCAATGGCTAAAACTGAACGCTGCGGAGACTGACAGTGTGCTTACTCACCAGCCAGCTTGTGCAAGGAGGCGGCCGGGGGAGGGGGGGCGGCTTGGAGCCCTTGCGGTGGTCTCTTAATGCTTCAGTGCACGAGGTTTCTCTCCAGGCAGTGGCAACCTGTTCAGCACTGACCTGATGGACCTCGTCCATCCATAAAGCCAGGGTCAGTCTAATCATGCAAGAGCAGATTTCAGGGGACTTTATGATTTTAATTCTTGGATGACTGAGATTTGTATAGTGAATTGTTTCGAGAGACCTAATTGTACCTTTAAAAACGTCCCTCCTATGCATGGCCTGGCTCCGAGGTTACCTCCAGAGCAGGGGTTCTTGACCCGAGGTCCCCGGACAGAATTCCTGGGGTCCACGAACTTCGACAGGAAAAGACAACTTTATTTTTCACTGAAGTATAATTGAAATATAGCCCTTCTTTTAGGTGTGAATAGGTCACAAACAACAGTGGTCAGTAGCTATGGCTCTCTCACAAATAGGAATTGCAGATGTTTTTATTACGATATCTCAAGCTATTACGTGCACTCAGCACTACATTGTCATTTGATCTATCCCAAGATCCTGTTATTTAATCTCCAAATAAAACAGCCCGTGTCATTTTCTGAGAAGGGGTTTGTAGACTTCCCCAGACTCTCAAAGGGCTCAGTGGCTCAGGAAAACTAGAACTTGATTCTGGCACATGGTTTCCACTAAAGGAACGAATTAAAGAAGATATACTCAATTCAGACTGCTAACTGTAGGCGAACGCATGTAGGATTTGAAGACGGGACCTGCGTTCGAACCCTGATTCACTGAGATCTGAAGCAAATGCTTAACTTCGCTAAGCCTCAGTGTCCCTACTTGTGAAATGAGATGATTCTTTCTCAGTAGCACCTTTAGAGTTATAATGATACGCAATAATGCATGTTCCTTAGGAATATTACTTTCCTTTCTTTATCAGCACTTCCCATTAAATGAAAATTAGCTCTTGCACCATCAGATATTATAACTGCGTTATTCTCTGGCTGAACGTGAAGCAGAAACATGGGGTGCACCTTTTTTCTTCTTTCTTCCTCGTTTGAAAGCGCATATTATAAGGCATTAATAATGCATATGTGGTTTTAAAAATCATCCATCAGCCTCGCAGGCAAATGTGGTGGTTTAAAAAGAAGCCACCGGAAGAGCGTGTACCACAAGTACTCCTTGTCTTCTGGGTACTGGGGACCATGACGGAGTGTCAGACATAGATAAGCAAATAGAGGGCGGGAGACCCCCTCACCAGCGGGATGTGGTGAGAGGATGGTGAGAACACCCAGCAGGAAGACAGCACTGCTTCCAAGGGCACTGGTCCTGCAGGCACTTGGCTTGGATGTTCCTTATCCACCCTCTCAAGGTCAGATGTGCAGCGAGCAGCTCTTTGTAGGTACCTAAATGGAAATTCTTACCCAGGAGTTGGGGGGAGGCTCTAGTTAGACCAGGGGTTGGCAAACGTTCTCTGTAAAGGGTCAGATAGTAAATATTTCAGGTTTGCGGGCCACACGGGCTCTGTCACAACGACTCAAGTCTGCCGTCATAATGTAAAAGCAGCCGGAGACAATCCACAAACGATGGGAGGTGGCCGTGTTCCAACAAAGCTGTATTCGTGGACACTGAAATTTGAATTTATTATAATTTTGACATCATGAAATAGTCTCTGGATTTTTTTCAGCCTTTTAAAGATGCGAAAACCATTCTTAGCTTACTGGCCGTTCCAAAGGGACCACGGGCTGTAGTCAGCTGACCAGAGGGAGTCGCCAGGGGGTGTGACATGCTCGCAAGGTCACTCTTAAGGCACAGCTAGTGTAAACAGGGAACCTCCCATGTCTCGAGCACCGCCCGGCTTCTTCAAGAGTTGAGGAGTGTGAGACAGGCCAGGGAAAAGGGACGTAGGGAAGGGGCAGGAACGTTTGACCACAAAGACGGTGCCACTTCGAAGCTGGATCTAAACTGTAAGACGAGGCAGACGCACTAGGAGAACTGACCCCGGTGTACACATCCACCTGTGCAGGGCCAGCGCGGGCGGGGCCCCGAGCAGAAACCGATGCCTTCCGTAGTCAGGGCTGGACACGGGGCCGAAGCGAGGCGTCACTGAGGAAGCATAGAGGAGATGCGCCAGTCCGCTGTGGCCGACGTGGGAGAGCCAGACGGGGGCAGAGGTGGGTGGGGGGCTCTGAGGGCAGACCGGCGGGAAGACCGCCCCCCCCTCGGTTACAGACCCGCCCCCCCGTACTTGTTTGTTTCCTAAGCACCAGGCAACCGGCAGCTGCAGGCTACTTCCATCCAGGCCTAGGGACGGAGGCTAAACACAGCCTTGACTGTGGTTCTCAGAGCTGTTCAGTTTCAAAGAGAATCTTGAGTTTCCTTCAGTGACTTGCTGACAGGACCGCTAAAGGCAGATGGGACTAGAAAACGAGAAATATTATTACAGCCTTCCCAAAAGCTGCCTTCCTGCCCAACCATTTTTTTTTTTTTTTGTCCTAACAGTTCTGCCGAACAGCTGTGTGTGGTGCTATTTATTTTCTTAATAACGTTTGTTTTCTCCCCCATACTGTATGTCATCAGCTGAAATTTCGGAGGCTCCCATTTAATCACCTTAGCACGGCCTCAAGTTCTCCTTTTAAGCTTTGCCATCATGACGTAAATCTTCATTTGATGGCACCAGAAAGACCACGTGACCCTCTTCCCTGAAAGAAAGAGGTCAGCCTTACAGAGAACTTTGACGAAGGCCCCTCCGCTTCAGTGTGCCCTGTTGAACAAAAGGCTTAACGTGTGGCGAAAGCCCAAGCATCTCCCGCTGGTCATGGCCCCAAAAATGTAGGTCAGATGTCGACGTGGATCCACTTCTGTCTGGATCATGGCATCCGACTGACCCCAACCTTCCGGAGGCTCCAGGTCACCCAGAGCCACCTGTGAGGCTCTCTCTGTGTAAGGGTGGCCCTGGAAGCCAGAAACCAAGATATGGTGCCAGCTGTAAACCAGTGCAAAGTGGGGCAGCCCCCGAGGCGTGGAGCACCAAACAGGATTTGGGGAGGCCTGCATGACCTCTGCTCTTTCCAGGGGGCCCGTTTAATACTCAGTATCTACCGGAATGCGTACACGGCTGGACAAAGGAAGGGATGGAAGTGGGCCGGCTGGCCCGGGGAGGCGGGGCTGAGGGGGCTCCTGCCTTCTGAAGAGCCAGCGTAGAGGCAGCTGTCCCCGTCGAAAGCCCGTAGCTAATTGGGAAACACGGGGTCACCACTCAGACGTGCTCGGAGAGGCACACTGGTCTCCCGCATCTACTGACGCTCTGTGCCAGGGTCTTTCTCCATCGCATCTGGGCACGTCCCCGGACTCGGTCTCACACCTGCCCAGTCACCATCACGCCGCGCAGTGACCGCCGTCCTGTCGCCACTGGCCGCAGGCCTTGGAGACAGTGATTGGGGCCGGCTCTGGGGCCGGCACGGGTTTAAGTTCTGGAAAGTGCTGTGTTGTTGTAGGAGGAGCTCTCAGTGCCGAAATACCCCACGAAGTGAGGCTGGGGCGCTCTTGGGTTTTGGCCGTTTCCAGGCAGTGGGGCTACTTGGGGCTCCAGGCCCCTGGCAGGCTGGGGCTGGAGGGGCTGTAGAGGCTTCTCACTCATCTGCCTCCCTGTTCCGGCCTCTTTAAAACTGGCCAAATTAGATCAACATGTTTACAACTTAGTGTGCAGTGCACGGGGAAACCATTAGGAAGTTCACTGGACATAAAATTGTTGCTAAAGAAGAAGTTATTCTTACTACCTTTTTTTTTTTTTTTTTCCGAATTGTGGGCAGCAACTAATGAGAGCTGAAGAAGCAGCCACATGGGCAACAAGGAAAGAAAGGCAAAGGAGGGAGGGAGGGAGGAAGAGGGGAAGGGAAAAGGAAAAGGAAAAAATGAGTATTTCAGCTTCCGAAAGCAGGCTCCCTCTGTGGTGATTCACAGAAGAGCTCTCTTTCCACTACATTCTGATGTTTGTCAAACTGAACCTGAAGAACCGTAGGTGGCGTCTGGAGCCGTTTTGCAGAAGCTTTGGTGCGGCCTCTCCCCAGAGCTACTGACCGTGTGGAACCGATATTAAACCCTGAGTCTGGCAGGCTGCGAAGGATAATCCCCAGCCGTGGGATCTGAAAACAGTACCAAAGAGAAAGCCCCTTAAAGTTACCGTAAAAACAGCAAAAAGAGTAAAAGCGTAAATATCAACACGCACACGTGTAGCCGTGGAAAGTAAACCTTGCCCCGACGATGGACGTGGAAACCACGGCTCCGTGAGGCACGATGACAAGGATTCCGTCAGACTCGCTTGTGCCTTTCTTTTACATTCATGCATTTTAAGGAGAATTGAAAGCAACGGGCGTCTTCATCCCGCTTTTACCATGGCAAAGGTCAGCCTTCTTTGAGACTCTGGCTGTCGCCTCTGTGCTGCACAAACACACACCCCGGAGACAGAACCCATTTCACTGCCAGACCTTTGGTGGCCTTTGGTCACCTGAGCTGGGACAGCCAGTCACAGGCGGGGCCGCCACGTGCCCGCTTCAGTATCCTGGACCCGCGGCATCTGTGAGCGGGGATAGTCCGCTCAGAAGTGCACAGGGCAATGCAGGCTTAGAGTCAGATTGAACTCCTCACTGAGGACGGAATCTCTGGAAATCCAGCCTCCTGTCTGACTGCATTAGTTGTGCTTTATATATCCACTCTTGCCACCTTTCTGATTTTCTGGCGTTGACAATTTTTTTTCTGTCTTTGCCTCTTTAATTTCATCTGTTGTAGCAGGCTACAAGAGTGCGATATACCTTTGAGAATACATAGTTTCTGAAATGAAGTATGATGCCTAGTTTAGCACGGTTCCCTGTGCTGGTTGCAATTAAACATACATAGCGTTTGCCATAAAATAGCTGGCCCGTGCTATTTAGAGGAAAATTGTCATCCACTTAGAATAGGGCATTAACTCCACAGAATTCACCTTGACAGGAGGTGAGGAAATGTATATTTTGTTAAAATAAGTGTCTGCCTGCCAGAGGCGGAGAAAAAGCCTTTGCCAGATGTGTTTTCAGGCAATTTCCTTTCCTGGGAAACAGCCATTTCCCCTGCATGACCCTCGTGTTTTCATTCTCGGAGCAGACAGAGTAAGTGCCGGGCAGTAAAGGGCAGAGGCCTAGATACCATCGCCTTATCTGGGACAATTATCTTCCTTCTCGCAGCTGCGTAACTTCTGTTTGACAGGGAACCATAGGAATCTACGTGTCAGGGGTTAGTATTGATGGAAGAATCAGAGTTAATATGGAGAAAAACCTTTATTTGTCATTCTTATTTAGGTTATTGGCTGTCATTCTTATTTAGGTTAGTTTAATTAAGAAGGTACCAAATACTCATTCATTCTAACTTATCTGAGTGTTTATTGCGACATTATGTCTGAAAGACATTTAGAGAAGACAGTTTTGTTTTGTTTTCTTTTTTTAAAGGAAACCTAAAAGATTCCTGAACCTTTTACAGTTTGTGCGGCCATGAACCAGCGCAGCACCTGCTCAAGAAAGTTTGTTTTGTAAAGCCACATTGTATACAATACGTAACCTTAAGGACTTTGACAAGCCATAAAGCTTTTTATTTGCTAGAAACTTGGGAAATATCCAAGTTACTATTTTTTTTTAAGATTTCATCATGAATTCCCTGAATTTTTAGGAATATTTTAGTTTTTATAATTCTCCTGTTAACACGAAGTTATCGCAAACGCCGTTTGATTTTTAAATATTTTCATCCAATATTTTTGTGGAATATTTTATCTTTCCATCAAAAAAATGCCTAAAAGGTCAAGATACAAGTCATAACTGTAAAAAGGCAGTGGATGAAATTCTAAAACAATAGATGAGTGCATTAGCCTGATAATATTTTTGCCAGTAATTCTGTGTCCTGTTTTCTGCCCGTACACAGAAAAAAAATGCTAAACATTCCCTTTCAGTGGATTGATGTCAGTGATTACTGTTTTGCCCATGACCAACGAAAAGTCAATAATATCTTTCCTTTGACTAACACTATTGTGTTAGTCATCAGAGATTTTGAGGTGGGCCTATGAGTTATAATTTTATATTAAATGTTCCTAAATTCATTTCAGCAAAGTTGTAGAGAATTCAAATCCTGCTGCTTGTGAAAAATGAGTCTAGTCTCTTTGTCATAACCATTCTACTAAAGAACTATCCAAATTCCTCTCAGAATGAATTTTCTCTTGAAAGTGGCCTAATGCCATCTAGATTAATCTTTGTGTAATCTAAATTTATAAAAATTTTATCTTAATTATTGAGAAACCTTTTAAAATAAGAGAGATAAAAATGTCATGTGTGTTATTTCCATTAAGATATATTATCTCTCTTGGTTATAGGTTAACATAAATAAAATTGCTTATGTCAAAGAAGTAAAAAAAAGTAAGAGCACATGACCCCCTTTTGGTATTCCTGTCTGTCTAACTGACTTGATATAAAAGATCTTCCTGTGGGAAATTAGGCTTGATTATGGAGTTATTTGTACTAAAAGTCATTTTTGAAGAATTATAAGAAATAGTTATGCATAAAAGGAAGTGATGTTTGCATTCAAGTGTATAAAAATACTCCCCGCCATTCTTGTTCCTCCGTGAATCTAATTATGGTATCTACTGGATGATTTAAGTCTTTCCTAATAATCTCATATGTATATGCTCTACTTTTTCTCTTAACCCCTATCTCAAGCAATCTCTTTGGTACTCCTTTAATAATGAACTGTACTTCCAAAAGTGTTTCATTTTAAGGAAAAGGTCTAAATTCAAAGAAAGACTGATACAAAAGAAAAAATGAAAGGAAGTAAGCTGTACAAAGCCTGTGAAGAGAGGACATTTATAGCAGGATTAAGATACCTAGTTCCTGGCATCTGTTTCCCTCAAGAAAAAAAATTTCAACAATAGTTTTTGAAAGCCCTAAAACTATTCTAGTAGAATATTTACAGAAAAAAAAAATATATATATATATATATTATTTACCTTTCCCCAAAATCCTGATGTATCTTTCAGTGAGCTTTTTAATTTAGAGGTCAAAAAGTCTTGCTTGACCATAATAAAAATTAACAAAAAGCTGCTAGAGATGATACCTATAAAATACACATCAGATCTGCTTGTACTACTCACCTGCCCCCTCTGCTGGCCTCATAACAGGTAACAGGCAAAATTGTCCATGTTGTTATTAAAGTCATCAATACAAATGATAGGCAATTTAGGACATAAATCAGTAGCAACTAATACACAACCCAGAATGCTTTCATTATAATTTTAGTGCAAAAGAAGACCACACCAGACGTTAAACACCTACTGTGCACACCCGCGTGCACATGCACACACACACATACACACACACACACACACACACACACAGTGAAAAATACTTTTAAGCATTTGTTTAGCACACACAGAGCCAGAAGCTGTTTCTCTATCATCTGGTGATCAGATTGCTGCCCAAATGAGTGAAGCCATACCATTCCAACAGTAGAAAAAGTAGAGGTCTGTGCTGTCCATCTCTGTAAAGGATGAGTTTAGAGACCTGACCCTGTTCTTAGCAAGTTGGTAGAGTCTTAATGAGGTAGATCTACTTCCCAACACGCAGGGACAGTGCCGTGACACCTCCGTGGTGATCCTGGGTGGTATTGGGCAAGAGTGCCCCATGGGGAAGGCTCCTGGATGGAGTGAACAGCCAGAAATACTTTCAGTGATTGTCTAGACCTAAATGCCTCACTTATTTAAAAAGAGCCTTCGCATCCCTTCCTCAAAATAAAGAGACTAGAAGTGAAGGAAATTACATTCCAGGCAGTGGAAAGCTAGTGCAGTAAATAGGAGACCATGGAACGGATGGGAAATTAACTCTGTAATTCAGCAAAGAGCCAGGGAAGGCAGGAACCCTGGAAGACCCCACTGGAACTAGCTCCAAAGCGTCCGCTTAGGCATTTGGACTTTCCCCCGAGGGAGTAGACTAGCCTGCTATTGAGAGGCCCCTGGAGAGCCGTGCAGAGTGAGGTTGGAGGGAGACCTGGGGAGAAGCTACGTGGTGACTCAGGTACCTGAACTAGAACATCAACCCAGGGCCAAGGGTGTGTGAGAGGGAGAGTCAGCGGGACCAGGTTGATTGGCCGTGCAGGTTCCAGTGATGGGGTTGGTTTGGTATTGGGGTTGATTCTTCCCCTTAACTAAAAATTCTGGGTAAAATAATTTCAAAATCACTTTAACAGCATCAGTGTAATGATAAGATGATAAGAAGACATCAGGCTTAAATTTAAGTGGAGGCAGGAACCAAGTGCATCAAGTGGGATGTTAAACAGCTGGCCAACCCGGGCCTCAGTGGGTGGGGGGCGGAGCCAGAGGCCAGGGCCCTACATGGTGGAGAGTCTGAGAGACTTCCTTCCATGAACGTGGGACCCCAGAGGACTCCACCCGCAGCACCCAGGGAAGCAGGAGTAAACCTGTCCACCCCACCTCTGCAAAGAATGCAAGAAAACAGAACAGAGGCGGACCTGATGTTAAATAGAACGGGGTTGGAGGGGGGGGATCCGCCCCTGGGGATTGTAGCCACGAGCTCACCCTTTTAGTTTTACAGTAAAAATTAGGTGGTCGGAAAGAACCTGCAGCCCTGGAGCATTTTTCTAAAGTGGTCCCCAGCTGGTGCTGTTAACTCCTCCCCATCTCCCAGTTCCATGGCAAATGTGAATCCTTTCTAAAAGAATGCACCTTCACCATAGGTCTCAAATTCTTACAGATAATCTCCCAAGGAAAATGAGCAACTCGTAGACAGACTAAATGAACGTACAGGAAAACGTATCGCTAGCAAGTGTCAGCAGAAAGAATAGCAAAAAGAGACTGGCAAGAGCTTCGTGATTGGAAGCTGTCGGCCACATTTTATAAAATAAGGATCCTTACTGTATATGTCTCTTAGGGCTGCCGTAAATACAGTCATCCCTTGGTATCCACGGGAGAATGGTCCCAGGACCCGCTGCAGACACCACAATCTGTGTACGCTCCAGTCCCTTATACAAAACAGCATAGTATTTGAACATAACCTGCACGCATCCTCCCATATACTTTCAGTCATCTCTAGATTCCTTATATTACCGAATACAGTGTAAATGCTACATAAACAGTTCCCAGTACACAACAAATTCAAGTCTTGCTTTTTGGAACTTTCTTGAATTTTTATTGCCCGAATATTTTTAACTCCCGGCTGGTTGAATCTGTGGATGCAGAGCCTGTGGATATGGTGGGCAGACTATTCCACAAGCTGGGAGGCCTAAAGCAACAGAAATGTATTATCTCACAGTACTGGAAGCTGGAAGTCTGAAATGAGGGCCTTGGCAGGGCCATGCTCCCTCTGAAGCCTGTCAGGGGAGTCCTTCCTTGCCCTGCCTGGCTTTTGGTGGTCTGCTGGCAATCTTCGGCATTCCTTAGCTTTCAGCTGCACCTTTCCATTCTCTGCCTTCATCGCCACATGACGTCCTCCTGTGCATGTGTCTGTGTGTCCTCACGTGTCCCTCTTCCTGTAAAGACACCAGTCAGGTTGGACTAGGGCCCCACCCTATGCCATTATGACCTCACCTTAACTAGTTACATCTGCATCAGTTCTGTTTCCAAACAAGGTCACATTCTGAGGTACTGGAAGTTAGGACTTATATCTTTTGGAGGGTCCCAATTCAACCCATAACACCATGCTTAAAGATATAAAACTAAATTTTGTAAGTACCTAAAAGAGGCAGAAAACTAAAGTAGAAAAAATCTTGTAGATTTTAAAAGAAACTTAAAGAAAAAAATACAATAATTGAAATTTAAAATTCAAAGATCATGTTTAACAGAACATTAGACACATATGAAGAGAGACTCACTGAGCTAAAAGATAAATCAAAAGAAGTCTCCTGAGAACAGCAGAGTCACAAGGAGATGGGGACTAGGAAGGAAGGGGAGGGACCTGAAGGATGGAGTGAGAAGGTCTAACCAAACTCCAGGAGGAGGACGGAGAGAGAACAGGGCAGACGGTATGGGAAGAGACAGTGGCTAAACATTGTCCCTAAATGATGAAAGACACCAAGCTACAGATTCAAAAATTCCAGTGACTGACCAACAGGATAATAACAAGCCTGGATAAAGGAGTAAGAGATGGGTGATGCTGGCAGCTGGCTGCCTGGTGACACATGAGAGTTCAGGCAGGGAGGTGACGGATACACCTTTGTACAACCCCAGTTTTAATTGATTGTGTAACACCCAGGTGGAGTTTTGCTGTTGAACACGTAGGTCTGAAGCCCAAGAGAGTGATCTGGGCTGGAAGCAGCAAGACCTATTTTCATGATCAATATTAGTGCCAGTTTCATTAAATAATCTTAACTAATATTAAGTAGTATATGAAAATAATGAAAAAGAACAGCTTTGTAAATTGCATAAATCTTAACAGTCTAGGTTTTTCTAGATAAAATTAAATAGCTAAGTAACCTCCCTCCACCTTGACCCTTGGAGTTTCAGTGGTGCCAGTTCTGTGGATTCTGGCATATTGTGCTGTTCTCTAGATTTCTGCTCTGGAAGAGATAGATAATGATAGTAAATAAAGAAAACCCAGTCTGGTCAGTAAAAAGGTACTTCATAGTGTCATTGAGATGTTGCAAGTGATTGAAATAAAAATCTGCAAGATATAATTAGTAGCATGTAAGTTTTTGTAAATCTGTCATTGCTTTGAGAGTCTTTGTCATGGTTGAATTGTGTCCCCGAAAAATTCATTGATTGAAGTTCTAACTCCCGGTATCTCTGAATCTGGCCTTATTTGGAAAGAGGGTCATTGGAAATGTAATTAGATAAAATGAGGTCATACCGGAGCAGGATAGGCCCTGATCTAATATGACTGGTGTCCTTATGAAAAGGGGAAATTTGGAGACAGACATATCCACGGGGAGAACACCATGTGAAGATGAAGGCAGATATCAGGGTGATGCTTCTGCCCACCACGAACCACCAAAGGTTGCCGGCCACCACCAGAAGCTGGGAGAGAGACTGGGACAGATTCTCCCTCACGGCCTTCAGAGGGAACCAGCCCTGCAGACACCTTGATCTTGGACTTCCAGTCTCTAGAACTGTTACAGAATAAGTTTTGGTTGTTTAAGCCACTCAGTTTGTGGTACTTAGTTACACCTGCCCTAGCTCCCAAAAAATATCACCAGAAAGGGAATTAAAATCTGTCGCTGCCTTGCAGGCTTCACCAAAAACTGTTAAGTATTTGGTGGTTTTGCTTGCTATTTAATCTAACAGGGGGGAAAATCCAGGCAGCCCAGATATTTTAATGTGGTGGTAACCATGCAAAGCTTCATTTTGCAACAGTAAAACGATTTCTTAGAAATCCTAAGGCTCTTTAATTGCATCCGCCCTTATGTAAGGCTGTGCTCCTTCCTGGAGGCCCCGTGCCATTTCCTAGAGGAATCCTCCCTCGGGTCTGCAGGAAGAATGTTGGATGCCACCCTTAGGAAGGCCCCTTATCTGTCCACGCTGGTGGTACAGTGGGGCTCCTTGACAATGGCTCGTTACCCCCACTGACCGTGAACTCACTGAAGCCCGAGGCCACGCCTCCTTCAATGGCTGCTGCTGTTTCAACGTGGCATCTGTGCGTTCACCCCAGCCACACCTGCTCAAAGACAACGGCCTATAAAGATGAGATCTGAGCCACGCCCCCATCCTGCAGATTCTCTCTCTCTGCTGCCTGTTGTGACAGGCCCCCTTCCCCACCGAGCCGAGGGTCCTGCCAGCGGATCCCACTCTGGACGAGGTGCAGGATTCTCCCCTCTGTCCCAGCCGTCCTGCTCTCCTGTTGCAGTGGAGGCGGCCTGGATGTTGGGAGGTTGGTGCCAGTCCTTGGGCTAAGTCTTTTCTAAGTAGTTGGATGCCTTTCCCTCAGACCATCTGCGGTGCTTGCGCCATGGCCGCCTTATTGGCGGCCTTCTGTTCTTTAAACTGAGGTCCTGCTGGAGTTTTTTCGTGGGGCCTCTGTCCTATCACCTCATTTTCTCTGGAGCCTGTTGCATATGAATGAAGCCTCTAAAAACGCAGGTAAACACCTCCACATTGGATTAAATTATCACACGCACAGCACCTGATACAGAGTAAATTGGCCCCAAATAAGCACATTCACAGATTCTGAATGCACAGAGCATGACTGAGTGTCTAATAAACATACTAGAACTAACATCGAAAAGAAAGTGTTGTCCTTCAGGATAACTTTTAAGACTCTATGTGCTTACCTTGCTGCCCCTGTTCAAAACATTTCTTTTGGGCTTCCCTGGTGGCATAATGGTTAAGAGTCCGCCTGCCAGTGCCGGGGACACGGGTTCGAGCCCCGGTCTGGGAAGATCCCACATGCCGCGGAGCAACTAAGCCTGTGTGCCACAACTACTGAGCCTGCGCTCTGGAGCCCGCGAGCCACAACTACTGGAGCCCGCGAGGCACAACTACTGAAGCCCGCGTGCCTAGAGCCCGTGCTCTGCAACAAGAGAAGCCACCGCAATGAGAAGCCCGCGCACTGCAACGAAGAGTAGCCCCCGCTCGCTGCAACTAGAGAAAACCCGCATGCAGCAACGAAGACCCAAAGCAGCCAAAAAATAAATAAAATAAATAAATTTATTTTTTTTAAAAAAAGCATTTCTATTTTTTTATTTGAATTTTATTTTATTTTTATACAGCAGGTTCTTATTAGTTATCTATTTTATACATATTAGTGTATACATGTCACTCCCAATCTCCCAATTCATCCCACCACCCACCCCACCCCACCCGGCTTTTCCCCCTTGGTGTCCATATGTTTCAAAACACTTCTAGAGCTTCTTTTCAACAGCCGCTATAAAATTGCAGTTTAGTAGGTGACTAAACACAATAATATTATTATAATCCTATCAGTTTTCAGTGTTTTTCCTTTTATTCAATTCAACAAATACGAAAGACTGTGCTAGTTATTAAAAAAAAAATAACAACACACAAATTAAGGAATTCTCGATTCTCTTATAGTCTAGAAAGAGCTTAGGATGACTCTCGTGAATTTTCGTTGCAGGATCTAAGTGATCCAGAGCCTAATTAGTCCAGAATCTATGTCTTCCACCTGCTGTCAAAGTAGCTGTACAAACAAGCCAAACCAGCCCAAGATTGGGTGTCACCAAGGTCTCCTTTGCGTGAGAACCCTCCCATGAGACACAGAATATCTCCTATTTCTGAATTGGAGATGAGTGTTTTCCTGCCGTGTTGGGGAGACCCTCACTCACCCTCTGGGTACATCAGAAGTGGCCTCTCCTTTCACCAACAGCTAAAGATACCACCCTGGCATTGCTTCCCAGATGCTCGACTGTCCTGATAAACTTTTGGGCCAGGATCTTGGAGAAGAATAAGTTTGAGCCACTCTGAAGGCTCATGGGAGAGGGAAAAGGGTGGAAATTCTTTCCCAAAGTGGTATTTCTAGGAAAACACTCAGCCAGGACCTGCAGCTGTTCGCTATCCAATATCAGTTCTAAACAACATTTGAGTTGGCAAAAGAAAAGTGAGAAAACAATAAGGCTTGAAGCGTAAAACTTTGGGAAACCCCTTTCTATAATGTGCTTGTTTAGGGCTTAAAATATTACTGTTTTCAGAACATAAGATCTATTTTCCAACTTTTCTAGGCCTTTTTTTTGTTTGTTTTTTAGAATATTATTAAGTGCTTTAACGATTAAAAGAGAAAAATACTTCTTGATCATTTTATAAACACAATCTAAATCTCACTATTTAATTGGAGTTTTTCCCCTTCTTTTCCAGAATAGACTAGTTCATTACTACCAGAATGCCAATATAGGTGGGAGAAAATAGAAAGAATAGAATTAATGTAATTCAGTCAGAAACCAAAACTCTGCATGCAAGATGTATACTTTGGGCATCTGCAACCCAGGGATGCTAACAATTTCAAAAGCTCTGTCATCCACAGAGAGGAGAGTTCAGGGTAAACAGACCCATCTGAAAGGTTCTCAGTGACAAACTTGGGCTCATTTCAGGGCCTGAGGAGATGTGTAGCTTCTCAGGGGAAGCCGGGAAGATGAACAGAAAAGACAGATGACGCCTCGTATGGTTCAAATTCTAATTCTAGCTCATTTGAGATGGGTTAGGTGTTGGGAGTAGAGTTTGGCTTCTCTGGCCCATAGACTTGATTATTCCTGGAGCTACTTCACAGGGCCAAGTCCATGGGTTTTAAGCAGAAATGACCCAGGAATCCTAGCAGAGGGCCAGCCCTCCAAGAACCAGCATGGGAGTTGGGTGATGGGTCTGGGATGTTTCACACCAAGACAGAATTCCAAGACTCTAGTGGACCGGGGATGCCTCAGTCACTAGGACCTGCCCCAGATGGAGCTGCCTCCAAGGGTAGAAGGACCTCTTTCGTTTCCTCCAGACCCTTGTCCGCCTCAGTCTTACCCACCTGCAGCCCCTGCCCTCTGCCTCTGTTCCATGGGAATGAGCGGCAAAGTGATCTGGAGAATTCAGTGCCGTTGATAACATGGGGCGCCGTGTCTGGTCCGTCGGTTAGAGCCCTTCCTCAGCCCATTCCCCATCTAATTATCAGAGAAAGATGGCCTTCACGAATGCGACATCTTGGATCATCCCCTTGAGACGTGACAGCAGTCAGCCTGCCCATGGGTCTGACTTTAGGTGTTGAAACCCCTCTGTCCTAACGTTGGCAGTAAGTAAAGTATTCCTCTTGGGTTTCTTTATGAAAAGAGCTGTGCATATAATTAACAGGTAGATTTTGGACACTTTATATATACTTTTGTTGTTCCTGTGAGTGTGAAATTCACCCCTTAATTCAGCACTCACTGCCAAGTGGTTTGCCTATTATCCTGACTGAGAAAATAAGATAATGAGATGGTTTTAGCAAGATAAGACAAATGAGCAAAGGGTACCCGACAGCGCTTTATGTCCCCAAAGCACACGTCACCAGCAGTTACAGAAAGGGTTCTTAGTTATAAGTGAGGGAAACCGATGCTTTCTGCTTTATGTAAAAATGGAATTTTTTGAAAAAACACTGGGTAGTTCTAAAAATAATCACAATAGTAATGAGTCTGTGTAGCTGAAGCCACAGTCAGCTCCCACCCAGACTGGCCCGGGGAGGTGTCACTTCCCCGCTACCCAAGCAGGAGCCAAGATGTGCAGCCAGCCCCAACCAGCACCACCAGCTCCGAGCTGGGTCCTTCTGCCCCTGCCAAGAGCCTCGCCCCATGCCTGCTTCTTTGGGTCACTGGCATCAGATTCCAGCCCCTAGGTGGGTGGGTCTACTTGGCTCAGGCTGGCTGGTTGACTGGACCCTAGCAGCCAAGTGAGCAGCTGGGCAAGTGAGAATCTGGCATCTTCAGACTCCACGGTGGGCAGGCGGCCCTACGTCCCACCGAGACTCATGAGATGGGGGCCGTCCCAGCAAACAAGGGTGCTCAGATACCAGCCAGCCACAGAAAACGGTCCCCTGTCCTACTGAAATGACGCGATGCCCGCCAACGCTTCAACACTTAGTCGCGCGATAATTCAAACGCGAACTGGTATCAAGTGCTAGCTCTTTCTTGTTTCAGCTTATGGCCCCTTATCACATTAAACCGAAAGAATCTCAGAGCTGGAGAGAGACTGAGAAAGAGCCCTCATTTACAGATAGAAAACAAAGATGCAGGAAGGCAAAGTGACTTCCCCAGAGGGCGTGACGCTACCCAGTGTGTCACAACTGCACGTGTGATACTTTTGTACGTTGAGTGTAAGTATAGTTATTCCCTCACCGTCCATAGCTGCATTACTGTCATTAGTTTTTAAGGCGGGGATACAGTTGCTGATAGTACTTACTTGCTGTCCTGAAATCTAATGCCCCTGTACTGTTTGTAACCACGGGACCAAGAAGGGCAATTGAACAGAACACATGAATAGAACCCAAAAGAGCACAATTTAGGGGTAAAAGCAATCACTCCCTGTCGTTCCCTTGGTTTTCTCTTTGATCATTAGCGTGTAACACACATCAGGATCCCGTGTGAAAACACAGCAACGTGTTCTAACAGTTCTTACGAGACATTCTTACAGGAAAGGAAGGTTTAGGAAGAAAACACCCTCACTGTGTGTGGTTGAATGTTTAGTACCTGGCCGGCATTGGCTCCGATCCGACTCCCACTGGCCTTGGGCAGCCTCCAGCCCTGGGCTCCGTGATTGCCGGGACGGGGTCTGAGCGGGAGGGAGGGGGTCCCGTGCGGACACCTCCGCCATCACATCCAGTGTCAGCATGCCGAGAAGCATACGTGGCCGCTGTGATTCTTTTGAGCATGTAAAGCACTTGCAGTGATGCCTTCTTCGTAACAAAGTGCTCCATAGATGCTGTTACTGGTCGTTTACCAGCCACTTTACTTCCATGATCTCTCCCTCCCTCAGTCCTCACAATAACTCTTCCAGGCCCCGTTTAACAGCTGAGGAAACTGAAGCTTAGCGAAGTTCAGTGACCTTGCAGAGCGAAGTTCAGACCCAAGTCTGACTCCAGAGCAAATAACCAGTCTGTGTGTGTATTTACTCGCTCACCCGCCGATGCGCAGAGTGGGATTAATCACAGTCTTGACTTCATTGCTCCGTGCATGGCCTTCCTTTATCTGTGGATTTTAGGATTCTTGGTTTGTTTTTAGTAATGCAGTGAATACTGTGAACTCACGCTAGACACAGGAACCGCAGCTCTGACGCCCACCTCTGTCCCCGTGCTGCCCAGGCCCTGCCTTCTCCCCATCCAGGGACCCCGTGGTCGGGGTCCCTGTCACCCGGGCCCTGCCGCCTTCTACTTCTCTACTTCTTTCCCATCACAACACTGTGTTTCCAGGAAGTCATGGCCCACCCGTCTCCCGGCCTTGGCTCCTCTACTGCTCTTTCTTCTAGAGCCTTTGTCCACATGAGGTCATTCTCTGCTTCCAAGGCCGTCCCACCCCTCAAGGCTCTACTTCTTTCCCACGAAGTCTTCTCCAGGGGCACAGTCCTTGGGGAGAACTCGCCCTCTCCTCTGAAGGGCTGCGCTCACGGGCACAGCCAGGCATTTGGGCCCATATGGTCTGGTTGTGTAGTTCAACTAAAACTCCTCGGGGAAAATGCTACTTTCGCCTCTGCACACCCCGCCCTGCCTAGCTCAGTGCCGGCTGATGATTGGGCCCCCCCGGGGCTCTGGTTGAGCAGGATTCAAGGAGAAAGGGTTGAGGCCGAGAACAACTGACAGAGTGTCCCATGGCAGATTTTCCTTGGGTGTTAACAGGTACACACAAACACGCACGCATGTGTACTGAACGTGGAGCGTGCACCCGCAGGGCACTGGTTCTAGAACGATAAACAAAACATACGAAATCCCTGCCGTCCTGGGGCGCTGTGTTAACACTAGAGCAGCGGAACAGATAAACGAATAGAAATACACACACAAAGTGAGTGGCATGGACATATATACACTACCAAACGTAAAATAGATAGCTAGTGGGAAGCAGCTGCATAGCAAAGGGAGATAAGCTCGGTGCTTTGTGACCACCTGGAGGGGTGGGATAGGGAGGGTGGGAGGGAGACGCAAGAGGGAGGGGATATGGGGATATATGTACACGTATAGCTGATTCACTTTTTTATACAGCAGAAACTAACACACCATTGTAAAGCAATTATACTACAATAAAGATGTTTTAAAAAAAAAAACACACACACACACACATACATATATGATGTCCAGAACGGTAAATCCTTACAATAAAAAGAAGCCGGTGAGAGGAATAGAAAATGATGGAGGTAGGTGCCGATTTGCAGCGTGTGATCACCGGTATCTCAGGTGAGACCCCTGCGTGAAGGACGGGCTTGAGGCACTTGGTGGGTTCCCGGAAAAGGACCTGCGAGGAGGAGGCGGAGCAGGAAGCCAGCTGGGGGACGCTAGGAATGGGTGAGAAGGGAAGAAGTGAGGCCGTCTGGACACAGTGGTCCTTCCTACATCGTAGAAATAGAGTCTGCTGAGGCGGGCTCCTCTGTGGAAGAGGCGCCTAGGCCAACCTGACCCCAGAGGCCCATGCGTACAGCATCAGTGTCTCCAGGTCCTGTTTCCTCTAGGTGGCTGTCGGGTTGGTTGGTTTGCTTGTTTTTAGCATCGTCTTCTTTGGCACTTTGTACGTACCTTCTGTTCTAAATTTTGAGTTTTTACCACCTTGACGTGGGTGCACTTTGTTTTGGTGGCTCTCGCGGTTCATTGTATAAACTTGTTTCTACTGTGAAGTTCTCACCAGCCTAATGGATACATTGGTTTTCCTGCAAGACTTGCTCTCCATACACTGCCTCTGATCACCTTCAAACCCCCCTGGGCTTCCTGCCGTGGTCACTTCTCGGAAACTCTTGCCAATTCCCAGGCTTGTCTGCGATTGAAACCCTCAGATCTGCATGTTGGATTTGTCGTTAAAATTACAAATTGAATTCAGAATCAATACACACTTTAAAAATAATACTACGGATTTAGAACCTCTGGTAGGAAGGAACTCTCAAGTTCATCTGTGATGTGAATTCCTCCTCTTCCTAAATGTTTGTATTCCTATCACAATCCAGGGTTTAGTGAACCATAAAAAGTTGGAAGTTAGTGCAAACAAAGTCACCCACAAAAATATTTCAACTGATTTAAAAGGAGACATAGCAGATGGAGATTGTTGTTAAAAGAACTCTTACGGCCTAATGCTTTTTTATTTTAATCTCTACTTATCCCAGGCCTTTTTGTCTGCATGTACTGATACATCCAAATCTACCATAAACTTACTGCTAGGACACAGTTCCTTCTAGCCGGGTATAACTGGGGGAGGAAATTTTTTTAAAGGTTATCTTACAAAGCATTTCTCAGTGTTGGCTACAGCTTCACTTAGTCTTTTCCAACATTTGACAATACCCGAAGCATTTCGTAGTGACTTTACAATAAAATGGTCCTGTCCTGCTTGCATTTTCCAAATACACTCATATTCTGACAAGAAGTGGCTACTTTGGGCAGCCCCTGAAGGCAAACACGGTTCTCCCGCTCAGCAGGTTGGGTCAAACTGTGTCCCCCAGTTACAGTTACCCCACTTTTGATTAACAAATAGGGATCAGAAGACAATCTCAGAAGTGCCTAAGAGTCTGAAAGCCCAACTAAAATATAGAAAGGTTCCTGCGGAGTCTAATTGGCAAATTTGATTAATGGGTCCCAAGAATTACTAGATAGCCCCCCATCACCCTACCCCACTTCCAGCATTCTTGACAGCACGGGAGAGTGATATTTTATAGACATGGACGACCCTCCAGCAGTTCAGTTTTGAGGACTGGGGGTGAAACTGTGTTTTCTAGCATGTCCAAACTAGTCCACAATGTCTCTGTGGCAAATGAATGACTTCTCCGCCACGCACAGAGGGGTCTTTGCCCTGCCTGGGACTCCACGGGGAAGGAGGCCTGGGTTTAACCACACAGACACCGGGCAAACACAGTGTGCGTGACGTGGCGGGCTGTGCCCACCCCTGGGCAGCGTGGCCTGAGGTCGCCCCGCCGGTTTCCTGTTTAAATGAGGCCCTTTGGGTGAGCGCTTCGGGAAGTCGAATCTGACTGTGGTCGCCCCAGCCGGAGGTGCGCCCTCACGCGGACGCTCCCCCCTCCGACTTGGGGCCTTACGGGGCCTCCGCCCACCCACGTTTGCACCTCATGTTACTTCCAGTAAATAAGACATGTAATCACGATATCTTAGCCCTAAAGTCCTGGAAGCTTTCCCTTCCCCTCCACCTCAAGGTTGCCTCTCTCAGTGTTACAATACGGGAGATCACTCTCGGTTCTTTTTTTTTTCTTTTATTGAAATTTATTTGTGGCCTTAGGTGTCGCTTTCACCCCCATCATTCTGCGTGGATTCTCCTGCACACTTACACGTCCCTCTTCTGTACTGCCCGTAAAAAGAGAGGGAAATTGCTGTTTTCTCCTCTTTATAAAATGAAGCCTGCTGGCTGAGAACCTCAGTCTGTATTTTATCCTTTATGACCGCTTATGCCTGGGGAGTTGCAGGGCAGATTTAAAAAAAAAAAAACAAAGGTACCTCCAGTTTCTGAGCAAAGTTACTGAGCGTCTGCTCCGTGCCGGTCCTAGGGTTTAGAAGTACGCGCACACTTTGTTTTGTGTTCTGGGAGAGAACACAGAACTAAGGTGAACAGGAAGAGAAGTTCAGGGTAGAGATAGGAAACCATGAGCCCCCCAGTATGGGCCTAGGGACAGAGATAAATCTGGAGAAGGAAGAGGCGGGCCGTTCATGTCTGTGGGCAGCAGGGCCTTGGAAAAGCCATGGGCACAAAGCAGTGAGCTCGTCTGGCAGTGCTGTTTAGGGTGGGCTGAGGGATGAGAGGTTTGGAAACATGCCTTCCGAGTCCCATAACTGGCTCTGCCGACCGTGACGCACCTCCTTGGTCCCACAGCCTCCCGTGAGCCGGTCATCCTGGCTGGAAGCCCCTGGTGGTGACCCCCCTCTGAAGGAAATACTCCCAGAGTGAGGGAACCGGGGCCTGCACACCCAGCGCTCTTCACCAGCCAGGAGCCAGGACACCTGCGCAGTTCCCACTGGTTTGGGTTGTGGGGGACACGTGTGGATGGGGTGTGAGCAGGCCTGAACAGCTCTGGTGGTCTGAGCTATGGAGACCAGAAGTCTGTACTATGGCCCTTTCTTTTACGAAACAATCTGAAAGGAAAAATGACTCACTGGAGTCTGGCAGATGTAGGGCCCTCCGAGCTGACTTCTACCTCGGCCACGTGGGATTTCAGCTGGATGTCCTCCGACTTTGCTATCCCAAGATCTCCTTCTGGTTTAGATTTTGGTGGTTGCTTCAGCTCGTGATTTCTTTTCTCCCAGCCTTATCGAGGTTTGACTTCCATGCAGTGCGATTCACCACTTCCAGGGCCTCGTCGATGACGTCTGGCAGCTGCACGGTTGTGTGAGCGCCACTACACCCGAGATCCAGAATGTTATTTGTTTCCCATCTAGTGATTGATGGACTTCTGAGTCGTTTCCAGTTTTTGATTGTTAGGAATCTGATTACAACTTTTGGCATACATTTGTGTGTGGTTGCATATCACTTGGTAATTTTTCAGGAGGATAGCAGTCTTGGGACTTGGGTGGTTCACTGTGGTCTTAAACATCCCCCGGTGATAAGGCTGAACTCAGGGCTTCTCTGTAAGAATGCATTTTTACTGGCAAGGGAGCTTTGGTAAATGAGAAAGAAGGCGAATGCTTGTGGAGCTCCTGTCTGGAGAACCCAGACAGAGGGCTGTGAGCTAGCCATCCCCAGAAGCATACGGCGGGGATGCTTCGCTCTGTCGCCTGAGCTGATGGCGTAACTTGTGCCGAGCGTGAGCTCTGAGCAGGTGAGCGTCCTCTGACTGACGTGAGTCTAGCCCACTTGACAAAGGCCTTCCGGGGACAGGGGTGCACAGAGTTCAGGCTCCCTGCCGTCCGGGTTATCTCTGAGCCATTCTGTCTCAAGCTCCCCAAAGTCTGGCCATTTTGGGAAACAGAGGTGAAGGAAGAATTTCCACTTTGCTGAGGGAGGCTATGAGGGGACAGAGCAAGGGGCACGTCCATGGCAGTGAGGGGGGTGCCGACCAGCTCAGGGCCGGTCCTGAGCAGACTGGCCTCCACCGGGGGAGGCACGGGGGCCCCTCACCTTCACCTCCATGGGGAGGCGGCTGTGTCGGCAGCTCCCAGGCTGACCTTGTGCTTGGGAACCAGGAGGAAGTTTGGGCCGAGCACGAAGCTGTCAGTCTATAACGGGCAGCAACCTTTATTGGAGCAAGAACTGAATTCACTTAAACTTTAAAAAAAAAAAAAGGAAAGAAAGGAAAAAAAAAAAAAAACGGTTTGGAAAAGGAGAACTCTGAAAAGAAAGTTGCATTCATGAGAATGTCCCTGGGAACACAGGCCTTGCGGTTGGAAGGAGGAGTTGAGCAGCTCCCTGCGGGTAGGAGGACACCCGTCCCAAGGGAGGGTTCCATCGTTTGCGGGGTGGAATGGGTCAGCGTGGGCCAGCACCGGATTGCTTAGGACAGTAGAAACACCCTGAGCCCTGCCCTCTCACTGTCCCCCAGATAGACGCTGAGCAGAATCATTCGTTGGTCCACATGCTTGAGACATTCCTGGTTACTGGCCTTCCCAGGACACTGTGAGCCTTGGCCAGCCCTTGGGCTCATGGTTTCTATCTCTGCCCATCTCCCCCAGCTGTTTGCGGTCCGGAGTCATGCCTTGCACCGCCTACTAGCACCATACTGAGAGGGCAGGAATCCCAGTTCTAGTGGAAGGGACTCCAGTGGGAGACTTCACATAGTTTGTAATCGGCTGTTACTTATAGGACATCAGAAAAAATGATCCACTGATGTGTATAAAACTGATGCCTAATAAGAACCTGCAGTATAAAAAAACAAACAAAACAAAAAAAAAAAAGAAAGAAAAAATGATCAAAAGGGTAAAGGGACAGAAATTGCAACATTGAAAGAATGAAAGGGCAATCACTGAAAGCAGACTTTTGCTTTTCCAAGCAGATTTTTCTTAAATAATCAATGTGTGAAAAGTGGAGTATAAAAGTCATCAAACTACCTAGATAAATCTACAAGAATTTTCCCCAGACATCTGTCTTCCTGCTGGTCTCAGGAGGGCAGGTTCGTTCTGTAGCGACCGACATTAGAGAAATGTTAGTGACACAGAGGTATATTTAATGATGTTTTTTCACTTATTAAGGATTTCTTTTTTTTTTTTATTTTTCTTTTTTTTCCCTTCTTGAATCACTGACACCTCAGTTTATAGGAATCTTTTTCCATGTAAATTGAGGCTGGGATAGTGAGTGAGGAACACTTATATGCTATACTTCCTCTCTTTCCTCATATTTTATTACTAAGGATATTGACATGAAAACAGGATCTTAGTATCCAGTGAGCTCACCTACTGCTGGTTTCCCACCAGACATTCCAGGCTTTGTGACATCAGTGTGTATTGCTCTGGATGTCATTTGAAGAGCAGGCATCTGGAAATGATGAAATCCTGAACAACAAAGTTTTGTTTTCAGGAAGACAAGTTCGTGGGGGAGGGAAAGGAAAGGAAACTTCCTCTGAGTACCTACTATGTGCCATACGCTTTGCCTGTCTTCTGGTTGTGATGCTCTGCTAAGGTGTCCGATGAGAACAAATGAAAGACCCAGTTTTCCTCAGTAACTTTTCAAATGTTGCTGTTGTATTTGTCCTAGCTAAATAAATTACATGCAAAGTATCAAGGATTTATGAATTCTTAAGTCAGTGTACAGCATTTGAATGCTTTTATATCTTATTTGTCATAAAACCAAGGTGTGATGATGCAGCAGTATCTATTGGATAATTCTCAGTATATATGCTTATTGAAATGAAAATAATTCAAGAGAAGTTTCCATTCATAAATATTTTTACTTTAAAATACCTGAAAGACATGCATTAAAAAGACACACGTGGTCCCTATGAGTTATCTTGTTCTACTGAATTTCAAATGCTACCCTCATTTTAAAACTTTTTGCATTAGAAAGTTCTTTAGGAGAGCAAAAAGTCAGGCAGTGAGGGACAAGCATTCATTACCAGAAGAATGACTGTAAATTATGCAGAGTTTGAAAAATTATTTTTGCAGAGGGTTTTCAATAGCATGGGAGTGTGTTATGACAGCAAGTAAAAAACTTAAGGTCCCGACTGTATCATCATTACACATAGAAATAAGAGTGAAACATAAAGCAAAAAGGTCAGTAGTGGAAGGAGGGGAGGGGAATGACATTGTCTTAAATGTTATCAGTCTGCAATCGTTTCAGGCATGGAGAGAGTGAAAAACATTCGGTTTATGTTTTCTGAAAAGTTTTGTAAGCCAGTGCAGCCGAAGACAAAGCAGTGACCACGAAGAGCAAGACATCCTGGGTGGGAAGAGGAAGAGGTGGGCTCGTTCTCAAACTCAAGTCCAGTTGGCCCCGGGCCACTGGAGGATCTATTGGTTTCTGGGTTCAGATTGACAAAGGGCTGAATCTGGAATGTGGCTCTAAAACCAATTTTCCTCATGTGGCTTGTCGGGTGCCAATCTGTGTTGAGACGTCGTCACAAGCAGTAAGTTATCACAGAAACGTGACAAAGCGAACTAGAGGAGCCTACGGAAAGGATTTGGCGTCAGAGCTGTGAGGTTCCAACGAGCAGGTCGTAATCTCTTAAAGGCACTGATAGAAAAGATCTCTCACAGCCATCTTCTGTGAAAGACTGCCTGTTCTTTTTTTTTTTTTTTTTTTTTTTTTGCCTGGACCACGCGGCTTATGGGATCTTAGTTCCCCAACCAGGGATCGAACCCGGGCCCCCGGCAGTGGAAGTGCCGAGTCCTAACCACTGGACCACCAGGGAAGTCCCCAAAGAGCAGTTGAGAGTTTCCAAAGTTCATCCTCGCCCCGTGTTCCCTGATTCAGCTCCTACAGTAATTCTATGGGGCGGGTATGAGGATGAGCCCCGCCTCGTAGAGGAGGGAGCTGGAGCTGCCTGCGGCCACTCTGACCCTCCTGGGGCAGTGGAGACCGGCCTCAGACCTGGGCCTTCCTACCCCGCGGCCCCTCACTCGGTGCCGTGACCGACTATCCGCCACTCTGGTCGGCTGCATGCCTGCCGCTGACGTTAGCTGGGCCCGCTGTGCTGTGGGCTCTGCGGCGGCCGAACGCTGGGCTGTTTGATCACTAGGGTCTTGCTCTCCCGCGCTGTGTACACATTAGCAGACGTCGAGGAACAGACCCTGGTAACAGCGATTCCTCACTCCTGGCCCCTGAGGTCAGTATATGCGCCGATAATGGAAATTTCCCCCCTGAAATCAACCCCGGTGTGGGATGAATGGTTAGACTGACAGGTGTTTTTCTCTCCCATCCTCTAGGCTTTAAAAATTCCTAAATGTCCTTAAACACAATAGTATTTTAAGAGCCCTTTAGAAACCTCTTTGGGGGTCTCCCTTCCAGCGTGCTTTGTCAGCTGGGTAATAAGCTATAGATAAACACTGCGTTCCAGGACATATGGCCCTTAGAGAAGCAAGTAATTCTGGCACCTCCTGCTTCAGGATCACTGGTGAAGTTTGATGGTTGAATTTCACAGAAATAACACGAAGAGACTCAGCTTCTGCTTTGGGTTTCAATAGAAGGGCATTCAAATTCGACTAGTGGCAACTTAGTCTAAAACCCAGAGAATTCTTCATTTTGATCCGTGGCAAACTCTATGTTTATTGAAATGCAAAAGAAGGAGAGGAAACTTACTTTATGTATATATATCTAGGTAGTGGGTAAATTGTGTTCACGGTAAAATTCTTTCAACTTCCCTGGATGTTTGAAATTTTTCATAATAAAATGCCAGGCGAAGCCTGCGGGACAGAAGGGGGAAATTCTATGAGGCAAACTGAGAACAGAAAACTGTGAACCTCTACCAGAGTATTGTTAGTAATTTTTTCCTTTATACATACATTTGATGAAGTATTTCAAGCTTATAGAAATAAAATAGTAGAATATAAATGTCCCCACCACTCAGCTTGATCAAATTTTAATATTTTATTGCCATTGCTTCCATTTTTTTGTTTGCTTTTCATAAATAAAATATTGCAAATTTTACAAAATATTACAAAGTTAGAGCTCCCTTTATATCCCCCCAACCCCATTCCATTCTCCTCCCTCCCTCCCTGAATGCAACAGCGAGCCTGAATTTGCCGGTCATCACAGAATTTTTCTGTGATTTTTCAGACAAGGCGGTTACCTGCATCGGGAGGTGGGCGCTGGTTTGGAGTCCAGTGTAGCCGGGTAGAAAAGCAGATGTTAGTACTTCCTAGAAAACGAGTAAGTTTCTTCAGAGCCTCGGCTTCTCCATCTGTTAAATGGGTATGATAACCCCAACACACAGGGCTGGTGCGAGGATTAAAGGAGACGTTTGAAAGCACCTGTGCAGCTCCTGGAGTGATAAGCACCTGGTGAGTGGTGGGACAGCAAAGCCTTAGGTTCTGAAAGTCATTTCAAAAGGAAACAGCACAGGACTCTGACTCGATGCTCGTAAATCCCGAGGGGACCTTCTCAGTATCAGAGTCCTTGAGCTGCCCTCTCGGTTTGCAGATAAGGAAACTGAGTCCCAGGAGAGGAAGGGGCTTGGTCTCTGCTCAGACCTCGGTTGGTGGCCCAACAGGATGAGCAGTGACCCCCTTCTCAGGGCTCTGAACCCCAACACAGAACCACCAACCCAGCAGCCACGGAAGGGAGCATCTGCTGAGAAACCCCCTACCCACTCTTGCTTCTGGTTTACACTGGGCTCCGTACCACGGATGTAAAGATTTGCTATCATCTCATTTGCTTTTAATTCGAAGATAAAACGGTTTCCCTGCAGTAGTCAGTTTCTCTTTCCTCTTTTTAAGTCAAAGTCAATCTATAATGTTTAGGCTGTACTTATTTACTTTTAAAGTGATGTAGACCCTTGTTTTTCTTTTGTTTTGTTTTGTCTTGTTTTTTTGTTTCTTTAGGGCCTTAGTGTTCTCAATTGGCTGCCTCAAGGCTGCGGTTCAGACGCTATTTTTCACTGAGGATTTCTGTCTTTGCTCAGACTGAGAGGAGGTCTGGGGCACCTTTATAAACCCAGTGTGGGGAATGTTATCAGTATATGTTTACAGAGCCTGTGCAGTGCTGTGGAATTGCCGCTGAGGGCTTCTCGAGTGGAGAAGGTCGCCTTTCCCCCATGAAGGTTTTTCTCTGCTAAGATGGTAGTCATCTGATAAAAGCAGGCTCTGTTTCTTGCTTTCTTCTTCTGCGAATGCGGATCCTGGTCTGGAACATCTGAGCTGCTCTGCAGTCTGTCTGCGGGCAAACAGAAGGTCTGGAGAGAAAAGGGGTGATGGTCCCCGGCCGGCTTCACGACATCCTCATCCCTGGGCCCCCGTTTTCTTGAGTCGCTGCTGTGACCGGAGGGAGATGAGGAGAGCCGGGGTGAGGCCATGTGCAGCGCCGGGCCTGTCCCCATGGCCTCCCTGCCGCGTGCTCTGCGTGGACCTAGTCGGGCATGTTCCTTGTGCAGGATCCCGGAGAGGGTTTATTGTAAAGGATGGTTTGTCTTAAGAAAATTCACCAAAGCACATCCGCAGAGCAGCGAGAGCCAGGTGACGACGCACGACCAGTGTTTTACCCAGAACACCTCCTTACGATGGGAGTTGCAGTTACAGAACGTTATCGCTTTCACTGCGATCCGGCCCTGAGATAGGACCCCACTCCCAAGGGTCAAGCAAATCCTTCCTTGTGGCCCTACCGACTCACTCAGAGCCCCTCCAGGCAACTCCTAGGGCATTACCAAGAAACAAGCACCACTGCTTATGTCCAACTGATTTTGAAACAGTGGTCAAATGGGAAGGTTTCTTTTCTTTTTCCTCTTTTACAAAAAAAAAAGTACATTTTTGTGTCCTTCCAGACACAGTTTTTTCACATGCTGTTAGCATACATTCCCCAAGCGCCGCTTCTGCTGTGTTATACTGAAGGGGGTAAGCCGCGAGTGACGTATTTTTAACCTAAATGAAGAGGAGGTCGGAAGGTACTTTGATAGTTCTATTGGACTCAGATCCTAGCTCTGCCTCTAACAGGGCCTGTGCCCTTTCCCAAGTCCTTCATGGCCTCGGGGTTGAGTTTCGTCGCCTGGGAGGCCAGGGGAAGAATGCAGTGGGTTCTCCCGCTGTAGCTCAGGCAGCTCCGGAGGGCCTCACGGGGCGGCCCTCTGCACCGCACGCCCACGGGTTATACACAGTAGAGGAGGTGAAGGCATCTGCTGTAGCTCAGGCAGCTCCGGAGGGCCTCACGGGGCGGCCCTCTGCACCGCATGCCCACGGGTTATACACAGTAGAGGAGGTGAAGGCATCTGCTGTAGCTCAGGCAGCTCCGGAGAGCCTCACGGGGCGGCCCTCTGCACCGCACCCCCACGGGTTATACACAGTAGAGGAGGTGAAGGCATCTGCTGTAGCTCAGGCAGCTCCGGAGAGCCTCACGGGGCGGCCCTCTGCACCGCACCCCCACGGGTTATACACAGTAGAGGAGGTGAAGGCATCTGCCTGTTGAGGGGAGCAACTCCACATCCAGGACGGTTGGCCCCATCGCTCATGACAGACAGGGAGGTCCAGGCTTTGGAACAGTAGTGACCCCGTGACTGAGGACGGACGAGGCAGTAGCCAGCGGGAGGGGGCAGGCGCACAGAAGAGCCCGCCTGCGGACGGGCCGTGGACTGCAGAGTCTAACACGTATGCCCAGCGACCAGCGCGGAGCCTGGAACACAGGAGACGCCAACAATCTAGAACTGAAACAACCCAGCCAGATCCAGGCCAAAGAAGCCCCTCGTGTGCTGGGATTCGCAGTCTTCTGGAGGGTGATACAGTGCAGTGGAAGATGATCAGTATCAACCGTGAGACGGCCAAGGCCCAACCCAGGCGACGTAGAAGGGCGAAAAGTGAAGAATGAACGGTAGGTCTTAGGTGTTCCCACCACCCACAGTGGTGGGTGTGTTAACCAGCTTCCTGCGGTCGTCGTCTCAACGTGTACGTACACAAAACATCACATCATACAAGCTCAGCGTATACAGTTGTGTACACAAAACATCACGTCATACAAGCTCAGTGTATACAGTTGTTGTTTGTCAGTTATTCCTCGACAAAGCTGGAGGGAACAAAAGCAAAGGATGAACACAAAAACCCTATTATGTAGATGCTATGGTAAGTCGTAGCTTTACAGTTGGTCCCATAGGTAAATTCAATCAGCAGAGGACCTGAGAGGATCCTCTAGACCTCTCCGCACACCCCCGCCCCAGAGGACAGGAAGGGAGCGAACCGCCCCCAGAAGGTGACAGTGGCCGGGAGCACCGGGTTGGGTGCCCCACGGCTGCACACAGTCCCCTCAGTTCCCGGGTGGACCAGCACCCGCCGTCACCTCCCTGCACCTTGGCGAGGCCACGATCTCACCTGCTCTGAGAACTAAGCGGACAAGTCGCTGTGCTAACCTTGGTCCCGGGCGGCGTGCCGGGTGCCCATAAAGGCTCCGCAAAGGTTATCTTTACCATCATCACCATCAATAGGGAGAAAACACTGAGGAAAGGAGACAGAGGCAGGGCGCGGCGTTTCCCTCCGTCCTCTTCCTGGGCCTCGTCACACAACTGGAGGGGCCTCATTCCAATCCAGTCCGGAATACAGACTCTAGAGCAGGGATTGGTCACTTTGTTCACAGGTGGTAAGCCTGACACGTCAGGTGGACTTTACGTGCCGGTGGCAGGTGCCCCTCGGCACTGAGATACCGGGGATGAAGGAGAAGAAACGCCCCGGGCCAGAGCTCACTCCCTCCCGGCGCTCACCCGCCGTTCTCTGCCTGGATTGTCTCTGGGAGCTGCTGGCGGGAGCCCAGCGCTAGTGGCACCTGGAAGGGGGACGGGGTGAAGGAGAAGGAGCTCGTCTCTCTTCCTGGTTCGTCTGGTTCCGGCAGCGTGTCCTTCAGGATCGTCAGTCCCGCTCGCCTCGGACTCTGACTTCGCTGCGCTACTTCCGAACTCACCGCTTCCCTAAGCGCGCCGTGTTTCGCTTAGTGAACCCGCCTCCCCACCCCCAGGTGGGTACTCACCCTGCATTTAGCAGGAAGGTGAGCTTCCGAGGACAAGTCCTTGCTTTTGGTCTCTCTGCCCCCAGCACCTCCGGAGAGTCTCACATGTAGCAAACGGTGGTCAGCGCGGGCTGAATAATAAACAGTCACGTTGCCAGGGTATGCGGCCCTTTTCCAGCCAACACGAGCTTAGCGCGTCTGCACGTGTGTAAGGGCACACCTCGTTTGATTGTACTTCTCAGATACTGAATTTCTTACAAATTGAAGGTTTGGGGCCGCCCTGCGTCGAGCAAGTCTGTTGGCACCATTTTTCCAACATCTGCTCACTTCGTGTCTCTGTGCCACATTTTGGGGAAATTCTCACAGTATTTCAAATTTTTATTATATATATATATTTTTTAATTTATTTTTTTGGCTGCGGTGGGTCTTCGCTGCTGCGCGCGGGCTTTCTCTAGTTGCAGTGAGCGGAGGCTACTCTTCGTTGTGGTGCACGGGCTTCTCATTGCGGTGGCTTCTCTTGTTGCGGAGCACGGGCTCTAGGCGCGTGGGCTTCAGTAGTTGTGGCTCGTGAGCTCAGTAGTTGTGGCTTGCAGGCTCAGTAGTTGTGGCTCGCGGGCTCTAGAGCACAGGCTCAGTAGTTGTGGTGCACGGGCTTAGTTGCTCCGCGGCATGTGGAATCTTCCTGGACCAGGGCTCGAACCCGTGTCCCCTGCGTCGGCAGGCAGATTCTTAACCACTGCGCCACCAGGGAAGCCCAAATTTTTATTACATCTTTATGGTGATAAGTGATCTTTGGTGTTACAATTGCAAGGTGTGCCTGTATTTGCCCCTGAGTCCCCCAACGAGAATGTCTCACACACAGAATTTGCAGAGGGGCAGGAGGAAGGTACATGAAGGCAGCGGGTCACCGGGAGAGATGGCATGCTCCTGCCCCTGGCCGGGAGTCCGGGTTGGAGAGTCTGTACTCGCCCGGGAAGCAGTGCCACCTCCAGCCTTTGGGAAGCCACCATCGGGGCAGAGCTCAGAAAGGGAAGAGGGGCCAGGAGAGAGCGAGCAAAGCAGAAGCTCCCGACACCAGAGACAGCCCGGCGCCAGCCCCAAACAGCAGAGAAAAGGAGTCCGGGCTCCTCACCTTGAGAAGCTCGTGGGTCAGCAGTGAACACTGTCGGCCAGGCCCCTCCCGTGCACACCGCTCGGGCAAGTGGCCGCGCAAAGGAAGCGGAGGAGTGGAGGGCACTGCCCCCAGAAAGACTGCCTGCTGAGGTCGGTGCTCTCGGTGCTTTAGGGCAGGCCAGGTAACTGGTGCCGGTGACCCCAGGTGACCCCGTCTCTGCAGCCCTCCCAGCTGAAGCGCGCACGTCTGCACCGCGTTTAGCTTTGGGTCTGCAGGCAGAGGCGGAGGGACACCCGCACCTTGTATGTTGCCGCCGCGGCACATCCCCCGGGGAAGGAGGGTACAGGGTGGGTGCAGAGTGAGCAGGTGGGCTTTCCCTTGCCTGCTGTAACCCAAGAATAGCAAACTGGAATCTGAAAAGGGTTGGCAACAGATGGGAGTGGAAAAGCCTCGAACTTTCCAGTTTCTTATTGCAGTAAGAACTTGCTCGTTTCTTATTGCAGTCACACCGGAACTGCAGCTTTCCCCTTGGGTGCAGCTCAGATTTTGACTTTCCAAAATACAGTGGTTTTAAATTAAAAGAAAAGGAGCTTTGGCTCTCATTTGCATAAAATGCACACGTGTATACACAGGTATTCTCACGCGTGCACACACACACACCCCCTACTTAACTGGGGAGGAGCAGGAAAGCAGTGAGATCCTAATTGTGATTCAACCATGCATTTTAAAAAGCATTGCACCTATTTAGATGGTACTTCTTAGAGCGAATATATGGCTTTTAAAAGTTTTGATAAACGTGAACATTTAAAGACTCCTGGGAAATGAGAATATTCCTTTCAACTTGGGCTTGCGTGGTTATAAATAGGAAGGCCTCTTCTAATCTCGGAATCTTAAAAAGAAACCTTGATGTTGTTACGTGATGACCTAAAGGAATGCCTTCCTCTTCGGCCCGGAAGGATATTTTTAAGAGAATGTTAAGCTTGTGACAGGAATTATTGATACCTTTGGAATTAATTCTATTCTGCAGTGACTCAGGCCTGCTTCAAGTCATTACCTGGGAATTAGCCTGGGACTACATGACGCCAGTCCCACGCTGTTCAAAGTGGGGCAGAACCGCGAAAGAATGAAAAAACGAGGATGTGCTTTTGTGCATTATTCTTATCGTGATGAATGATGCTTGTTTTCCTCTCCACTTTAATTAGAATGTTTCTACATTTGCCAAAGAAAATGTTGGAATGGAGACAAAAACCTGAGATTATAGGAACAGGGCTTGATGTAATAGCTTATTTATAAAGGAAACACAACTTGTTTGGTATTTTATTGAAACAGGAAGTTCAGAACCTCGGCACATACAAGTACAACAAATTCTCAGGTGCTCGTTGAGTCATCTGTTGTTGGAAATAGTCTCCTGGTAGTTTTCCCCTGGATTTACTTTTTATCTTCATTTTGGTATTTTTTAAGCAGTGAGACTGGATGGGTATAGGAAATTGCATAGAGATTCAATTAGAGATTGTGTACTTTTTAAAAAAAATATCCGCTATCAAGACTAAATAAGTAAAGCAGGGGGGAATTCTCTCCTTATACATTTGTATATATGCATTTTTGGTAGCTACCTGTGTACAAAACATAAGGGAAAACAAAGTGAAACAGACATTTACCTCAATGCTATTGCTATTTCAAAAGTAACCCTTGGTCAGGGGAATGGATTTGAGATTAATAAAGGTGAAAAGCATTGTGGATTCATGTTCTAGTTGCTATTGTTTAGTAAACATTTAATAGCAGAAGCTAGATAGCAATTTGATTCCTAGTATTAAAACCTTATAGGAATGACTTGAGCTGAGTTTGTGTCGACACAGAAATCTTTAGGTTTAATTTCCCATCCTTTTCTGGAAGATCAGGCTGGGACGGTGTTTTAAAACAGGCAGAAGCTGCAGCCACCCTGGCAAGCGCTCAGGTGCACTAACAAGCCAGGTGCTGCTGCCAGGGGAGCTTCGCAAGGAGTGCAGGACGGGGTCCCCGGAGAACGCCTGGGGGGTCAGGATTCCTGCCGGAGGTCCCCAGCCCTTCTCTAACTTGTGCGCCCTGGGCCTCAGCCCTCCGCCAAATTCGGACGGTTAACAAATGCGCTATCCATTCAAAGCCACCTCAGAAAGATGCAGAGATACAGTGGGACAGGAGGCCTTGAAAAGGGGCAGGTGCTAAACAAGTGGTACCCCTCCCAGAAGCAGCTGTGCCGCTCCTGTTTTTAACTAAGACTTCTTTTAAGAGCAATTTTAGCTTCAGAGCAAAACTGAGGGGAAGGTACAGAGGTTTCCCATACACCCCCTGTCCCCCCCCCCCACACAGACTCCCCCTGTTAACAGCACCCCCACCAGATGGTACGTTTGTTACAGTTGATGGCCCTCCATTGACACATCTCATCCCCCAGAGCCCATAGTTTACGTTAGGGTTTGCTCTTGGTGTTGTACATCCTACGGGTTTGGGTACGTGTATCCATGATTACAGTATCGTGCAGAGTAGTTTCACTTCCCTAAAAACCTCTGTGCCCCACCTATTCACTCCCCTACCAACTCCTGGAAACCCCTGATCTTTTCGCTCTCTCCATAGTTTTGCATTTTCCAAACTGTCATAGAGCTAGGATCATACAGTATATAGCCTTTTCACATTGGCTTCCTTCACACAGAAGTATGCATTTAAGGTTCTTCCGTGTCTTTTCACGGCTTGATAGCACACTTATTTTTAGTGCTGGATAATATTCCATTGTCTGGAGGTACCCCAGTTTATTTATCCACTCATCACTGAAAGATATTATGGCTTCCAGGTTTTGGCGATTATGAACGCAGCTGCTACAAGCATTCGTGTGCAGGTTTTCGTGTGGACATAAGTTTTCCATTCCTTTGGATCAGTACCGAGGCGTGTGATCGCTGGACTGGACAGTAAGAGTATGTTTAGTTTGATGAGAAACCAGCAAACTGTCTCTCAAAGTGACTGCGCCATTTCACGTTCCCACCAGCGGTGAGTGAGAGCCCCTGTTGCCCCACAGCCTTGTCAGCCTTTGGTGCTGTCGGTGCCTGGAGTGTGGTCATGTTAATGGGCGTGCAGGGCTACCTCACTGTTGTTTTAGCTTGCATTCTTCTGATGACACATGATGCGGAGCATCTTTTCATACGCTCCTTTGCCATCTGAGGACCGTCTTTGATGAGGTGTCCGTTAAGGTCTTTGGCTCACTTTCGAACCCAGGCAGTACCTCCTTTTCAAGTCTGCAAGCCCGCTGCCGTGGGCACGTTTACGAGATTGCAGCACCGTGGACATAACCCTGAGGTGCGTGTCCTGCTCACACTGAGCGGGGCCTCAAAGCCTCCGTCCAGCAGGAAGGTCTGGGCTTGCAATGTCTCACCTCCTGCTCTTAGACTCGCCCGAGACTGTAAATGTGACAAGGCAGAAACTTTATGGTTCTGTGTTGAAAGATTTCTTTTGGTTTTAGGTTTTCTTTTTTCCTTCATTGACTGAATAACACTGAACAAAACAATATTACTATGAAATGAAAGTAATACACCCCTCTGAGTTTGTATAAATACACTTTTTTTTTCTTTTTATCATTGTTTGGATCGATAAACGATGCAAGAGATACCTAAGATAATTCCCAAAATGCTATGAGGCAATATGGAAAGGTCTGGAAGCCCACCCCTCCCCCAAGATGCTTTCCGGTTGCTTTTACAGCAACAGACCCCCCACCTAAAGGTGGGCGTATTGCTAAGACTTAATCTCCACCTCAGCTACACTGCTGAACAGAAGCGCCACCTGGAAAAAGCGCAGCACGGCGCCTGTTAACACGGCTGGATGAGCAAACCTTGAGGTGAGAGAAAAGCAGGGAGCGGCAGTCCATAACTGCTGAATGCGCCCACGCAGAGAGAGAGAAAATGGCCATTAAGAGGTGACGAGGAAGAGACGTGGGCTTGCGCGCCCCGGGAAGGAGGGGCTCCCGGAACTGCATCCGGAGCCCTGCAAGCCACGCACACCAGAAACCCCGGCGGCGTCTTGAACCCCCGGGGGCTGCAGGGCACGCCAGCTGTGTCCTCCAGACGTCGCCTCCCTCCACTTCCGCTGTCACTGCTTTCTGTCCCCCTTATAGATGCGTCTCTGGAAGACACAGATCTCATCATGTTACGTTTCAGGCGACTCACCTTTGCCTGCAAGATCAAGTTCAAACTCTGCAACAAGGCATGCAAGACCTTTCCCAACACTTGTTCTCAGCCCACCTTCCCACCATCCGTTGCCTCCCGGCCCCTCAGTGCCAGCTGGCTAGCCGGGACCCACTACCATGCCTGACACCAAGCTGTGTGTGTCTGTCTCTCCCCTGCCAGGCCACACCATCAGCATCCCCCATCACACCACAGACACACACACACACACACACATCCTTTTCCTAATTATCCTGGGACAAGCCTTTCTGGGAAGCAGTCCCCAGACCTTCCAGGAAAAATTAATTTCACCCTCTATTATGGTTTTACAGTATTATTTTCATATCACCGGTATAAATACTATAGTATAAAAAGGATAATTCATATAACTTCGTTTAATTAATTGTTTATGTATGTCTCTTACTGGGAGATTATGAGCTTCTTGAAAGCAAGGTCCACACTCTTGCTTTCTTTTTTTTAATCCCCTGCATCATACATTGAAGACACCTATAATATCTTGGGTTAAAACTGAATCCGATTGGAAGGGGGTGACATGGCAGTGGTTGCCATACGGGTCGAGGTCTGGAAGGCCGGTCTCCTTGAGCAGAGAGATTCAGGACAGGTGCTTGTTGGGAAGGATGGAAGGTCTTCAGGGGCCACATGGTAGAAGCCTGAAGACCAAACCAAGGTCGTTGCCAAGGTCCTTATACTTTTACCTGCAGCGTTTGGAGCCAGAGAGGGACGTGGTCCCCACAGTTTTTGTGAGGATTTCTGGGCAGTGGAGTGAAGGCAGATGAAGTTAGATCTGAGAGCCCTGATGGGAGGTGGCCTGACAGCCACGTGCCATGTGAAACCAGGATCTTGATGGTGGCCCTGCAAAGGGGATGAAGAGCACCAGGGAGCTGGGGAGAATGGACGGGCGGGAGTTGGGGGAGGAGGGCCGGGCTTGCCCATCCCAGCGAGAACGCGCCAGTGGGAAGGTTCCCCTGCCTGTCTACTTCCTTTCCTGAATGCACAGCGAATTCCTGGGCCGCCTTTGTTGTGAGCTGGTTTAGTTTGTCACTCTCCCGTTGTTTACAGCCTCCAGGTATTTGTAGACAGATCTTATCTCCTTCCCTCTTAGTCACCACTTGGCCCAACTCTGCATGTTTTACTCTTTTAAACTCTGCCCCTGGGGCTGACCTCTCACTACCCTCTCAAGGAGACTTGTTTGTGCTGTTGGAATCTATTCCATTTTGATTATTTTAAGACAAGCGGTAAGCTAAATATGGCCCAGCAAGTATGGTCTTGAAGTAGAAAAAATAAATCTTATGCATGTATATGTTTATATATATTTGTGTGTATCAAGTGTGTTATAAGCCCGAGGCAGCTGTGGCGCTTCCCAAGCATTAGTCTGCAGCCTGTGTTCTCCCAGTTGCCCCACGAATGAATTCACTCTAAATTTTTTTTTAAAGGAAGAAAAATCAGAAAGTGATAAGTGCCTACTGCCTCCTGATTCTCCTTTAGGATACATCTGTTTCTGTGAGGTCTTGGGGTTTATAGGACTGTGCTTATTTTCATGATCCCATTAATATGCATGCTTATCAAGAGGGCCAGCTCTATTTTGTCACCAAATTTCTCATCCTTTTTCTTAGTTTTTCCCTCCTCTTCCCCATTCCATGTCTGGTCTCTAGTGAGGTTTCCATACGTTACACTTTTGTCAAAAAATGCTGGTTGAAAACACTTCTAGAAAACAATGTAGGAGAAAATCTTCATGACCTTTGGGTTGTGTATTTCTTAGGACACAAACCCAAGCACAAGCCCTGACCATAAAAGGAAAATTGATAAGTTGGACTTCATGAAAATGAAAAGTTATGTTCTTTGAAAGACACCATTAAGAAAATGAAAAGGCAAGCTCCAGACAGGGAAGAAACATTCATATTCCATATTTTTGAAAAGGAACTTGTATTTAGAATGTATAAAGAATTCTTAAACCCTATCCAATTTCTTAAAAATGGGCAAGATGTAAGAACAGAACCTCACAAAAGAAGTTATGTCCATGACAAAGAAAGCACATGAAAAGATGCTGAACATTATTAGTCATCTGGGAAATGCAAATTAAAACCACAGTGAGCTATGGCCACACTCACCCACCATGGACAAATTAACGCCAAAACTAAAATGCCAAGTTACAGCGAAGACGCAGAGCAACTAGATCTCATACTTTGCTGACAGGAGTATAAAACACTGTAGAGAACTGTTTGGCAATTTCCTACTAAAGTTCAATATATACCTAGCAAATGACCCAGGAATTTCACTTCTAGGTATTTACCCAAGAGAAAGGAAAGCATCTGTCAACAAAAAGATTTGTAACTGTTCATAGCAGCCTTATTCATAATATCTAATAGCTGGAAAAACCCAGATGTCCATCAGCTGGTGAATGCATGAAAACTATGGTATGTTCATCCAACAGCACAACAATAAATACGACCGTAAAAAGGAGCAAACAGCAACGTAGCTGAATCTCAAACACTTGTGCCGAGCCAACGAAGGCGGTCACGGCGCGGGGCCGTGTCCTTCCCTTTATGGGACCTGCAAGGACAGGCCACATTAGTCCGCTGGCCCGTGGTGGTCCAGGGATGGGGGCAGCAAGGAATGCAAAGGGACACAGGGGACGTTGGGGATGACACGAACACGCCCACCCTGATGGAGCTGTGACTGCGTGGGTGTACACGCCTGTCAGAAGCATCAGACTCTGTGCGTCCAAGCTGGGAACATTTTATCCTTTGTAAATTATACCTCAATAGAGTCCATTTTTAAAAAGCTAATCACAAAAGAATAAATTAAGCACGTACGCGTTGCCAGAAAATGAGACCGTTGGTGGTTTACGCGTTCACGTGAATTTAAGGCAGCGCGTGCCCTGCGCCAGGGACGTTTGCATTGTGAGATGTAGTTGACGGTGAAGACATTGGTGGGGGGTTGGGCTGGGGATTTGGGCGTGGAAGCATCTCCCCACCTTCAGTAAGTTACATAGATATGACTTATTTACAAGGTTGGGCTGGGTTTCCAACAAACAGATGGGAAGTAGGCTGCCGGTAACTCTGAAACCATCCCGAGTCACCCTCGTTCCTGAACTTGGCGCAGTCACTATTCCGTATGCGGTGATTCTATGGGACACTAGAAAGCAGGTGTAATAAGGTATTCGTATTCAATCTCCGTTGAAGTCAGTGGGCATTTTGTAACGATTGGGCTGGAGACCTGGGCGTCCTGGTCCTTGGACCGCCCCCCCAGCTCAGCCGTCCCCACTGCCTGTCGCTGCAGCGGCACACACGGTGGCAGGCGCCACAGGCATCGCATGGCTACCATACTGTGCCTTCCGAGTGACAGCTCTTGCCAAGGCCAGCGGATGTGTGCGCCCACTAGCCCGCGATGTTTTAGCCAAAAGCAAAGCCTTTGAAAGTGCAGCAGAAACAAGACCATTCAAATCTGGTCTGTGTAGGGACTCCAGTACCCAAATGATGAATTCAAGGGAAAAAAAAATAATTCTGTAATAAACCTCCAGGACTATTAGCTTGAGTGGGTTACAATACGATGAAACGTTCCAGTGAACATCTGAATTCCCCAGCGTATTTTTGTAATCCGGACAGAACTTCTGAGAATTATAAACTTAAGTGCAGTAGAAGCTTTTGGAATTAGCTGGGGGGGGGGGGGGGGGGGTGAAAGGAGTCGCTATAAGTACAAAGGAGTAACAGCAAAGAAGTTGATCAAAAGGAACCATCGAATCCAAAATAGCCACACGAGAGAGCATTAGGAAATTATCCAGCACCATCGCTCCACGTTATAGGTGAGAACTAAGCCTGGAGAAGTCGTTCCACCAACTGCAGCCCCTTGTGCTGTTTCCTGGAAAGCCGATCACTCCTTTTCATGCTTACGCCTCCCCTGTAAGGAATGCAGGGTCAGGTGAAGCGTCGGGACCGTGACCCCGCAGCCGGCTGTGAGCAGAGAACCAGAAGGAAGCCCGGCCTCCCGGCACCCAGCCCCCCGTTCTTCTTGGGCTCCTACAATCTAGAACCATCATCATGTTTGGGACATTTTCTATCCCTTTTTCCAACTGTTGACATCCTGAAGGGATCTTTCCTTCCTGTGAGTTTCTCAGTTGCCCTTTTTCTCCTCCCTCCCTAGGCCCCTACTCCATTGGGGCTTCACACCCATTGAAGAAGAACTTGTTTTGTCCAGGGATAACTGTTTTGAAACTTAAGAGCCGGGGACCCCTGGCCTTTCGCTGTGACTTGTTCCCAGAAACCACACAACAAGGCAGATCATCAGAAAGATGTTACGGCCCGGGTTGCATTTCTGACCAAAGACTCAGCAGCAAATAAATCACAGATGTGAACAATGCTTAAACCCCGGCGTAACGCAGCAAACCACTAGTATCTTCTGAAACAATCCTCTTATGCTCTGAGCAGCTGGACCCCGCGTGCTGGCCTCTGAAGGGAGACATTTGCCTTCCAGGTTGTGTCTTGGAAGGGAAGGGGTCTGTGGACACTGGCCTGTGCCGTCATTCGAAGGATATAGAGAAGTCGTGTTTCATTCTTAAGCACTGGGAATTAAAGAAATTGTTTCCATAAAATAAAAAATGTTAATTTGCTTTGTAAAAAAATAAATCTAGATTGGTAAGTTTTATTTTAATAGGAAAAAATGTGTAAACAAGGTTTTAAATATTTGGTAAGTTCACTGGTGCCTGTCGGCAGCCCACAAATTACTAAATCCAATAGCACTCCAAGATTCTGGAGGCTGCTATTTTCCCTCATACTCTGAAGAATATGCCTGATTGTAAGCATAAGGAAAGATAAGTTTTTGAAACCTGCAAATGACAAAGTTCTTTCATTTGTCTGTATGTGGAATAAAATATCTAAAAGCATCTAGCAACCCTCAAAGAAGAGGGGGAGGGACCTTTTGAGAAAGCAAATGTAATCCATCTCAACTCAAACCTGCAAACTCACAATAGTGGATTTTAAAGTGAACTAAAAATGAATGGTGGATATAAGTTGACCTAAGAATAAAATTCACAGTAGGTCATTTCATAAATCTCAATCCAAAATATGGCTTTGAATAAAAGCTTCATTAAAACACCTGACCTACGTCAGGTGCCACGGTCATTTTCTATGAAAACGCCGTGGTGCTCCAGTTAGAGGACTTCCCCAGTCAGGCGGCCAGTGATGGTCCCCCCCAGGGAGGGGACAGAAGGAAACGCCTCTTCTCTCCCCACAGTGAGCGGCAGCATGGAATGGAGCTTCCTCGGGGGGAGAAAACGTGGAGACCAAAACGAAACCCAGAAAAGGATTGACAACCGTGGGAAACCAGGAGGCCCATGTCACAAAGCTGGGTCCTGTCCAGGATGCACTTGGCAGGGAAGCAACCAAGTATGCCCGCGAGAAGCTGGGCTTCGGCCGGGCTCTGGGCGAGGAGGGCCAGCCAGGTGGATACCGGCCCTGGTCGGGCAGTCCCGGGAGGCGAGGGCTGGCCGGAGCTGCAGGGAGGGCAGGCCTACCTGCCAGGCTGGCACAGCAGCTCAGAGCCACCCCGGACCCCTGAGCCACCAGCCCCAGACCGTGCCTGCTGCCGGCAGAGAGCCTGACTCCCGGGCCTGAGGACGCCTGACTAGGAGAGGAAGGACGACCCAGAGAGAAGACCCCGGCGAGAGGACACCCCGGCGAGAGGACACCCCAGCGAGAGAACACCCCAGCGAGAGCGGAGAACAGAGCCCTACAGAAGGAAGCTCATCTCTGCCCGGGTGCTGATTTGCCTTGGAATTGACATTGCATTGGCTGAACTGATTTAATGTCAGGATTTTTCCCCCCTCCTCTTTCAAGCTTTTTGAGTCATGGACCGTATTTTATTCCTCTCTGGGCGCTGGATCAATGTAGGGCGACTAGGGCCCACTTGCTACGCATTTAGTACAGATGCCTTCTCAGCCCGTGGCCGCTGGAACTGCACACGGGCCCGTCCAGCGGGAAGCCGCCCGCTCTGCAGAGCCTCTAGGATTATAATACGGTGGTTCTCACCCATTAGGATCACCTGGGGGGGGTTGTTGTGTTTTTTTTTCAACTCCTGCTACCCAGGCCACAGCTCTTTAGTGAAATCAGAATGTCTGGATTGGGACCCGGGCACTGGTATTTTTAAAACTCCCCAGGTGGCCCGCAGGATGCAGGCCAGTTTAAGAACCAGGGTTGTGATCCTGTCTCAGCCCAGCAGCCCACCGGAGTCACCCAGGGGGCTTTAAAACTTCCTGAGGCCAAGGCCTGCACCCGCCAGGTGCTCTGACCCGACTGCCATGGGGTGACGCCCTTGCAGTAGTATTTTAAAGCTTCCCAAGTGATGCCGGCACGCAGCCCAAGTTAGACTGCTCCGTACAATCAAGACCTACGGAGCCCTGCCCGCGCACTTGGTTTTTCAGCCCTTTCCAAAACTTTGCCAAGAACCCCCAACTTTAAATTACACTATGGACTTGCTCTAGTGTTCTTATAAGTTTGCAGATTTCTTGCCAACTACCTGACAATTTTTAAAGGATCAAATTAAGAAGTTCTCCAAAGCCAAGGAGTTATCTCCATGTGTATTTTATCAGGATTTTTTTCTTTTATATGAGCGTTAGAGCAATGAAAAGCCATCCAGAACCAAGTACAGCTTGAGAGCTGATGTGGTGGCCGGTAAAGCGTGTGGAGCAGGCCTGGGGCAGCCAGCCCGCAGACACGGGAGGGAGAGAACCCACCGTGTTCCAAGCTTTGACCTATTTCTTGCAGTTGTTGAAAACTATGAGGCGTGAAATCCAGATTTATGACTTTTTAAAAAGTTAGTTGTGGATTCCCTAGACGATTATGTTCCCATCACTTATGTAGCTTTTAAAACTCAAATGACGCTTTGAAAAAATCCAAGTTTGGCATGCTCCGAGCTCCAATGTCGGTCGTCTTAATTCAGTAAAAGGAAGGGGAAAAATGCCTCTGCCTTTGCTTAAACTACGGTTTGTTGTGAGGGGCAGACAGGAAGTCTCATTCATGTGTAACTTTGGGGAAAGCTAAGCCAGGGGTGATTCTCCTTGGGCACTTTATTTCTCTGTCTGCATAAAATGAGAATTTGAGGAAAACGTCTTAGGAAAGTGGAGGCTTCACGCTGATGTGCGTTTCCTTTCATCTTTTCCAATTTTATGTTGACTGGGAGTTTCATAACCGAGAGATGTCACCCGTCTCTGCCAGGGCCAGGTGCGCCAACACCAAGGGTTACTGTATATGCCTCTCCTCTACCCTTATCTCTCGTTCGTTTGTTTGTTTGTTTTGGTTTTTTTGTTTAAATTCTTCGGAATTTCTCTCAACTGTTTTTATAAAACATTGTAGTGTGAAAACCTCTGCTGATTGCATATCAGTTATATCTCAATAAAGCTGGAAAAGGATAGAAAAGAATGTTAAAAGTTCAAAAACCAGCGGAGATTTATAGAAACCATTCTGCATGCCTGGCAACACACGCTTCTGCCTGAGGCTTTTTCTGCCAAGAGCCCTAAGGATTCCTGAAGTCATTCGCACCGTTTTTTACTGGTCTCCGGTCTCCTTGCTTGGTGGTGCTCTGATCTCCCCATTGCCAGACTGTTACAGCTGCCTGCTTCCACTTCTCCTAAATGGACGCAGATGTGAGGGTGACTGGCCACCAGGTCGCCTCACCCACCGACAGGAGCTGCACCTGCACGTCCGCAGTCAGACGTGGGGAATGGCGGGCACAGGGTGTGCCAGCCGGCTCACGTGCAGGCTGCGTTCTCCGCCATGGGCTCAGCACGTTGCGCAATGCGAGGTTCCTTAAGGACGTGGATCTTGTTCTGACCCCCCGGGGGTGCTGTAATTTTCTTGGAGCGCAGGCTCCGAGCCCCAGTTGCCTCTGTCTCCCTCGCGACACCCCGGCCAGCTCCCTGCCCCGCCCTCGCGCTGTGCGGGGCCCGTCGGGTACCAGGCACTCTCTTGGGCTCCTGTGTGACGGTGAGAAGAGCGAGGACAGAGACGTCGCGTAGCCTTGGGATGAGGAGCCGGGACTCCGCGTGCAATCTTCGTAAATCCCAATCCCACGTTAGCAAGGAAATCGAGCTCCAGGTTGGACTAGGGGAATGTCATGATTTCAGACCTACCTGAAAGGCAAAGATGGCTCTAGAATAGAAGACCTGAGCATCCTCAGATAATTCCTGTCACAAGGACTGATGGGCGTGAAACGACGGCTCTACTCTGGGCTTCCGAGGTTGCTGGTCCTCCCTGGGCGGCGCAGGGGTGTCATTTAGAGCAGCACACGGTGCGGTGAAGGGCATTAATGCAGTGAAGGGCTCTGCGTCTGTCACGACGCGTCTGGTTTGGATGCCCGTCCGTCCACCTGACGACACGGCACCTTGGCCACGTTCCTCAGAACCCCGGTTTTCCAGCTGTGGAATGTGGCTAATGATGGTCGCTGCCTCACGGGACTTTTGTAGCAATTAAAATGGGATGCTCTTCGGAACACAGCTGGAACAGTTTAACAAACGTGCTGTATGCAAATGCTCGGCAGATGTTGACTATCACTTAGCATCTCCATTGTTAATTTGCACAACCGCTGCCTCCCTAACCTCCACGAATGGGACCCCTAGTCAGCCAGTTATGCCCACCGAACTCCTCGGCGCCCCGCTCTCGGGGACATCAGCCAGAGAGGAAGCAGGGCCTGCACTGAGGTGGAAGGGTGACAGCTGGCCTTTATTAGCAGCTCCCTGGGAACCAGGCATTGTGCTGGCACGGACTTTCACTCTGCCTTCCAGCATTTCTGCTAGGTAGACAGGATGACTGTGGACACTTGTAGAAGCTGAGACTTCAGAGATTTCAGGGCGCACGCGAGGCCACTCGAGCCTCCCTGGCGGCCGACACTTAAGCCCAGGTTCTTCCTGGAGCCCGGCCTGCTCTGGCCTCCCCGTGTCCCTTGGCCTCCGGGGACGGGCACTTGCAGGGAGGTGACGCAGGAGCTGTCGCAGGTAGAGGGAGAAAGCAGAGGCGCTCCTGAAGTCTTGAGACTGAGTGACTGAGTAAGGGAGACAGGAGCGGAAGGAAGAGGGCTCATACGGGAGATGCGTTAAGTGAGACGTCCGCAGACTTGTGCAACGGAGCCCGGGGATGTGTCACATAGGACTGAGTTAGTAACAGAGCTGTCGCCTCGCGGCTAGTTTTATAGCTTCAGCTTCCAAGTGGCATCTCACCAAAAAAAACCAAAATGTGCCCCTGCAACATTATAAATACATACACATGTACATATACACACGTACACACACACACACACACACACACACACACACACACATTCATGGCCACCAGTAAGCTACGAGGTACCTGGGCTGTGTCAGCTGAAAGTAAGAGCCGACGCCCATTCATTCATGCAGCTGTTCGTTGAGAGCCTCCTGTGGGCCAGGCACCTCGCCTGGAGTGACAGGTGCGCGCATCCTAGGGGAGCTCGAGGGGAAGCAGTGTGGCCCCGGGGGCCGCTGGATGCTCCAGCAGCTCCGTACCCGTTAGCTTTGCGACCCCAGGCAACTTACTTCCTCTCCACGTCTTCGGTTTCTCGTATAGAAAATGAGGAATAATAATAACATCTGCCTCGTCACATTTTTATGAGGATTGAAAGTATTCTTTTTATTGGAGTATAGTTGATTTACAACGTTGTATTAGTTTCAGGTGCACAGCGAAGTGATTCAGTTATATATTCTTTTTTAGATTCTTTTCTTATTGTAGGTTATTACAAGATATTGAGTAGAGTTCCTTGTGCTGTACAGTAGGTCCTTGTTGTTTATCTATTTTATATATAGTGGTGTGTATATGTTAATCCCAAACTCCTAATTTATCCCTCCACCCCACCCCTGGCTAGCCCCTTTGGTAATCATAAGTTTGTTTTCTCTGTCTGTGGGTCTATTTCTGTTTTGTAAATAAGTTCATTTGTATCATTTTTTAGATTCCACATATAAGCGATATCACATGATATTTGTCTTTCTCTGTCTGACTTCACTTAGTATGATAATCTCTAGGTCCATCCATGTTGCTGCAAATGGCATTATTTCATTCTTTTTTATGGCTACTATTCCATTGTATACATGTACCACATCTTCTTTATCCATTCATCTGTCGATGGACACTTAGCTTGCTTCCATGTCTATTTACATGGCTATTGTAAATAGTGACGCAGTGACCACTGGGGTGCATGTATCTTTTCAAACTAGAGTCTTCTCCAGATATAAGCCCAGGAGTAGGATTTCTGGGTCATATGGTAGTTCTATTTTTAGTTCTTTAAGGAACCCCCATACTGTTCTCTATAGTGGCTGTTTCAATTTACATTCCCACCAGCAGTGTAGGAGGGTTCCCTTTTCTCCACACCCTCTCCAGCATTTATGATTTGTAACCTTTTTAATGATGGCCATTCTGACTGGTGTGAGGTGATACCTCATTGTAGGTTTGATTTGCATTTCTCTAATAATTAGCGATATTGAGCATCTTTTCATGTGCCTGTTGGCTATCTGTATGTCTTCTAAAAGTTAGTATTTATAAGACGTTTAGGACAGAGCAGCGTGCTTAAAGGCCCCGTGGCCAGAAGGAGGCTGGCAGGAGACGGGTGTGACGGAACAGAGGCGGGGCGGAGGGTGGAGATTCAGCTGCAGGTAGAAGTAGGGGCTGGTCCATGGAAAGCGTTTAGGAGTTTTGGTTTTTGCTCCAAGTAATGGGAAGCTGTTGGAGGGTTTAAGAGTGTGTGTGTGTGTGTGTGTGTGTGTGTGTGTGTGTGTGTGTGTGTGTGTATACACAGCGTGTTGAGCAAAAGAAGCCAGAAACAAAAGAGTATGTGCCACATGCCTCCATCGTTGTGGTCGAGTCTCAGACGGGAAGCATCGGCGATGACAGAGCTCAGAAGAGAGGTTATGTCAGTGGAGGAAGCAAGGGGAGAGTTCTCTGTGGCGGGCCCGGGGGAGCCCCCTGAGGCCTGGAGACCACCACCTTGGTGGCCGTGGTTAAACAGGTAGATGCGTACGTAAAAACTTAGGCTGTGGCTGAAGATTAGTGTACTTTGTGCACTTAACCTGTATGCATTTAATACCTCAACGTAAAAAAAGAAAAATGGTGAGTGACGAGGATGTAGGGGTGCATTCCCGACCCAGTTCGTGGGCTCTTTCAGTCACCCGGAGCAGAAACTGGAAACAGGGACGAGGTTTCAATGAGCTACTTCACATCAAGCGCTTAGAAGGGCTGCACACGGTAGGCTCTGAGTAACTGTTAGCTGTTATCTAATGGGACCGGGCTGGGGAATGAAGACCTGAGTTAAGTTAGACGTGTGGAGTGTATAGTGCCTGTAAGTCGTCCAGAGAGAGAGTTGGTGGGGCGTTGCTCTGGTCGCAGAGCTCAGGGAAGGTCAGCAGCGAGGACAGAAGCGAATCGCTGGTCGTCTGTTGCCAGGACGGCTCTAACCGCCTGGGCTGTGAGCCGTCCTCGGGACCTGATGGCCCGGTGGGGAGGACGAGCCCAGACAGGGGAGGGGCCCGGGGAGAAAACCAGGGGTGACGGGTCCCAGGGCCAAGGGGACATGACACGAGGTTCAGAGCAGGGAGGGGACGTCTCCAAGTGTCGAAAGCTGCTGAGAATGCAGCCAGGATGAAGGCGTCTTCTGCCACTGTTCTGAGCACCTTACCTCCATGGCCGTGGCTCCCGCCCTGTCCCCACCCCCGGGCAGCCCTGGAATCGCCCAGGCTGCACAAGCTGAAGCTCAGGGTCGGCCGTCGGTGGCAGAGAAGGATCTGACTGGGGGGAGCGTCCTTGTTTTATCCCCGTCGTCTTCCTCCCACCACGAGCCCGGGCGCCACCCCAGTGGGGACCTGGGAATCGGGGTCCCGGGCCCGTTGTTCCGCACGCATTTATCTTACTCAGATGCAGTCCCGTGCACCTGCCTTGCTCTGCTTACCAGTCAGATGAAAAAGGTGGACTCGAATAATCCTTTTCGTGTTGGAGTCTTCCATTGTAAATGTGAGCAGCTTTGAGAAGTGTGCTACTTGTAGACGTTACTGCAACTGTGCTTTTTACACTGAGCTCTGTGCCCGATCTCTCTCGTGTTTGTTATGTCTACTTACTGAGAAGTAATTTAAAACATGTTAATAGTAAAACAAGCAGATATATTACAGGGCAGAACAACTACATACGAGAGCCTACAGGAAAATTACTCTACAAGGGCTGCTCTGTGCTCTGCTGTCACAGGGTTTGGGGAACACTAGCCCCGGTGAAATGAAACTAAGAAATTGTTCGTTACAATTAGGTGTGTTTATTCATGGGTTTTGACCTTTTTCTTAACCCTTTCAAACCGTCTTCTGGTTACTGGTTAGAACACACTGTCCTCACGTACCCTAAATCTTCTGTGTCCCAACGCTCTCAGAGTTTAGGGTCAAGGCTCACGGTACGCAGTTAGCTGGTCTCTACAGCCTTACTAGTTCAGCGTTTGGCCAAAGCCATAATCTTCCTTAAATCAGATTCCTCTCAGTGATGACAAAACTAACCAGAGAGGGGAAAGCTCCTACTTTCCTTCTTTCCAGCTCCCTGGTTTAAGACTGTCTTCTTTCCTCATGATAAAAGACAAAAAACAAAAAACTAACATCATCTGCTTAGAAAATACAGCCCTCTAAGACCATTTCCAGCCGAAGGAAGGATTTTTATCAGCTTCCCCGTGGGTCTCGCCAGCCCGGAATCAGCAAACCCATTTCTTATGTTCCTGGGGTCATTTAAGATATCTCTTAGCCCATTTCCCCAAATCTGAGAATATGAGGCATGGGTTTTTCTTACAAAAACCCTTTCTAGGCCTTTTTAAAAGTGTTTCACTAACAGTGTTACAAATTACAACATCCAAACCTCAAACTTCTGAACTTCCAACTAAAGCAGGAAACGATCCCATCCCCTCACGGCTCTGCTGTCCCCTCCGTTCAGGTGGCTCCTGGGCCGGCTCTCCAGTTGTGAGCTACCTTCCAGAACCGTCCTCCCACCCCCCCGACGTGGTGACGCGCTGCCCCGTCCGATTCCGCGTACCTAGAACCGAGCCCGCACCCTCCCGCCGGCTCCCCGGTGCCGGCCCAGTTCTCCCAGTGGAATCACTGCCCTTAGGATCGCCCGACCAGAGAATTAATCAGGAGCTCCCCTTCCCTCTGCGATCCTCTGCACGCTGCGATCGATAGTTCTTGTCTCCTAAGATCTACCTTAGAGCCACTGCCTTCTCTGCTCCGTCTGCGACGTTTCATCCAGACCCTCACCCACTCTGCACCTTCCGCACCAGAACCTGCCCTTTTTTAACATCTTTATTGGAGTATAATTGCTTTACAGTGGTGTGTTCGTTTCTGCTGTATAACAAAGTGAATCAGCTATATGTATACATACATCCCCATATCTCCTCCCTCTTGTGTCTCCCTCCCGCCCTCCCTATCCCACCCCTCTAGGTGGTCACAAAGCACCGAGCTGATCTCCCTGTGCTATGCGGCTGCTTCCCACTAGCTATCTGTTTTACATTTGGTAGTGTATATATGTCCATGCCACTCTCTCACTTCGTCCCAGCTTCCCCTTCCCCTTCCCCGTGTCCTCAAGTCCATTCTCTACATCTGCATCTTTATTCCTGTCCTGCCCCTAGGTTCATCAGAACCATTTTTTTTTTAAGATTCCATATATATGTGTTAGCATAGGGTATTTGTTTTTCTCTTTCTGATTTAATTCACTCTGTATGACAGTCTCTAGGTCCATCCACCTCACTACAGATAACTCAGTTTCGTTCCTTTTTATGGCTGAGTAATATTCCATTGTATACATGTGCCACATCTTCTTTATCCATTCATCTGTCGATGGACACTTAGGTTGCTTCCATGTCCTGGCTATTGTAAATAGAGCTGCAATGAACATTGTGGTAGATGACTCTTTTTGAATGATGGTTTTCTCAGGGTATATGCCCAGTAGTGGGATTGCTGGGTCGTATGGTAGTTCTGTTCTTAGAAGAACCTGCCGTTTCTGCCGCATCCTCTGCAGATTCTATTCCGGACTCCTAGACCACCATCTCCCCCAGCGGAGGATCTGCTCCAGCAGCCCCGGCCCGTCCTCTGCTCCGCTGCCCACCTCCCTGCCCACGGTGTCTCCCTCTTCCCCACCCCTGAGGTGCTCGATCTCCTCTCGGTGCTTCTCCATTTCCTGCTGCTTCAGGCTGGCTGAAGGCCCTGCCGCCCGGTGGGACTCTCTCCGGGCTCCCGCCCACCCTGAGTGCTGCCCTTGTTCCGAATCCTTTTTGTCTGGTCGCTGCTGCCCTGATCCCCCCAGGGGGTAAGTTTGGCTTCCCTAACTGGAGTGGAAAGCGAGTCTAACTTAGAAGCAGGGAGACCCGTTCCGCGGCGTTGGTCCAGGTAAGAGGTGGCGTTGGCCGGTCTTGGAGCAGAGAGCACGGCACCGAGAACGCCCTGGTCCGCGTGTATTTGGAGGTTTCCGCACAGCGCGATGGGAGGTGGGAGGAGTCACGGCGACCTCACGCTTCGGGCCTGGGCGCCTGGAAGGATGGCCCGGCCAAAGCTGAGCTGCAGAAGGCGCAGGTGGAGGCCCGAGGGCGGGGGAGAGGCCGGGACGGGGTCTGCGGCGTGCAGGTGCCCCGAAGAGAAGGCAGCCGGGCCTGGGGTCTGCAGGGAAGCGGCTGCTCGAGTCACCGAGGGTGGGTGAGCGCGGGGAGGGAAGGACCAAGCCCTGAGCCCGGCCCTTGCTGTGGAGCGTCGGGACGGAGGCAGAGACCCAGCGCGGCGGCAGCCGCCGGGGAAGCGGACGGAAACCCGGGGCGTGTCGTGTCCCGGAAGCGACGGAACGAGCGGCCTCGGGGTCCCCGTCCGGATGGCGGCACGAGGTCCTGGGGAGGAGACAGCTTCGCGGCTGGCGCGAGCAGGAGGGGCTGGGCGAGGACAGGGCAAGGAGAGAGGCAGGCAGTGTGGACCACGCGCCGCGGGGGGACGCAGGGACGCGGGGCCGGGGGCGTGGAGGACAGGGAGGGAGGGATGCGGCAGGACGACAGGCAGCGGGGCCTCGGCCTGGGAGGGGCCGCCGGGGGCCGTGGGATCCGCTCAGGAGGGCCGGCCCGTCCGCGGGACCAGGTGCAGCAGGGAAGCCGCGGATGTCCGGCACGACGTCCCCATCCCGGGCCGCGGGGCCGCGGTGTGCGCGCCGCCGGCCAGGAGAGGGACGGGAGGGAAGGGACAGCGGCAGCCGGCCGCATTGAGGGGCGGCTGGCCCCCGGCTACGCTGCTGCAGGGCCGGGTCAGCTGGCGGCTGGGGTCAGCCAGGGCTGCGCTTCGACCGCGTCTGGGGGTGAAGGCTGGCGTCACAGGGGCTAATTACGGCCACTGACCACGGGTCGGGGGGCAGAGGGCACCACGGGGGTGACCGTGAGAAGGCAGTGGCTGCCGGCAGGACGGGGGCGTGCGCCTGGGAGGGAGGAGAGTCTGCAGCTCCCGGGGCTGAGGCTCGGGTGAGGGGCCGTGGACAAGGTCACCAGGAAAGAGGGGTCCTAGGAACTGAGAGGACAGGAGCGGTGATGGAGGGGACAGGGAGCCCGGAAACAAAAGGTCAGAAGTGAGAGGTTCTGAGCTGGGGAGGGGGGTCTGGAAGCTGCAGAGAGTAGCAAGGACAGGTTTACATGGAAAATTGTGGGGATTTAAGCAGCATTTTAGGGATCATTATCTTTTCCTCATTTGAAGACCTTGTCTTTATTTTTATGGGATTTAGGCAAATATCAGAATTGTTAAAGGTGTGTTCCATTTGTTTCTTCAGCTTTTTAAAAATTTCCCAGGACCACAGACGTCATTTGTTCTTTCTCTCTGGCACAGGCAGCTCACTTTACCTGTGATCTATTCAGTCCCCCTAATGCGGTCAAGTGTAGGCACTGACATTTTTTTTTTTTTTTTTTTTTGGCTGCATTGGGTCTTTGTTGCGGTGCGTGGGCTTCTCACTGCGATGGCTTCTCTTGTTGCAGAGCACGGGCTCTAGACACGTGGGCTTCAGTAGTTGTGGCACGAGGGCTCAGTAGTTGTGGCTGGCAGGCTCTAGAGCACAGGCTCAGTAGTTGTGGCACACGGGCTTAGTTGCTCTGCGGCATGTGGGATATTCCCGGACCAGGGCTCGAACCCGTGTCCCCTGCATTGGCAGGCGGATTCTCAACCACTGCACCACCAGGGAAGCCCGGCACTGACATTTTTAGAAGGTGAAGCTTCTAACTATATTTTGTGTTTCCAAACAGTTGCCTTTGGGTGTACCTTTTTCTACTTTGAGACAGCACTAGGATCTGTTTTCTGAGATGTGTCCTCCAGAGCTAGCGGTTTCACTGGGGCCGATTGCCTGGGGGAGTTACAGTGAGAGCCACTCAGGTCACTGTTTCAGAGATTTGCCTTCTCGGTGGGTGTCAGAGAGGAGCCCCATGTGTTCCCATGGTCTCGTGCCGCCTCCCCTCTCCGCTCCCCCCCCAGGAGGGGAAGACCAGCTTCTCACACTGGAGGGTCTGCAGGGAGGAGTGGGGCACTCTGACAGCCCCTGCAGTTGGTCCAGTGCCAGCTGCGGCCCCGGGGTACCTCCTTCCGGGCAGGGCCAGCAAGCTCACCGCACCGCAGGTCTAAGGCCCAGGTGTCCAGCCGGCTTTACGAATGATGAAAGCGGGTTTGATCTCTGTTAGACACCTGCGTCTGTCTCCCGGCTGGTATTGAACCCAGGGGGAAAGAGAGGCATTATTTATTGGAACCTTTAGAACCGCAACAGCTGAGCTTCCCTACAAACGTGTGCACCTAACCCCACACAGTAATAGGAAGCTTGAAACAGGTTCATTGCATCTAGAATCCATGCCCTTCCCGCTCCCCGTGCCGTGCCCGACTTCATTTCTTGCTGAAATCACTGCAGTCCTTTCCTTGGAGTCTTCTGTCTCTGACCTCAGCCCCTCTGTACCGTCTGCAGCATGATCTTCCTAACATCTGGATTTCGTGCCCCGATCTGCCCACGGTTCTCATGGCTCCCCATGAACTAGATGTCAGGCAGTAGAATCACGGTCCGTCTGGTGCCTGCTTACTCAGCCTCATCACCTGGGTACACACTTACAGGCTTGCTTTTAACAGTGAACTTTTGTCATGGTGGCCCCCGCCAGGCCCTTGGTCCCACGCACTTCACCCCCAGTGATCTGAAGCTGTTGGTGCCAGCGTGTGCGATCCCAGACACCCCCGCCCCACGCGCCCCTCCCTGAGCAAATATCCTCCTGTCCCATCTCCAAATCACATGCCGCCTCCGGGAAGCCTGCCCGGCTCTCGTTTCCCATCCCACGAGGTGACGTGTCCTGTCCTGCTGTGATTTCTAGGATGTCCTGGGGAAGCAGACACTGTGTCCTTGCGTTGCTGTATCCTGGTAACGTAGCCTGACACTCAGACAAAGGAATAAACAGGTTACGTCGTGGACCCAGCCCTGATGGTAGGATAGCGGGCGGCGGTTCCAGGATTTTGTACCTTAGGCAGTGCAGGCAAGCTCTGCTGTGACGTCAGATAAGGAACTTCGTCTCCTGGGCCTCGGGTTCCTCGTCTGTGAAGGCGAGCCGCGCCGTGGCTGGGGCCATCTCCAGGATCCTTCCCGGCAGTCGTGGTCCCTGCTGTCGTCTGTGACAGCCCCCCAGCCAGAAGGTACCCAGCTGAGCTAAAGCGTCCACCGTGGCTCGTGGTCTGCCTCTGCCCCCTGTCTCCTCCCGGGCCCTCTCATGTGCATCTCTGGGCTCAGCAATAAAGTGCAAGGCCACGTGGGACACGGGTGCAGCTGTCCTCACAGCGAGGGGACACTTCACCGGCTCAGCCTCCTACCTGGACCCTGCGACGGGGCCTGGCACTGCGTGTGGTGGGTGAGCCACGTCTTCTGGGGTGGGCATCTTCAGCTATCTGAACTACGTAGTCACCTTTTTATTATTGGAAAGTACAAAGGAAAAGATCGTAGAATCACCCTCCCATGTGACGCGTCTCCTCCGGCGGGCACCCTTCTTCTGCCTGGCTCACCCCGTTCCTCCTTGACTCTGCTGTGTTCACAAGGGTTCTCGAGGACCAGAACCAGTCGGAGAGACAGATACACACACAGAGATCGCAGGAGGAGATTGATTATAGGGGTGGGCTCGCACGATTCCGGGGGCTGAGAACTCGCAGGACCTGTTGTCTGCAGCCCAGAGAGCCAGGAAGGTTCAGCCCAGGTCCGAAGGCCCAATGCCAGGAGCTCCGATGGCCCAGCTCAAGCAGAGAGAACAAATTCGCCCTTCCCTTGCCTTTTTGTTCTATTTAGACCCTCAAAGGCTTGGAAGTTTCAGAGACACCCTCACATACACATCCAGAAATCATGTTTCACCAGCCCTCTGGGCATCCCTGAGGCCTCCTCCCCCACCAAGCTGACACATTAACTATCACATCAGTCACGCGTTTTCTCTCCCTCGAAACCTCTGCAGCTACAGCAGCTACAAATGCCCTATCGACTGTCGTCACTGCGAGCCTGGCCTCTCTGCACCACTACGATTATGGCCACTGGTATGTGCTGAGTTCCAGTAAGTGGACCAGTCTGCGCTTGATAGGATTTTAGAGCAGTGCCCTTCAGAAAAGCCTCCACAGAGGAAGCACTTAAATTGTCCTTGAAAGAAAAATGGGATGTAGACAAACATAATGCTAAAACAGTATACTTTTTAACTGTTATTCTGTCTTTTAAGTTAACCGTAAAAATTGAGTCTTTTTGGTGTACAGATAAGTTTTAACATACATAGATTTGTATAACCACCCTAACTAAGCACGGGGAATTGAAGAACACCCAGGCACAAATTAGAGAGTTCTGTGGTCTATTTGGCCAATCGGAACCACACCCCATGGTGCGGTGTCAGCCCCATCCTTATGTTATGGTTGCTAGAATGTGGGAGAGTGCGTCTTAGCTCTGAAGAGGTGTGGCATCATTTCACAGATGGGTATTCCTGTCCCTCTGTTGCCACAAAGAGCAGAGATCATGTGAAGTTCTGGGAAGGGCCAGGGCTTTGGGGCCTGACCCCTCAGTTCTGTGGTGTGTGATCTCAGGCAAAACAGAAAAAGCCAACCTCGCTGAGCTGCGGGTCCCACACACGGGAAATAGTTTGCCAGGAGAATTCCACAGTGAAGGATGTGTACCTCCTTTTCCCCATACGGCTCATAACTACCTGCGGAAACTAACTCGCAAGGTGCGCTCTACCCAGAGGGAAAAGCAGAATCGCTAGTGAACTCTAACACCCACGTCCGGAGTAAATGAACCATCAACACCCTCCTCCCCTGTTTGGGGTTCAGGGTGGGGATACGTCTGGGTCGGGGATGAATAGCCGGGCGTCACTGAAGCTAGAAGCACAGGGTTGGCAGGGGGCGGTTCCGCTCAGCTTTGCTCTGTAAACAGCGTGGTCCCCCTTGACTGACTTCTACGTGAACAGGCTGGAAGGTTCTGAGCTAACCTATTAAGTCAGTATAGCTTTTTTAATGAAGACACAAATGCAAAGGCCACTTTTTATAAAGCAGAGCCAGTGGCTCTTTGGCCTTAACTGAGACCCTTTAGTAGTAGCCCTGATCCTCTACAACCAAGGGTTCAAACGAAGATCTCATGACAGAGAGAGATTTCTGCCTCCTACCAGCTGCCTCCTTGTCATACATGTACACATGCATCCGCACACATATCTGTGTAACGATCATCTTATGCCGCCATTCACAGAGAAAAGTGGCAACTCCACCCCAAATTCACCCAGACTACTGACCTGTCCTGTTACGTTGGAGGCTCCTTTAGTCCAGAGCTATCAGTAAATTCCACTTAATCCTCTTTTCTTCCATGATCTCCTTTAAACAAGCATCCTGGGCTCTGGAGGGAAAAAGTTGTGCTTCACTGGAAAACTATACTTCTTAGACCACGCACCCTACACCCCATCCCCAGGTTATCTGATTCCAGCTTTCATTGCCTTTGAGCTGTTTCACAACCCTAGGCCGTAAAGGCCTACTGGCAACGCACACGATTCTTGTTTGTGGGCTAGAAGTCAATTCTGTCTGGTGAAGGGAATATCTCCCTACCCCACGGAAAAGCCAATATTTTGGTCCGTTTGCAACTTCATTTCAGTATTTCTAATCTACAAATGTGTTATCTGTTTCTCCTTTGAACCAGTATAGCGTCTGTCAGAGTTAAATAAAATGAACACATCTTAAATGTTCATTTTACACTGATATGAGTTATGATTTTTTTAAATTGTCTTTTAATCCTTTTTAGCCAGAACCTTCTAAGTCAACATGGATAAACCTGGTTATCTCTGAGGTCACCTTAGAGGAAAGCAATAACACACCACCATCCACCACCCTGTAATAATGCCCACATGCCCCACCCACACTCCTTTTTCTGGCAGTTGGTGGCGGGGGTGTGTGTGTCGAAAAGTTTGAAATGAAATTAGGATTTAGAGCAAATGGCCATGGATTGTTGTACCAAAAGGCTTGCAGTGAAAGCAGGCCTGTCGGGGGGAAGCTGGATCGAGGCACATGTCAGAGGGCATGTAGAGCTTTCTCGGCCACTCTGTTAACCTCTGCTGCTTGCAGCCTCACAATTCTCATTTTTTACAACGTACCCGTGGGGACAGAACGATGCTTTGCTAGACAGGAAAGTTGACTGCCTCAGTCAGAACCCTTAAGGCAATGTCAAGGGCAGTAGCAAAGCAATTTTATGATCTGTGCCTTCAGAGCAGAGCGTGGGCTCCAGGGTGAGGTTGCACTGGTACATCTGAGGCCCATCAATCACGAGGACCCAGGAAGCAAAAGCGCGGGGACTGAGGACAATAAAGGAAGTATTGGGGGAGTATCCCATACTTAAACTCATTTCAGTAAGCGGAAGGTTTTAACTAAAGCTCAGCAATAAGAAGAATCAGGTGTCCTATTATATTTATAAAAAACCTTGCCAATCATCTGTTTCTATGGCAATGAACTCCTATACACACATGTCCTTATATACATCAGGGAGTGTATTTGGAGGATAAATTCCCAAATTTAATTTTAAGTAAACTAAATCTTGATTAAACTTCCCCAGAAATTATTTTACTTAGGATTGGAAAGTCAGCATGCACCTAGTCTCAATTATTTTGAGTGAAGAATCAGATCCTTGTAATTCTTTGCTTCCTCTGATTCCAAGCTGAATAAATAAATAAAGGGAAGCATTTTCATTTATTGACTTTTGCAGTACGTGCTTTAAACTGAGGTCAGGGACTGCGTCTTAATCAGCTTTGCTTCCTGGCACTTTGCACGTGCCTGGTAGACAGTAAGTGTTCAATAAATGTGGGCGGGAGAAGAAGGAAGCATCAAATTAGCTTCCGAAGTCACATTCTAAACATGAGAAAGGCTCACTTACGTCCTTTCTGCTGGATTAAAAACAGGTTGAGTTACTGCTTTTCTGTATACCAAGATATATCCTTGATTAAGAAAAACTGTATCCCAAGTACGTGTGTGCGTTGTACAGAATTTAGAAAAATACACAGCAAACTCTCACCTCTGGTAAGGGGCAGGGTCGTGAGAACTGCAGCATTTGGTTGCTTGGGCTTCTGCAAACAAAAACCTCAACAAAGAGTAGCTTAAAAATCAAGATTTTTTTTTTCCTGACATTAAAAGGACAAGAGGAGGACAATTCCCGGTTTGGTCAGGCCAGTGACTTAGAAGCATTTGTTACCTAGGATGCAGGCCTTCCCCTCTTCCCACTTGGTTGTTCTCAGGGTGTCCGGGGTCCTCGGGTGGCTTCAGGAATTCTGGGTGTCCTTTGTCGACAGGACAAAGTTGCTTATGTTAGTAGGTGAAGAAAAACTGCCCCCAGCAGGCTCACTCTCAGGTCCCATTGGCCGGGATCGGGTCCAGCCCACGCTTGACCCTGTCCTTCGAAAGGGGATCCCTGTGGTTGGCTTGGACCCAGCCAGGGCCTTCCCCTTGGGCTGGGAAGGGACCCCTATCTTGAACACATGGCCCTGCAGAAGTCAGCACCCAAAAAACCACCACGCCTTGCCGTTAAGGAGGAAAAGACAGGAGTGGATTTGAGTGACAGAAAGCCCAGGAACACTCACCTTACTGTATTCCTTTCTGTATCGTTTCAGTTATCAATCTCTGCAGCTAGTTTTTAGGACGTGTGACTACATCCAACTTTAGTAAGATTCTTGATCCCCAGCTTCAGGGCAGGGTGGCCCAGTGACGCACTGAGTTTACAGATGGTGGGTTTTTCCTTGCAGCTCGAGTCACGTTTAACCAAAGCAAATCTCTTCTGCCCCAGTATCTTCACCTGCAAAAATTAAAGGAATAACCCTTTCCACTCCCTGCGTCTCAGGGATGTTGGGAGTAACTGACAGAGTGAACGAAGGTACCCCACGGGGAGAATGGTCATTTGTCCTGTTAGGTACCCAAGTCGAAGGGAAGCTGTGAAATGTATCAAAGCTTATGGCGAAATTCAAGGCTGGGGTGAGAAGAGAATGAGTCCACGGCCTTGTTTAGCAAATCAGTCCCAGTGGTGTTGCAGTGGGGTTTCGGGGGGTTTTGTTGTTGCTGGTGTCACTGTTACAGTAGGATCGGCTTCTTCAAAAGGAAAGGAGCGTGAAAACCTAGTAGGGCGACAGTTTCTTCTTTCTCGGACTTTGTCGGAGTGAAGGACTGAGGAACACCTTCTTCGCTGCCTGCCCCCCCGGGGTCACCCCTCTCCCGTGCTAGCCACCCACTGTCCTCTGGGTAACAGGCGCTCCCTCCACCCGCGCCCCCGGGCCCCTCCTCTGAGAGGCACCCCTTCATCTCTCTTCCCACAGGCCTCCCGTCAAAATCCTTAATTTCTCTGAGCCGCTGACCTCAGATGTTCAGTTCTGTCCTCAGGGAAACCTGCGGGTTAAAGCCCTCAGATGTGGATGGCGGATAACCGTCAACATGTCCCAGAGGGCATCTGCACACAGAGAAGTCTTTGTGAACCTGGCTGTCCCTCGGGCCAGCCGGCCGACGTGACTTTATCAGCACAGCAGGGCGGGCAGTTTAGGGCCCGTGTCTCTGAGCCCCGTCCCAAGGTCCCCACACACTCGCCTCCCCCTCCGTCAGGATCCATCCCTCCCCAACCTGGCCTATCAGGGCCCAGCGAGGACTCCTGCTCTGTGCCTTGCCATTTACACCCTTGACACCATGAGGCTGGATTTACAGCCCTTCGGGGCTGTGGCGTCACTTGCTCCGGGAACCCTGAGCCCGGGACGAAGATGCCGTCCCGGTGCCGAGGGCACTTGTGTCCGGCGAGGCCCCTGCCTTCACATTCCTCTGGGTTACTCAGAACGCAGAGGCCGTTCTCCTCCCTCGGTTGAACAGTTGATTACTTTTCAATAATTCGGTTTAGAATTTGTAGTAATTCAAAGGCCTAAACTTTTTTTTTTTTCCCCTATGCATTTGTTTGCTTGGAGTTCTGCCTGTAGGCTGCTTCAGAAAATGTCACTGCTCGTCATCCGTCGTTATCATTAAACAGCATCGCCTCCCCTGGATCCTCAGAATTCACTGAGAGTGTGCAACCTCACCTTCAGTTTGTTCTTTTTCTGAAAAAGGACGTGAGCCTTGCAGTCGGCCTGTTGTGAACGGTGAATTGGTCTGGAGTAACCCTCCCCCCGCCTTTGCCCGCAGCTCTGCTGCCAGGAGCGCCTCTCGTCCGCCGGGCGGTCCCGGGGAACCCTGTTGGCCCATCAGCTGACCGTGTTCATCACCCCGGCCAGCGGCCCGCCCAGAGCCAAGCTGGGGGAGCTGGTCGTGCTGTGTGGGGTTCGGGTCACGCACGTCCCTCACCAGGCCAGCGTCTTCGTCGGACCCGTCCCAGGAAGGAAGAAGGCGACAGTCATGTACCTGTCGGAAAGGTGGATGTTAGGTGGGAACCCACGCACAGGACGACCCTGTGTGCTGGGGGGGCTCGGGGGTGACAGGGAGGTACCTTGTGATTGCAGTAGCCATGGGGGTCCCCTTCAGAGCCTCTGTTGTGTGTTCCTGGCCACTGGAACAGGTTTCAGAGGGGAGCATCAGGCCCATGCCCCCGTGCACGCAGCCTGGGGGCCTCTGCCGATATCTCAGTGTCCACGTATCTGCCTTAACAGAGTCCTGTAAAAAGAAACAGACGCTCCTGTGACTTTCATCTGTCACAAGCCCACCTAGACATTCCTGCTTTTTACTGTCAGCCCAGGTACAGTTCGCGGGGACAAAGGAAATCCTGCTAGACTTGTGCCACTTGACCTCCCGGCTCGTGTGAAAGACCCGGTCGACCCCGAGCTCCCAGCCGTGAGGCCACGGCACCGGCCTGGCCGCCCCCAGCTCCTGGGTCCTCCCCCCGCGTGCCTGCCTCGCTCTGCGTCCCGGGTCTCGGCCAGCGCCGGCTGCCAGGACCCGCCACTGTCCCTTTCAGGCACTTCTCCGGATACTCGTTTGTCCGCGCGCTCAAAGTGGTACATTTTAGCGCAAAAGGACTGGGGCTTTTATTTCTAAAAGCAAGTGTGGTGTAAATGTGACGTGTGTGTCTGGCGTCGATTCCGCTACGTTGTGCAAAACACCCCCCTCGAGCCTGCAGGGGAGGAGGTGGTGCCAGATGAGCCCCGATTCCTGGGAGGCTGGAGGCTGACACCAGCAACGAGGGGCTTCGCCTGTTACCCCAGCTCTGGGGGCTGCAGGGGCGCAGGGGAGGCGGACTTGGCAGCATATGTGATGTAGTCGAGCATGGTGGGGTAAACTGCCGTACAGTACCACAGACCAGGGGGCTGAGACAGCAGGGAGGTATTCTCAGCCCTGGGGACCAGACGTCTGAGATCAAAGTGTCCTCGGGGCTGCTTTCTCCGAGGCCTCGCTCCTGCTTGCAGGGGGCCGTCTTCTCCCTGTGTCTTCACGTGGCCTTCCCTCCGCGTCCCCATCTCCTCTTATAAGGACACCAGTCACTGGATTAGGGCCCACCCTCATGACCTCAATTTAATTAGCTCTTTAAAGGCCCTTTTCCCAAACACAGTCCCATTCTGAGGTCCTGGGGATTCGGGCTTCAACCTGTGGGCTTTGGGGGACACAGTTCAACCCGTGACATTGAGTGAGCCCTGTTTCGGCACTTTGGGCCAAGATCCTTACTTTTAAAGTGTACTCCCTCTCCCTCTCTGCCTAGGTTTCTTTTCCAATCTTCCTATTTGCTTTCCTTGTCTCTAAATCCCAAACTTCTGGCTTTTCTCACCCCTGCCGAGACATTATCCTTTGACACATTAGCAGAGACCATGTTTGCCCAGGTTGCATTCGTTTATAATAACCACATTTTATGAATATCTTTTAAGTGACAGATGGTCATCCTTTGATATATTTTTAAAGTATGACAATCAAAAGTCATTTTTTTACTTTCTGGGGCAGAGTAATTTATCTTTTGCCTGGAAACTAATTTCAAAATACCTATGGTTTTAGCTACAGTCCAGAAGCCAAGAGAGGCTGTTTACTCTTTTCTAAATGCCAAGAATATAACCTTCAAAACATCCAATATTCTGAAACAGAAGTTCTGGTTTTGGTTTTTAGAAAAGTGCATGTATCAAAATGACACCGACTAGAGACCAGAATTGTGCTTTAAAAAAGGAGCCTCATTCAGCTAATGGAACTGTGCACATGACTGATATCAACAACTAGTCTTTCCAAAGTCTGCAATCATGCACCGTGCGGAGGGCCGAAGCCTAGGTCTGCACTCTTATTATTTCCAGGTTGGGGAACTCAGCCGGCCCCTTCCTGGCCCTGGGCATTTCTGTGCACGGATTGTGCACAAGTCAGCTGTCTGCCTGGTTCCTCCTGGGCTTTGGCCACTTGGCGCCCCTGCTGGTGGGTTTTCAGGCGGCGAAGCCCAGGGTGCAATTTCCACAGGGCCCTTTGGAGTTCTTTGAGTCTCAGAGCTGGAACTGCGGACCTAGGTTTTTGTTTCTTTCCTCTCCCATAACTCATGTCCTGTTTCTGATTTGTCATTGATCACACCATCTACGTGTGCCCTTGGCAACTCCCAGGTACTGTGTGTCCTGGAATCCTCGGCTCTCGGCATGGTGAAGTGCTCACCTGTAACATCAGTCCCGCTGCCCCGTCTGCGCTGGGTCCTCCCCAGCCTTGTCGTGTGAATGTTAAATACTTGAAAAATACATGTTCTATTAGTTTATGTGCATCTCTTTCCGAATGGAGTTACGATACAATAGCTCCAGCTTTGTGCAGATGAAGGAGATTTCATTTTTCTGTCTCTACACATATGCACAGACCTACAAAACATACAATCTAGGGCATCACCTTTTCTGCCACTAGCTTATTCTCTGACCAGACGCAAGTCACCTGGGTCTCTCTGGACCTAATTTTACTTACTTCGTGTACAAGACAGAGTAGTAAACACAATGATCCGAGGAGACAACACCGGGGTGCGAAATCCCTCCCATCTGCAGGGGGCAGTGTCCAGGACCGCTGGGCAACGGGACCTACTGACATGCAAAAAATCATTCCTGACCTTTTGCCAAAGCAGCATTTTCTCTCTTGGAGACTTTTATCCTTCCCATTAGCTTTCAGTACAAACACTTCCAGAGAATATTTTATTGTCAAAATGTGAAATTAAAATTAGCAATAAAACCACTTTTAAATTAAAATTAAAACCATGTTAAAGCACCAGTTTAAAAGTTATTTTGTGATAACTTATGAAAAGCAGTACTCAGAATTTATCAACTAGAGTTGTTCCAACTAGAATATCAGGTGCCGTGTGATGTCGAATCCCTGAGAGCTCGTTATTCTATTCAAACTGTTTTTAAAATCTTGAACGTAGCTTGGTGTGCCCACTTTCAGATTTGTAATTTACCTTCCAAAATAAAGGTTCTAGGATTTTTTAGTACCTTTACACTTATTCCTATATTATATGGGGTCTTTGTTTTTGCAGACCTAATAGAGTCATGGGGGATGGGCAAGCAGGAGACTTTTTTGGCCATTGGAAACTCCCCCTTGGCAGGGGGAAATGTGGACACTTTCCCCAGCACCTCTGACATCCTAGCACTGTAATCTATCCGATAAAACTTTTATCCCTTCACTGTATCTTAAAAACAATGACCCAATGTTTTTGAATACTTTTTTTAAAAACTGTTAAATGATCATTCTACCGCCTGGTGTTGCTGGCCTAGAACGGTGTGAACTTAAGAAGTCTCCCCTTAGGGTTCCACACGTGAAACTTAAGCCACGTCTTACTCACTCGCTCCGAGCAGAAGCTCACACACGCCGAGCTGCCTTCTAACGAAGCCACTGGACCAGTCCCGCTTGTGTTCCCAAGTCATTCCCCAGAGTCTGTTTTCCCTGAAACAGCAGCAGACTTAGGCCAAGATTCTTGATGAATCATTCACGCAGGAGGAGGGACGGGGATTTTTGAGAAAGACCACACTTGCGGCGCTTGAATATGTATGAAAATAAACGGGAAAACAAAAGTCAAATTTCCGGCACCAGGAAGCAAAATGTTACCTTTACCTGATGTTGGTAAGACGTATTATATTTTGAAGCACTTTCCAGTACTTTGGTTTCCCCCGCATGCCCACAGAGTATAGTTCCCATCTTACACATTCAGAGACGAAGACCCTGTGGTCTGAGGTACCCGCTGGCGTGGAGGGGCCCATGGGCGTCCATCGCAGGTCAGCGGCCTGAGCTGTAACCATTTCTCACTCTTTTTATCCCCGCTGGTCTTATCACTGCAGGTTGGTTTGGCCTTTCTCATAGGCACGTTTCCAGTCTCCAGCACCCTTTTATTGTCTGGGCTACACTCAAGTGATAAAACATATATTTTTTACTATTGTGGGAACACAATGTAATAGTCTCAACAGCCTTGCCAAAAAATAAAAAAGTCTTGCCTCAGCATGACTTCCTTATAACTTATAAAAAAGCATTTGATTTGAATGTCTCCCCATGTCAGTGTTTTCAGGGAAAAGATCGCTGATAGCGTGTGGGCCTCGTGCACGCCGGCAGGATGGCCGTCTCCACTGAGGGCTGACACGAGACTGGCTCAGACCCACGCGCTCTGAACAGGGCGTTTGTTACAGCCCCAGACCCTACAGGGTTTCCTGATCAGAGAGACACCGTCAGGGATCCTAGGAGCATCTCATCTGTGTTCCAGGTTTGCGCTGTTGTTGCACGTTAGGTTTACGATGTTCGTCACTAACTGCCTAAGTGATGGAGCTCGTGCTGTGGACTGAGTTGGTCCTCACAGAGTCCTGTGCTGAAGTCCTAACCCCACACCTTAGGCTGCGACTGTGTGTGGAGACAAGGCCTTTAAAGAGGTGACTAAAGTGGAATGAGGTCATAAGTGTGGCCCTGATCTACGTGGACCGATGACCTTATAAGGGGAAGAGACACCAGGGATGTGCACACAGAGGAAAGACCTCGTGAAGACAGAGAAGGAGCGAGGCCTCGGGAGAAACCCACCCGGCTGACGACCGTGAGAAAATAACGTCTGTTGTTCAAGCCACACGATGGGCAGTGTTTGGTGACGGCAGCCCTATCAGACTAAAGCTGCTCGAAATGAATTCTGAGATTGTCGACAGAAAACTACTCCTTTTGGAGGAAAGTGAGGGATCTGAATTCCTGGGCCAGAGCCACGTGGTGAACTGCAGACCCAGAGTTCCTGGTCGCCCACCTCCCAGCCCAGGGTCTGCGTTTGTGAAGAGTCAGATCTCGTGCTGCTCGGTCACCACACCTTCTCCTCACTCGTGCACCCACCACCGCGGTGGTTCTCAAACTGCGCGTGATGGACCCCGACACCCCACAAGCTGGGCTGAGGTCAGCGTGTCCACGTCAAAGCACAGGCACAAGCAGCTTTCCCCAATTTGCGGGAAGAGGGAAAAGTCATTGGATTAAATTATCTCATTTTACTTTTTGAATCAATTTTTCTTAAACTGTGGTGCTTGAAGATGAATATGTAGCAAGAAATTAATACAGAGGAATGTAGGAGAAAGAAATAATAAAGATAATATCAAACATTAACAAAATTGAAGCAAAGAAAAAAATTTGAGAGAAAAAGTTCTTTGCGTGGGGGGGGGAGAGGAAAACTTAAAGTCAAAATTCTAGAAATAGTGAAAAAGAAGAGTCCAATGAACAAAACTAAGAATGAAATCGGGGCTACAACTACAGATACAGTAAGGATATCTAAAAATCATGAGCTCAGGATGAATAACTTTATGCCAGTAAATTTGAAAATAGGCAAGATGGATAATTTCTAGAAAAATGTTACCAAAATCGATTCAAGAAATAGAAAATCTAAACAGTTTCAACCATTAAAAAATAAATGAATCATAATCTGAAGTATGCCTCTCACCACCCGTCATGAAAGTTGCCTGCAGAGTAATGTCAGCAAGATGGCAGACTGGGAAGCTCCAAGCCCTTGTCTCCCCACAGAAACATGGAAAAAACAAGCAGAAGCCATCTGAACCAACTTTTCAGGAGCTCTGGGAAAAAAATCAAAGGTTTACGGCCACCAGGCAAACGCCCAACCAAGCAAAGCCATGTTTACAACAGTAGGAAAGTCCTGTGCCATTTACTCACCCCGACAGTCTTGGTTTCCCAGTTCCCCTCCCTGAACAGAGACCTTATTTGCTCTCATAGGCCTGGGAGACCTGAAGGACTGACTCGTCCGTCTCTGTCTCGAGTGACTTGGACACATGCAAGAATAAAGGTGACCACCACTCTTAAAAGCTACTTGGAAATAATAGTGGTTAATATCCGAAAACTATAAAGAACTCTTACAACTCAACAACAAAAAAACCTGAGTAAAAAATGGGCCAAGGAGTTGATTAGACCTTTCTCCAATGACGACATTAGCACAAGAAAAGATGTTCGTCATCACTAACCATTAGAGAAATGCATATCAAAACCACAGCTATTATCAAAACAAAGCGTGGAGAGAGTGGAACCTCGTGTACTGTTGGCAGGAATGTAAAATGGCAGTTCCTCAAAAAATTTAAAAAAAAAAAACTACCATATGACCTAGTAATTCCAATTCTAGATACATATCCAAAAGATTTGAAAGCAGGGACTCAAATATTTACACACCCGTGTTTACAGCAGTATCGTTCACAACAGCTAAGAGGTAGAAGCAACCAAGTGTCCATTAACAGATGAATGGATAACAAAATGTGATATATACATACAGTAGAATACTATCCAGCCCTAAAAAGGAAAGCTATTCTTAAACCTGCAACATTAATGAACCTTGAAAATATTATGTTAAAGTGAAATAAGCCAGTCACAAAAGGACAGATACTGTATGATTCCACTTTTATGAGTTACCTAGAATAGGCAAATTCATAGAGACAGAAATTATAATAGAGGTTAACTGCATCTAAGGTGGGGGGATGGGAATGGGGAGTTATTGTTTAATGGGTACAGAGATCGTGTTTGGGATTATGAGAAAGTTCTGGAAATGAGGGGCGGTCATGGGTTGCACAGCATTGTGAATATATTTAATGCCACTGAACTGTACACTTAAAATGGCTTAAATGGTAAGTTTTAGGTTATGTCTGTTTTACCACAAGAAAATCGTTTCTAAGACACCTCCCCCTAGATAGTTTTAACAGTAAATTTTACCAAACATTACACATTACTGCATAGAAAATCTATTCACCTCATTTTACGAGGCTAGCCCAAACTCGTTTGTGAATATGGATATAAAAATTCCAAACAAAATATTTGCAAATTAAATTTATCAGTGTGTTAGGAAACATATAGTCAGGTAGGGTTTAACCAAAGAATGTAGAAATAGATATCATTCAATCTTTTTTCCTAATCCATTGATTTTTCTCAGTAGATGTTAAAAAGCATTAGAGAAAATCCAATACCCACTCATGATAAAAACAAAAAACTCTTCATCAACTAGGAATAAGAGCACTTTCTTAACATGATGAAGGGTATCTATAAAAAACCTACAACATATATTTAACAGTGAAAATCTTAGTTTAAGGTTTAAGTCAGGTACAAAATACATATGGCTATTACCCTTGTGTCTCAACAGTGTTCTAGAGTTCCTAGTCAAGGGGATAAAATAAGAAACGCAAACGAAGGATCAGAATTAGAAAGGAAGGGACAAATCATTTTATTTGCCTACGATACAGTTGTGTATCTAGAAAAATCTAAGAGAATCGTTATAACCAATTCAGCAAGATTAGTCTTTATTTATGATCCACTTACTAAAATCATTAGTATTCCGATGCCCAGTAGTAAATATAAAATCTAACAGAAATATAGCGAACTCAAAGCTAGCCCTGTAATATCATTTCACTCATGTTTCTTGGGTGGAAAGGAAAAGTTGGCATGCTAGGAATAAACTAGACTGTCTTGTCTAAGACACAGTGCAAATTCGTGCTATACCCTTAGGAAAAGTATCAGATATGTGAAAGTCTCCAGCCCAATATCAGAGCAGAAAAAAAATGCTGAGAACTGCTATTTCCTTCAGATATTCTGTGTGGCATCCAGTCATTCACTCATTTACTCAGTATTTATTGAGCATCTCTCACGTGCCAAGCATGTTCTCGGCACTCCCAGAATAGCAGGTGACAAGGCAGGTACAGCCCTTTTCCCGTGGGACTTACATTCTAAAGACGGACATTTCTTTTTAATGCTGATGGTGATAAATGCTATGAAGAAAACAGGGTGTGAGTGTGGAGAGAGACACTGAGGTGGGCTCCTTACCAAGGAGCTGTGTTTGAGCTGAGCTCTGAATGTGGTCCAGAGGGATGAGCTCGTGTGGAGCTAAGGGAACAGTTAGGGTCAAGGATGAGAGGTGGGCAGAGGCCGTGGGTCTGGAGCACAGAGCGATGGGGGGGAAGCAGCAGAGCCTGCACCACGCAAGGCCTGGTGGACAGTAGTCAGAGGTGTGGTTTTTGTTCTAAGGATAAATAGAAGCCAAAGGGTTTTAAGAAGGGGAAATGGGCCTAAGACATATTTTTAAACAGAAACAGAGAGAGTGATCTTAGGCTCTTGCAGTGACTCAGGTGATAACCGACGGTGGATAGGACCAGGGTACTATCGATGGAGATGGTGTGAAGCTGTTTAATGTGTTAAATAAAAACTCTGGAGCCAATTGCACTTGCTGGCAGATTGGACACTGTGCTGTGTTAGGAAAGAGAATAGAAGATGAGTCCTAGACTTGGGTTCCGAGCCCCCGGGAGAACGGTGAGGGTCCGTGAAGAAGCAGAGAAGGGACTGGTTTATTCAGAAGAGGAATCAACGTGCAGAGGGAGAAAGACTTGCTCGGTGTGGGTCCAGAGGGAAGTACGGGCCGGGCTCAGCATCAGAAAGGACTTCAGGAACATTCGGCGTCTGCTGGGGGACCCTCGCTCTGCAGAGTAGCAGAGGTGACCCCTTATGCTACACAGATGCTGAGGTTTCCCAGCCCTAAAATTCATCGCTCATTCTGGCAAGTCAAGATAAAGCTCCCAGCAGGGCCCTGAGGGTCCCCAAACTCTGCACACAGGACCGTTAGCCACACCTGGCTGTTGGCGTTTGGAGTCTTAGTTCAATAAAGCGACTTGCCTGTCCCACTATTAAAAAAAAAAAAAAAAAGCATTGGTGGCACGTTGACTCCACATCCCAGCCACACAGAAGCACGGCCAGTGAACTTTAGCGTGTGCAGATACGTGCGCCAAGACCTGCTGAATAACTTTGTTAAACAAACACACACAACCTGGGGTTTTTTCTTTCCAATTTAAATTTCATGGGAGCTGCTTGTGTACTATTTGTCTCACTTTCCGCCGGCTGGGACGGGCATTGCTCTAACATCTGTCTCGTGGTCATGTTTTATGGGGTGTTTGAGGATCGTGCACCTGACGTGACACTGGAATCTGGGGACGTGGCTGTCTTCAGATGCCAAATGAACTCGGATAGAAATCACTCTCCGTGCGTGTGTTTACAGCTGGGAACTTGGAGCCGAGAGGCGCTCCCTGGACACAGCTGTCCTGACTCTCAGCTCTTACTCAGTTCTCAAGTGTTCTCCTGGTCCCACTCTGCACAGCACCACGTGCAGGGGGGTGAATTCCTCAGGCAGCACCATCGAAGAGCTGGGAGGCGCCAGCCACAGGCTTTGTTGTGGCTTCTGTTTTATCTGAATTTAAAACTGGATCCTTCTCCAGCCAGTCTTTTTTCCCCACCACGATGGATGGATGGATGGATGGATGGATGGATGGATGGATGGATGTGTACAGTGACGCTTGATTTCATGGTCAAAGAATTCAAACAATAGAGAAATACATAAAGTCCCAAAATCTTACTACCCTTCCCTAAAGTAACGACACTAAAGATTGAACTGTGTGTTTCAGATTTAACACGTATTTACATAGAAATAAATGTATATAAACATATGCATTGAGGGTTTGTTTTCTATAAAAGGAGGATCACATATCGTTCATGAGTTTTCATCCCAACTCTGTGTCTAGAAGATCCTTCCGTTTTAACACAAGCAGTAACCTCATTCTTTTTAACCATTGGAGGTGCTTAATTTACACACTCCTTACAATTAGACATTTGGGGTTATTTCCACTGCTTCTGCTACTATAAATTCTGTGTGTGTTGTCTGTGTGTGTGTGTGTGTGTTCTAACTGGAATGATTTGAATTCAATTTCAAGAGACTGTCTTGAGCTATAATTAGTGTGGCCCAGTCCCAGGCGGGAGTATTTCTGTAACATAGATTCGTAGAAGAGGAATTACTGAGCCCTCAGGTGTGTGTACCTTAAACCTTGATCCACCCAGCTGGACCAGCTTACAGTCTTACTAACAGCACCTGGATATTCCCGTTCCCCAGACCCTCACCAGTACCAAACTTTACCCATGTTTTCAGTATTTGGTGATCTCATTACTTAATGTATGTGCCGTAATTACTCAGTTACTCATGAACATGAGTACCTAGAGGGGGGAGTCATAGGTCAGGAGCAGCCGATTCTTATCTCTTGCCTGTTTTTACATTGGGCTGTTTCTCTTTTCCACAGTTTCCCAGCATATTTGTCTAGTACGGACTCTAATCTTTTGTGATGAATATAAGATCCTCTCTGTCTCCTATGTTTGTTTATGGTGTTTTCTGTGGGTTTTAATTTTTAATTATCATTCTGGATGGAATCAAATACCTCTGTTTCTCCACAGCACCTACGCTGAGGTTTCACTCAGGAAGGTTTCCCTACCCTGAGCTTCAAACTCATCTCCTGTCTCTATTAATACTTTCACAGTTTTTTAATGTTTAGAGCATTAATCCATCTGTCATGCAGTCATTCATTGTGGGATATAAGGGATCATCCCATCTCTTTAATAACTTATCTATTCTCCACTAATTTTTAATGCCCCCTTGAATCAGCTCTTAAACTCCCACATATGCACGGGTGGGTTTCTGGAGTTTGTTCTCTTCCACTGATCTATTTATCTATTCTGTGCTAATTACCTACTGTTTTACTACCGTAATTTTATAGTATGTTTCACTATCTAGTAGGTCAAATTCTCTCTCATTCTTCTTTTTCAAAGTTGTCTTCCCGTGCATTTTTCTCCCATGTAAACTTCAGAATAAGCATGTCAAGTTTTTTTTTAACAAACATTTGGAATTTGGGGATTATATTGGATTTTTAGATTAATTAAGAAAGAGCATCATACTTTTGGCACTCTTCTCTGGCTTTTAAAAATGACATCCTGTCAGAAATCTAAATGTAAAAATTGAATCAACAGGTTTTTTAAAACCTGGAAGAAAATATGGCTGAATTATTTTATAACCAGGTACAGGGAAGGCTTTCTACCTGTGATTCAAAATCCAAATGCAATAAAAGATTGATGTAATTTGAATATATAAATAAACGTTTGCATAAGAGAAGTCAAAAGGCAAGCAACAAACAGAAAATATATGCAACACAAATTGTGAATAAAGGACTAATATTAAAATGTAAATCATAATAATACTTCAGTGTTGCAGAGACAGTTAAGTGGTATGCTGGGTATCAATAATAATTGTTAAGGTTCTATTGTATGTATTAATTATAATTATATAATGTATATAATATATATAACAAACATTAATGATCCTCTGAGATTCAGCTACCAGGTCAGACTGCCTGTGTGGAAGTGCATTTGTAGCGGGAGGGCTGTGATTAAATTCTGGGGCACCGGCTTGAGCTGTAACTAAGATAAGCTATTTTTTTTCTTTTATTCATAAAAGAAACCCATTTTTTCTGCTTTGTATCTCACAACCATCACAGCTTTCCATGTCCTATCGCTCATCACCCTGACTTCTTAAGGTCCTTCGAATATACAGTAATTGTTCACCCTCTGGATAATAACAGGAATCAAGAAGTTAACTTTAATTTGTCCGTCAGTCAGCACCGACAATCCACTGCACATCTCTCTCATTCCAACAGCAGCAGGAGGGTCGGAAGCAGCCCGCCGTCCAGCATTAAGACTAAAGGGCCTGCCTGGAGCCGGCTGCAGGCGCAGCTGTGTTAGCCTCTTCCCCTGCACCTGTGGCTTATCCCGGGCCAGGGCACTTCACGGGATTTTCATAAAATAATGGAGTTATTTATACTCTGCCTTCTACCAAAGAGTACTTGCTGTAGCTGAGATTAGAGTTTGGATCTCCCACATCGTGACGTTCTGCCATGAAGGGCATGCCCTGTGTGTGCTACATCTAATGGGATACGTGACGCCTGAGCATCTGAGATGTGGTGGTGTGACCGAGGGACTGAATCATGTATGTTATTTTACTTCATTTTAAACAGCCACATGTGCCATATGGACCATGCTGCCCAGGACCACTGACGATTTTAAACATGATCTGTGTATCTGTGATGAGTGTGTCGTCTTACCATGTGCTGGCCGCTGTCAGTGCTAACCTGCTTCTCTTCCTCTAGACTCGCTCACTCAGCACAAGGTCTGGGCCTCAGAGAACCGCCCGCTGCTGCCGTGAAGGAGACACCGATCAACCCACGGCTGCTGCTAACAGCCCACCCCGTCGTCCTCGGACGCTCAAGTGAGGGGAGGGGTGGACGCAGGAAGGATGCCCTTCTATACCGTCACGTTTGCCGCCTGTGGGTGTTGTGGTTTTCACGTGAAGAAAGCTCCTTCGTGCGGCTTTCTGATGCCTGAGTGTGTGTCTCAGAGAAGCACTGACCCGCCCTGTTGGGCCTTTTCTACTAAAGCCAGTCTGTGTGTCCTAGTGATCATAATTGAGCGGCCCCAGAACCTTTGTCATTGAAGTGCCATACTGTTAAATAAAGGATGGAAATTACATTGTTTTATTACCGAGAACAAGGAGCCCCCTGAGTTTCTACGTTTCTTTATTAACGTATCATCTACTAGGTATGAAGGATGTTGGTCCGTTGTCACCTTATGTACCTGAGATTCTTCTCAAAATAATCATGAGGACAGGCGTGAGGAGCTGCAATTAATGATAATTAGTGCCATCAAAGGAGCCCCGCTTGTGCAAGCTTAGTTTCTGGTGAGGAAAGCATCACCCACCAGAGACCAGGGCCCCTGCAGGCTGCCAGGACGCTCGCCATCCCCTGCCAGAAACGGGCATTCGGGCCAAATCGTACACACGCTGGCTGGTCACCTTGTGTAGGAGAGAGATGCTAAATCCCAGCAAGTCTGAAGGTGCCAGTTAAGACTCCCTCGTGATACTGTTCCCTCCGCGTTGTTTATCTGTCACTCTTCTCAGCTGCTCTTTCTACCTCAAATAAATGTCAAGTCCCCAGCAAATACAAGGGATCAACTTCTAGAATAACCCTCCTAGAAGGGCAGTAACGATGCACATGGAAATAATGAAGGGTTTTCTCTTGGTGTTAATATAACGTATACCCCAAGTCCCCTCGTAATACTCCTGCCTCAACAACGTTGAGCCTCAGCGCAGCTCGGCAGGCCGGAGGCCTTCCTCCCACCTTGTAAATCCCGTGTCACTACACCCACTGCCTCCTGGGCTTGGCGACTTTGAGGCTCAGGTATCAATACTATGGCAGAGCTCCCATCGCACCAAAAGTTCCCGAGGTGGCTGACAAAATTGTGCAGACTCCCGGTGGAGACGAGCCACAAAGAACTCCATCCCACGGCCACATCAGCCACAGAGTGCCACCCAGGTCACGTGTCCCCCCAGGCCTGCATCCTCACAGCTAAGATTCCTGATGCCAGCCTGCCAGGAGCCACTGAAGATTCTCTCTCTAAAAGCTAATCTCTTATGAGGACACATTTGTGCCTGGCTTTAAGCATTTTCTATGTGGTACCTCATTTAATCCTGCCAACAATCCTAAAAGTTAGTTACTAGAGGTTTGCAACCCCTTACCCAAAACACATAGGGCTAAAAGTGTCTCAGAATTCTGAACTTTTTTTTTTTTTTTAATTTTGAAAGGTATGTGGCTCTCACCGCTTCTATTCAACATTATATCAGAGATTCTACTGAGAGAAGAATGCCAGGAAAGGAATTAAGGGCATACAGACTGGAAATGAAGAAGTAAAACTATTCTCAGATCACATGATACTATATGTAGAAAATTATAAGGAATTAAAGAAAAAAGTAGATTAAGCATGTTTATCAAGATTACAGAATACAAAATCTATATACAAAGCTAACTGAATTGTATTTCTATATACTATCAATAAACAATTCAAAAATGGAATTAAGAATACAATTCCATTTACAATATCATGTAAAAATAAACTAAATAGGAATAAATTTAACAAAAGAAGTATAAGATCTGTCTACTTAACAAAACATTTCTGAGATAAATTAAAGTTCTAAATAAATGGAGAAATATACCAAGTTTATGGATTAGAAGACTCAATATCGATAAGATGGCTATTTTCCTCAAATTGATCTACAAATTCAATGTAATCATCAAAATACCAGGTAGATTTTTTTATAGACTTTGAAAAGCTGATGCTACAATGTATATGAAAATGCAAAGAACCCCTAGTAGAAAATAGTAATTTCTTTAGAAAAAGAATAAAGTTGGGGGATTTATACTACCTGATTTCAAAACTTATTGGCATAAAGGTAGACTACAGATCAAGGGAAGAGAATAGAGACTCTAGGTATAAATCCTCATATTTATGGTCAAGTTGATTTCAACAAAGGTGCCAAGTCAATTCAATGCAGTAGGATAAAACAAAACAAAACAAAAAAGCACACTTACATCCTTACCACACTTACGTCATTACCTCACTCACAAAAAGAAAATGCACATGGATCCCTACCTCACACCATACACAGAAACTCAAATGGACCAGAAACCTAACTTAGGGTTTCTCAACCTCAGCACTATTGGCATTTTTGGACCAGATAATTCTCTGCTGCAGTGGCTGTCCTAGGCATCATACTATGTTTAGCACCATCGCTGGCCTCTATCTATTAGATGCCATTAGCACACCTCACCCAGTTGCGACAGTCCAGACTGTCTTCAGGTATCCCCAGATTTCCCCTGGAGAAGAGAACCGTTCCCAGCTGAGAACCACTGACCTAAAATTATAAAATGTCTAGAAGAAAACATAGCAAGAAATCTTTCTGAAAGGTCAGGCAAAGATTTTTTTAGGTAGGGCACTAAAGGCACAGTTCATAAAAACATAAATTGGACCTCAAAGTTTTAAAAAGTTTTGCTGTTCAAAAGAAACCATTAAGAAAATTAAAAGACAAGTCAGAGACTAGGAAAAATATTTGTGAAGCATATAGCTGATGAACTGTATCCAGACTATGTATAGAACTTCTATTCATTAACAAGAAGATAAACAAAGAATGGGCAAAAGACATTTCACACAAACACATATAGAAATGATTAATAAGCACATGAAAAGATGCTCAACATGAGTAGTCATTAGAGAAACGCAAAGTAAAAGCACAAGGAGACGCTACTACGCACCCTCGGGAACGGCTGCAGCCAACAGTTCTGACAATACAAGAGTTGACCAGCACGTGGAGAATCTAGGACTCCCATGCACTGCTGGTGTGGCTGCATCATTTTGCAGTTTGGTTTAAAAACTAAGCATACACTTGCCATATGACGCAGCAACTTCACTCCTAGGTATGTACCCAAGAGAAATGAAAATGTGCCTGCACAAGGACTTGTATGCAAATGTTCACAGCAACATTATTCACACCAGCCAAAAGCTAGAAGCAATCCATCAACTGATAAATGGATACACAAAATGTGCTATATCCATGCCATGGATTGCTACTCAGCAATAAAAAGGAGCAAACAACTGATACAGGCAACAACCTGGACCAACCCCAAGAACACGGTAGTTGAAAGAAGCCAGACTCAAAAGACTACATATTGTATGATTCCATTTAGATAAAATTTCTAGAGAAGATAAAATTATAGAGACAAAAAAACAGATCACTGGTTTCCTGCTGCTGGGGGTAGAAGTGGGAATAGACAGCAGACATTTTGGAGTGATGGAAATATTCTAAAACTCGATTGTGATTTTAGTTGTAAAACTGTATCCATTTACTAAAATCGTTGAACAGTACACTTGCCATGGGTAAATTTTTATGGTGCATGAATTATACACCAATAAATTTATTAAAAAAAAAAAACTATGTGGCAACCTTGGAGCTGTGCCTCTCGGATCCCACTTTAAGAAAGAATCTTCTAGGACTTCCCTGGCTGCGCAGTGGTTAAGAATCCGCCTGCCAGTGCAGGGGATGTGGGTTCGAGCCCTGGTCCGGGAAGATCCCACATGCCGCGGAGCAACTAAGCCCGTGCGCCACAACTACTGAGCCTGCGCTCTAGAGCCCGCAAGCCACAACTACTGAGCCCATGAGCCTAGAGCCCGTGCTCTGCAGCAATAGAAGCCACCACAATGAGAAGCCCGCGCACCGCAATGAAGAGTAGCCCCCGTTGGCCACAACTAGAGAAAAGCCCACATGCAGCAACAAAGACTCAGTGCAGCCAAAGATAAATAAATAAATTTTTTTAAAAAAGAAAGAATCTTCTGCTCAGCTGGAATGAATACAGTTAGCTGACGGCTGTTAGTGCCTTAAAGATCCACTTCAGCTTTCAAGCCGAGGCCACTCTCTTCCTGGGCAGTCATCCCCGGGCAAGGATCGGGCCCAGCGGGCATCAGGGGCCTGGCTAATTCTGCTAATATAAGACCCCTAACAGGCACCCGGGCTCCAGAACCTCCGTCCCCACCTGCAGTGTCTGAGGCCTCTCTGCCACCCTCTCTTCCTTCTCCTGTCCTGTCACAGCTGCATCCGCAAGCGATCCTTATGAATCCCACTTCCTCCCATTTGTATTTTTCTCGGGAGTTACCCCCAGCAAACCTCTTGCTCTCTTAACTCCCATCAGTGTCAGCTACCCGAGGCCCCCCGCCCCCCCCCCAGCAAGGATTGTGATGCATGTGACCCCCCCCCCAGGCACTCGGGCAGCAGCCTGCAGCCTCATATTTCTTCCATGACACATACCACATTGAGTGGAACACAGAAAACTATTGATCGTCTCGTGTGTTCAGGTCTGATTTTGCCTCTAATTCAGAAAAACCTCTATTTTAGTGCCTTTGGCTTTGGGAATTGTGGATTAGGGACTGTGGGACTTGTATTCTTATCTGTGGCTACTCGGCTTTCTGGCGATATTACACCAGTGGATGGAAGGACTGGGGTTTGAACACGGAGTCCCTACATGGCACTGCAAGTTCGTCAGGCTTAACTGCAGCTCTGAGAATGTCCAATGGACTGGTAATGACGGATATTTTAAATGTTTCCTAATGCCTACCACGTGCAGCTAACTACCCTCATAAAACACAGGGCCTCAAACTCAATCAACGTGTTTCCAAGAAGCTGTAATTAGCGGTTGTTTTCAGCCTTTGTTAAATGGCAAAACCCGTTAAGTGAGGTTGCATGAATGTTTCAATAGATACGTCAGGTGGCAACAGAACTGCTCCGGTTAAAGAGTGGGGAGGGAAGAGAGGGTTCCAGATCCTTGCCCAAAGATCCATTCCTTCCTCCCCATGGGATCACCGCCGCAGTGCCTCTGTGGATACTTATGGGATCATCTCAAAACCACTACATCTGGTCCAATCCTCCACTTCACTTGCAGAGAAGCTGACACCTTCAACATCATTCAACTAATGAGCAGTAATCTACAAAAACCATCTAAAATCAGAACTCCCCACTCACAATGGCACAAACTGAAATTGTCTGTGAGTAAGGGACACCCTTGATCAAACTCAGAATACTGCTTTGAAAGGCAAACAACACTGAAAAGTAGAGTCACAAATGAGACTTCATTTGATGTCAGTTAAAGCTGCTTTGTGTCATGCCGGCCACTCCCATTATCTTGTACATCCAGTGCCACATTTTTTAATAAAACATTTTTCACCATGCGTTACATTAAATACTATTATCCTCTCAGGTGTTTAGAAGTGCCATTTAGGGCATTAAAAGATTTAATTTCTAGATAGTTACTTACAATCATGCCACCTTGTAATTGTGTTTGAAAAGCGTATGAGAAAATTCTGAGCTGACTTCTCGAACTTTAATGTGAATTCGAATCATCTGGGGATATTGTTAAAGGTAGATTCTGATTCAGTAGATCTGGGTGGGGCCCAAAACGCTGCATTTGTAAAAAGCTGCCAGATGATGTCATGGAAGCTGCTTGAATTGCAAGGATTTGGAATACTCAGAGGGATAACTTTACATACCATTTAGTTCTGTACAGGAATTAATGATTTGGAGATTTTAATGTCTTTTTTTAAACCAAATTGCTGCTTCTAGCCGTGTGTTGCAAACACGTTGTAAAATTCGATCAAGGTATTTCTTAGAAAATGCTTAGGGCAGTGACTCTCAACCCTGACAGAACATCAGAATCACCTGAGGGGGTTTAAAAATACACAAACACCAAGGATTCTGATTTAACTTGTTTGGGCATCCATATATTTGGGTGGGGCGGGTGGTATTTGTCTGTTTAGTTCTGTGCAGTTTTTTGTTTTGTTTAATTTTTGAATTTTATTTATTTTTTTATACAGCAGGTTCTTATTAGTCATCAGTTTTATACACATCAGTGTATACATGTCAATCCCAATCGCCCAATTCATCACACCACCATCCCCACCCCCCCCCACGGTTTTCCCCCCTTGGTGTCCATACGTTTGTTCTCTACATCTGTGTCTCAACTTCTGCCCTGCACACCGGTTTTATCACGTGTGAGGTTCACCTATCAACCACCACAGTGAAGATAGAGACCACCTCCATCACAATGATCCCTCATGACCACATTCCCCTTTGTAACCACACCTACTTACCCCACTTCCTTAACTCCTGGCAACCAGTAATCTGTTTTCCATTTCTATAACTTTGTCCTTTCAAGAATGTTATGTAAATGGAATGGAATGTTGTGTAAATGGAATCATACAATATGTATCCTTTGGCATTGGCTTTTATCCCTCAGCAAAATTCTCTGATAACTCATCTAGGCTGTGTGTATCAATAGTTGGTAACTTTTTATTGTTGAGCAGTACCCCATGGCATGTTTATTTAACTACTAAACTATCCCAAGTTTACTTAACTATTCACCCCTTGAAGAGGGTGAAGACATGCCCCAGGCCAGTGTGATGTTCATGTATCAACTTGACTGGATCATGTGATGCCCAGATATTTGGTCAAACATCATTCTGGGTGTGTCCATGAGGATGTTCCTGGGTGAAATTAACATTTGCATGGGTAGACTGAGTAAAGCAGGTTGCCCTCCCCACTGTGGGTGGGCCTCATCCAATCAGTTGAAGGCCTGGCTAGAACAAAAAGGCTGAACCTCCTTAATAAGGCGGATCTCCTCCTGCCTGACTGCCTTGAACTGAGACATCCATCTTTTCCTGCCTTTGGACTCAAACTGAAACATCGTCTCTTCTTGGGTCTCGAGCCTGCAGGCGTTCAGACTGGAGCTCACACCACCAGCTCCCCTGGGTCTACAGCCTGCCAAATGTGGATCTTGAGACTCTCCAGCCTCCAGCAGCACACAAGCCAATTCCTTACAATAAATGTCTCCTATTGGTTCTGTGTCTGTGGAGGACCTTGACTAATACACTCAGTGTGTGACACAAAGTAGGTATTTGAATATTTGCCGAACCTGGATTTGAATCCACGGGAAGTTGACAAGCCCTTCAAGTCTTTGAAGGAAGTATGGTGGCATATTGTGGTGGATGATTTAGGAGTCTAAGCAGCTTGGCGGGGTGGGATGGAGGGTCAAGTGTTGACGGGGTGGGTGGGGGAGCAGAGCCCAGTCTGTCATCTCCCTCCACCAAGGACGGTTCCTGGAGCAGGATGAACACTGGGGCCTACACTCTGACCCGGGTGAAGCCGTCAGGCACAGGGCTCACCAGCCCAGAGAGAATCCATGGAGTATCATGGAACCTCTTGGTAAAACTGGGTTCTAGTCTTCACCTACCACTTGGTAGAACCAGGGCAGGTTGACTTAAGAATCCTGGGAGTCAGGGAAGTTATGTGTAAAGTGGTGATGATTCTGCACTTACTGCACATGTCATAATAATACAGGGGTCTTTGTAAGGATCAGAAGAAGGTGTGAAAGGTCTTCATAAGCCACCAGGCACTATGAAAATGTAACCTATGACTATTCTTGTTCTAACAGAAACACAGGAGCTGGTTTGCATTAATCATGAGGAAACAAAAATCAGAACAAATTGATGAGGTGTCTGAGAATAAACCACTGGCAGAGTTTCTCAGAGCACTGAGAGGGACCTTCTGGCCCAGGGTCACCAGCAATGCCGACTCCTGAGCCACTTCAGAGGACCAAATCAGGACCCCTGGGAGGAGTGACTAGTTAAACCTAAAGTTTGAAATCTCTCAGCTCTGCTCTTTAAAGGGAATGCAATAACATCCAGTGCTCCTGGATGTGGTCAGGCCAGTGAGGGTGAAACCAATATTCTACGCTGATCTTTGGGAAGGAAAGGAAAACAAGGGTATTTACTGTGAAGCATTAAAAAATTAGATCCAAAGCATGAAACTAAAGCAAAATGTGTAAATATCCACCTCTCCATGAAATAGCTCTGTTTTACAAAATGTGTCATTCTGTATTGTGTAGAGGATCAATGTAGGTTGATAACTAAAATAAATAGCAAGCTTATCTCTCCTTCTATGTTTATATTTAAAGCCACTATTTTATTTCATGTAACAAGTGGTGACTTAATTGCAGATACAGTGAAAAAATGATCATAAACATTTTTGTGTTCTTGTCATTACTTCCTTACACATAACCTTTCCCTTAGTTAGAGAGAATCATATTGAGGAGAATAGGCTTTATTTAGGAAGAATGCAAGGAAAACAGATAATGGCCAAGTTTTTGACTTCCAAAATATTGGGGAAGAAATAGAATAGGCTTAATAACCTAAAAACACTTCTGCTGCAACATATCTAGAAAACTAAAGAAAAATATTACAAACTTCTTTATAAATGTATTGTAGAACCCCTAAAAAAGAAAGGAAATTCCAAGTGGGTGGGAATCAGAAAGGAGCCATAACATGAGAACCACCTGAGTCTGAGGGCTGAAGGCTGCTGCCCGGGAATGGGGTGGGGGGGGGGGGGGCGGGGAGTGGGCTCTGGGAAGCAGGGGCTTGTGTATAACGGAAAACAGGGTCAGCAGATGAGGTTATGGGCCTGTGTTAGTGAGTGGTATTGGAGTGGAGACCCTCCAGGTAAAACTGAAATTCTGTCCAGTACACACTCAGTGAAGGAGACTAGGAAAAAATTCTATACTAGTTGACAAGCTAGACTATCTGGCTTGGAGTTCCAATCAAGGAGAAAAAAAATCATTCCTTTCATACCATGTTTTATGAACTAAAATTAGAAAAGCAATGACATGAGTATAAAAACTGTACTTATAAGTTCGAAAACATACTTATAAATAATTGATACAGAAAAGAAAGCATAATGGAAATAAATAAGATAATATTTAGACCTGAAGTAAAAACTCCTTGCTTCAGCTAAAGCAAGATTTAGAGGGAAATATATAGCTCTAATTGCTTACATTAGTAAAGAAAAAACTCACTACAAACTAATTAGCTAAATATTCAACAAAAGAGGTTGGGAAAAGAACTATATAGTAAATTAAAGAAGCGACAGGAAGGAAATAATAAAGCTAATAGAAATTAACAAAATAAAAATAAATGAAAGAATTCATCCAACAAAAGGTGATTCTTTGGAAACACTGATAAAATAGGTAAATTTCTGAAAGCCTAATCAAGCTAATTAACATCATAAAAACATAAGAAGGCAGTGTGAAACTCACCAGTAATGTTATATAGTCAAAGATTCTGTAATATGATAATGGTGGTGTGTAATTCACTTAAAACTCCACTTTAGGTTTTAAAAAAATGTAGCAAAAATAACCATAACTACAATAATCTGTTATTAGTTATACAATATAAAAATACATAAATTGAATCATCAATAACCTAAAATGTGAGGTGGGGAAAGGTAAAAATGTAAAGCATAAGAACTCTATTTAGGTTAAGCTGTTATTAGTTTAAAATAGGGTGTTATAATTTTAAGATATTTTATGTAAGCCTCATGGTCACCATAAGGGAAAAACCTGTAGTAATTACGGAAAAACATAATAAAGAAGACAAAGCATAGTGATACCACAAGACATCAAAACACACACAAAAAGACAGCAGGATAGGATTCAAGGAAGAATGGGTCTACAAAACAACCAGAAAAGAAGACCAAAAGGGCAAGAGTAAGTCTTTAGGTATCAGTAGTTACTTTAAATATAAACAGATTATATTTTCCAACCAAAGATATAAAATAGCTGGAAGGATAAAAAGAACAAGATCCAACAATACGCTGCCTACAAGAAATTCACTTTAGTGTTAAGACATGCATAAACTGAGAACAAAGGGCTGGGAAAAGATATTTCAAGTACATGGTAACCAAACAAAAGCAGAGGTAACTATACTTATGCCAGATAAAATAGACTTTAAATTTAAAATGGTAAAAAAAGCCAAATAAAGTCAGTATATAATGATAAAGGAGCCCATATATCAGGAAGATATAACAATTTTAAGTATTAATGCATCCAACATCAGAGCACCTAAATACATAAAGCAAAAACTAACATAGCCAAAAGGAGAAATAAACAGCAATATAATAATGGTTGGGGACTTTAATATCCCATTCTTTACAATGGATAGAGTATCCAGACAGAGAATCAGTAAGAAAACAGCAGACTTAAGCAACACTTATGAAGGTAATAGACATATACTGAACATTCTATCTGACAACAGCAGAATACATGTTCTTCTGACATGCACATGAAACATTTTCTAGAACAGGCCATGTATTAGGTCACAAAACAAGTCTTAGCAAATTCAAGAAGATTGAAATTAGTCAAGTATCTTCTCTGACCAAAATGGTATAAAACTAGAAATCAATAAGAGGAAAAGTGAACATTTTACAAATACATGGAGAGTAAACAATACTCTTCTGAACAATCAATGAATCAGAGAAGAAATTAAAGGAGAAATAAAGTATCTTGAGACAAACAAAAATGTAAACATAACATACCAAAACTTATGGGATGCAGCAAAAGCTGTTCTAAGAAGGAAGTTTATAGCAATAAATGCCTACATTAAGAAGAAATATCCCAAATAAACAATGTAAATCTATGCCTTAAGCAACAAGAAAAAGAACAACAAACTGAGACCATAGTTAGCAGAAGGAAAGAAATAATAAAGATTAGAGCAGACATAAATGAAACAGAGAACAGGAAAACAACAGAAAAGATTAACCAAGATAAGAATTGGTTCTTTGAAAAGATAAACAAAATTGACAAATCTTTAGGTAGACTAACCAAAGGAAAAAGAGAGAGGAGCCAAATCAATAACTTATAAATGAAAAATAGACATTACAAATGATACCACAAAATTACAAAGATCATAATAGGCTACTATGGACAACTATACACCAACAAACCGGACAACTTAGAAGAAATGGAAAAATTCTTAGAAACATACAAACCACCAAGACTGAAGTGGGAAGAAATAGAAAGTCTGAATAGACCAATTATTAGTAAGGAGATTGAATCAGTAATCAAAAATGTCCCAACAAAGAAAAGTCCAGGACCAGATGGCTTCACTGGTGAATTTTACAAACATTTGAAGAATTAACATCAATCTTTCTCAAACTCTTTCAAAACATCAAAGAGGAGGAAATCCTTTAAACTCATTTTATGAAGCCAGCACTAGCCTGATACTAAAACCAGGTAAGGACACTACCAGAAAAGAAAACCATAGGCTAATATCCCTCATGAATATAGATGCAAAAGTTCTGCAAACTGAATTCATTAGCACATTAAAAGGATCATTTACCATGACCAAGTGGGCTTTATCCCTCATGTGTAAGGATGTTTCAACATAAACAAATCAGTGTGATATATCATGTTGACAGAATGAAAGAAAACAATCATATGATCATTGCAGTTGACACAGAAAAAGCATTTGACAAAATTCAACATCTCTTTATGGTTTAAAAAAACTCCAACAAATTAGGTACAGAAGGAACATACCTCAACATAATAAACAACATATATAACAAGCTCACAGTTAATACCGCTCAATGGTGAAACGTTGAAAGCTTTTCCTCTAAGATCAGGAACAAGACAAGGGTGCCCACTCTCACCACCCTGTTTAACATAATACTGGAAGTGCTTGCCAGGTCAATCAGGCAAGAAAAGAAATAAAAGGCGTTAGAATTGGAAAGGAAGAATAAAATAGTCTCTATCTGCAGATGGTATAATTTTATATGTAGAAAATCCTGAAGACTCCACCCCAAAACTGTTATATCTAAACAACAAATTCATTAAAATTGGAGGATACAAAATTAACATACAAAAGTCAGTAGTGTTTCTGTACACTAACAACAAATTATCTGAAAAAGAAATCAAGAGGGCTTCCCTGGTGGCGCAGTGGTTAAGAATCCACCTGCCAATGCAGGGGACAGGGTTCAAGGCCTGGTCTGGGAAGATCCCACATGCCACGGAGCAACTAAGACCGTGCACCACAACTACTGAGGCTGCGTGCCACAACTACAGAAGCCTACACACCTAGAGCCCGTGCTCCACAACGAGAGAAGCCACCACAATGATAAGCGCATGCACCGCAACAAAGAGCAGCGCCCACTTGCCGCAACTAGAGAAAGCCCGCCCACAGCAATGAAGACTCAACGCAGCCAAAAATAAATAAATTAATTTTTAAAAAAAGAAATCAAGAAAACGATCCCATTTACAATGGCATCAAAACAATAAAATTCTTAGGAATAAACTTAACCAAAAAGTTGAAAGATCTCTACTCTGAAAACTACAAGCCATTAATGTTTAAAAATTAAAGACAAATAAATGGACAGGTGTCCTGTGTTCCTGGATTGGAAGAATTAGTAATATTAAAATGTCAATATCACCAAAAGCCATCTATATATTCAGTGCAATCCCTATCAAACTTCCAATGTCTTTTTTTTTTTTTTTTTTTTTTACAGAAGTAGAAAAACAATCCTGAAGGCTGTATGAAACCACAAAAGATGCCAAATAACCAAAGCAGTCTTGTTAAAGAACAGCAAAGCAGGAGGCATCACACTTCCCAATTTCAAGCTATACTATAGAACAGTATGGTACTGGTATAAAAACAAATAGATCAATGAAACAGAATCAGGAGCCCAGAAATAAATCCAAGCATATATGGTCAACTGATATTTGACAAAGGAACCAAGAATACTCAATGGAGAAAAGACAGTCTCCAATAAATGGTCCTGGGATAATTGGATATTCACATGTAAAACAATGAAATTTGACCTCTATCTTAACACCACTCAAAAATTAACTCTAAATGGGTTAAAGACTTGAATGTAAGACTTGAAACCACGAAACTCCTAGAAGAAAACATAGGGGAAAAAAAGCTCCTTGATATGAGTCTTGGCAATGATTTCTTGGATATGACACCTAAAGCACAAGCAACGAAATAAAAAATTAACAAGTGGGACTACATCAAACTAAAAAGCTTCTGCACAGGAAAACAATCAACAAAGTGAAAAGACAGTCTATGGAATGGGAAAAATTGCTTACAAACCATATATTTAAGATAATATCAAAAATATATAATGAATTCATATGACTCAAAGCAAAAAGATGAATAATCCAATTTAAAAATGGGCTGATGATCTGAATACACATTTTTACAAAGACAACATATAACTGACCAACAGGTACAATGAAAAGGTGCTCAACATCACTAGTCATTAGGGAAATGAAAATCAAAACCACAATGAGATATCGCCTCACACCTGTTAGAATGGTTGTCATAAAAAGATAAGAGATAATAGATGTATTGATAGATGAGGATGTGGAGAAAAGAGAACCCTTGTGCATTGTTGGTGGGATTGTAAACTGGTACAACCACTATGGATAACTGCATAGAGGATCCTCAAAAAATTAAAAATAAAATTGCCATATGACCCAGTAATCCCATTTCTGGGTATACATCCAAAGAAAATGAAATCATTATCTCAAAGAGGTATCTCGCCCCATGTTCACTGCGAAGATATGGAAACAACCTAAGTGTCCATTGATGAATGAATAAAGAACATGTGATACATATATATACAATGGAATATTATTCAACTGTGAAAAACTAGGATATCCTTCCATTTGTGACAGTATGGATGGAACTTGAGCATTATGCTTTGTGAAATAAGTCAGACAGAGGAAGATGGATACTGTATGATCTCACTTATATGTGGAATCAGAAAGAAAAAAAAAAACTCAAAGCAAAAGACCTAGTTTGTGGTTTCTAGAGGTTGGGGGCGGGGGCATGGGAAGATTGGAGGAAGGTGGTCAAAAGGTAGAAACTTCCAGTTATAAGAGAAATAGGACTACAAATATAATGTACAACACGCTGACTACAGCTCACACTGCTGTATGATACATATGAAAGTTAAGAGAGTAAATCACAAGGAAATTTTCTTTTTTGCTTTCTCTCTTTATTGTATCTATATGTGATGATGGTGCTACCTAAACTTATTGCAGTAATCATTTCACAATACATGTAAGTAAACCATTATGTTGTAAATCTTAAATTTACACAGTGAGGTATGTCAATTATATCTCAAAAAAACTGGAAAAGATTAAAATAAAGAAATGAAATCATCTATTCATCAAAAGATCACTGAGAATGCTGTTAAAATAAGTAACTCTCTGAAAGCTTAATCAAGGAGGAAAAAAGAAAGTAATAAAAATAATACTAGACTTGAAAAGGGAAACACACACATATACACAACTCTAATTTTTCAAATTTGAAGTATTTTGAAAACTTTTATGAAATTGATAATAAACAACTGATAGAAAACCAGAGAAAGTTGATCTAATGTTATGTTAGAAATGAGTAGACATAATTCAGCAAAAATAGGCTAACACCAAAAATCAAAAGTATAATAACAGTAGAGAATAGAATATAAGCATGTGCCAAGCAAACCTCTGTCTGTAAGAAAAAATAAAAGATAGCCACTGGAGAAGGTGTGGAGAAAAGGGAACCCTCCTCCACTGTTGGTGGGAATGTAAGGTGATGCAGCCACTGTGGAAAACAGTGTGGAGGTTCCTCAGAAAACTAAAAATAGAATTACCATATGATATAGCAATCCCACTCCTGGGCATATACCTGGACAAAACTATAATTCAGAAAGATGCATGCAACCCTATATTCATAGCAGCACTATTTACAATAGCCAAGACATGGAAGCAGCCTAAATGTCCATCGACAGATGAATGGATAAAGAAGATGTGGTACATATATACAATGGAATAGTACTCAGCCATAAAAATAATGAAATAATGCCATTTACAGCAATGTGGATGCAACTAGAGATTATCATACTAAGGGAAGTACGTCAGAAAGAGAAAGACAAGTACCATATATCACTTATATGTGGAATCTAGAATATGGCACAAATGAACCTATCTACGAAACAGAAACAGAATCACAGACATAGAGAACAGACTTGTGGTTGCCGGGGGTTGGGGGGGGGGGAGAGGGAGGGATGGAGTGGGAGTTTGGGATTAGCAGATGCAACTAGTATATATAGGATGGATAAACAACAAGATCCTACTGTAAAGCACAGGGAACTATATCCAATCTCCTGGGATAAACCATAATGGAAAAGAATATTAAAAAAAAGAATGTATATATGTGTAAAACTGAGTCACTTTGCTGTACAGCAGAGATTGGCACAATACTGTAAATATACTTCAATTAAAAAAAAAAGATAGCCAATATAGGTTAATCTCAGACATATATTTTATTTGCCTACAATTTGGGGGGGGGGGGAACCTTTTCAGCAAGGAAAGACTGCACAGGTAAGGAGCAAAATAGGACAGTCTCAGTCATCAAACATTTCTTATTAATTGCTGGTGGGAATGCAAACCGGTACAGCCACTTTGAAAGACAATTTGGCAATTTCTTATAAAACTGAATATACTCTTACGACATAAACCAGCAGTTACGCTCCTCAGTGTTGACCCAAAGGAACTGAAAATTATGTCCACACAAAAACCTGCATGCAGATGTTTATAGCAGCTTTATTCATATTTGCCAAAATATGGAAACAACCAAAATGTCCTTCAGTAGGTGAATGACTAAACTACAGTAAATGCAGACAATGGAATATTATTCAGCGCTAAAAAGAAATGAGCTATCAAGCCATAAAAAGACAGGGAGGAACATTAAATACTAATTTCCATGTGAAAGAAGGCTACATTCTGTATGATTCCAATAGAGTGGACCCTTGCACAACGTGGGTTTGAACTCTGAGGATCCACTTATACACGGAAATTTTCTTTTCTCGCTAAATACGGATGATAGTACTACACAATCCGCGGTTGCTTGAATCTGCAGATGTGGAACGGCAGACATGGAGAGCTGACTGATGTTATACGTGAATGTTTGACTGCAGGGATGGTCACTGCCCCCAAGCCCCACATCGTCCAAGGGTCAGGTGTATATCACCTTCTAGAAAAAGGCAAAACTATGGAGATAGTAAAAAGATCAGTGATTGCCAAAATATAAAAAAAAATTTTTTTAAGACTAGTGGTTGCCAGGAGTTGGGGAGAGGAAGGCTGAATAAGTGGGGTACAGAGAATTGTTAGAGCAGAGAAAATACTCTATGACACCATGTTGATGAATACATTTCACCATACATTTGTTTAAACCCACAGAATGTATTGAGTTGGCCAAAAAGTTCGTTCTGGTTTCTCCATAACATCTTATGGAAAAACCTGACCGAACTTTTTGGACAACCCAGTACAACACCAAGAGTGAACCCTAATGTAAACGATGGACTTGTGTGATTATGACGTGTCAATATAGGTTCATCGGTTGTAACAAATGTACCATCTGATGCGGGATGTTGATAATGGGGAGGCTGTGTACTTCAGGGGACACATGGTAAATCTCTGTACCTTTCAGTCTTATGGTGAACCTCAAAGTCCTCTAGAAAGAAAACAAAAACAGTAAATGTTTTACTTCAAGATAGCAATGTAGAAGGACCCCGAACGCATTTCCTGCCACCAGACGCATCAAATCTACTGCTACCTACGGGACAATTTCATGTGAAAGAAACCCCAAAACTACATAAGTGACTCCTACCCACCAGGTGAATGAGAGGGGAAAAACACATCCAATCTGTAGGACAGGCTGAGACACAGTCTCACCATGAACCCCACTCTCTGTGCAGCGACCCACAGTCGGGAGGAAACTCACAACCCTTCTCCCTGACGAGTGAAAGGTTTGCACCCCGCATCTGGAACCGCAGCTTTTAACACCTGCCCCTGAGAGAGAAAACCGCCAAACATCAAGCTTTAAAAGCCAGTGGGGCTTGTGTCCCCAAGACCCCCAAGGCTATAGAGGTCTGAGAAACACTTCTTGAAAGGCTCATACACAAAGACTCAGACCCCGGCGAGCAGAGCAGAGCAGAGGCAGCCGACTGAAAAGCACCCAGTCTTCCTGTGCAAGAGGCCTATTTGCTTACAGGACGCTTATGGCCTGCAGGGCAGACCTCCAGTTTGACTCACATCCAAGAGTCTGACTGAAGTACTCTCCAAAGAGTACTGGGGGCTGGGGGGCACCAACTTCCTGACCCCCCCTGACCTCCCTCTGCCTCACTCCAGGTTGCTGGTACCTTCCAGAATGGAGCGTGTGCACTGCATACTCCCGGTGCCCCAGCCCAGGGGTCGCCCCCTGATCGCCTGCTTCCGGTGGCCAGCAGGGCAACATTCACAGGTCCCCCAGGGCTGTAACAATGGAGAAACCACTCTTAACCGGCTACACCCAGGGTACAACAGAGTGGCAGCTGACTGAAAAATGGAGTCTTTCTGCAAAAGAGGCCTGTTAGCTTATCTTCAAAGCTGGGGCTGGAGGGGTAGGCCTCTAATTAAAATCACATTTTAGAGCAGGCTGTAATCCTCTCTTCAGAGGCCCTGGATGGCAGGCACTACATCTGCGCTCTCCCTCTGCTTTATTCAAGGTCATTGGTACCTCCCAAAAAAGAGTTCTTGCATTCATCTAGCACCCTGGGTTTTATGTCTGGTGCCTCGGTTTTTGTGGCCACCCAGTGAGATGCCCCTTCATCACATGGCTCTGGTAGCCGGTGGGGTTATATTCGCTGGTCCCATAGGACGGTAACAAATGGAGAAATGGTTCTAAACCAACCATCATCCCCAGGGCACAGTGCAGAGATAAGCAGACAGAAACATACTAGGCATTCTGTGAAAGAGGACTATTAGCTTATCTTTATAGCTGTGGCTTGAGGGCCAGGATCCTAATTAAACACACATCCAGGGCCCTACCATAATTCTCTCCAGAGACCCAGAGAGGCAACAGCTGATTTCTCCTGGAATGGAACTTGTGTGTACATCTGGTGGCCCATTTATTGTGGCTGCTGCCCAGAGGACACATCCCTTGATGGCCTGGATCTGGCTGCCAGTGGGGCTGGCATTCACAAGTTCAACAAGACAGTAGCAAAGAAACAGATCTTAACTATCACCCCAGGGTTCAGTGCAAAGGGAGCAGATAGAGATGCCCGTATCCCAGTCTTCCCTTTGAAAGAGGTATATATACACATACTTTAAAAGCTGCTTCCTAAGGGTCTGACTTCCAATCACCAAGAATCTTGGTGCTGACTGAGATCCTCCCCTTTGGGATACTGACAGGTCTTAACACACCCTCAACTCCTGGGAGCCACTAATAATAAAGTAGGCTGCTTGAGCAATCACAAAGGTTTGAGTTACAACCAAGAGCTAAGGCAGGGTTGAATGATAAGATTCATCTCCTACAAAAGGATGCTCCTTCAGGAATGAGGGAGGTGGCTGAAAACTTCTCTGAACTGGGGAAGGAAACAGACATCCAGATGCAGGAAGCCTAGAGAGTTCCAAATAAGATGAACCTAAAGAGATGCCCACCAAGACACATTTTAATTAAACAGTCAAAAGTTAAAGACAAAGAGAGAATCTTAAAAGCAACTAAGAGAAAAACAACTTGTTACATACAAGGGAACCCCCATAAGACTATGAGCAGATTTCTCAGCAGAAACTTTGAAGACCAGAAGGAATAGGCATGATATTCAAAGTGCTAAAAGAAAAAATTGCCAACCCAAAATACTCTACCTAGCAAAGTCATTCTTTGGAAACGAAGGAGGGATAAAGAGTTTTCCAGACAGGCAAAAGCGAACAGATTTCATCACCACTAGACAGGGCTTACAAGAAAAGTTAAAGGGGCTTCTTTAAGCTGAAATGAGAGGTGCTAATTACTAACAGGAAAACGTATGAAAATATAAATCTCACTGGTAAAGGTAAAAATGTAGTAAAATTCAGAAGATCCAATGTTGTAAAAGTGGTGGGTTAATGACCTATAAAGCTAGTATGAAGATTAAAGGACAAAAGTAGTAGCTCTATTATAACTACAATTTGTCAAGGGATACACAATATAAAAAGATGCAAATTGTGATATCAAAAACATAAAAAGTGGTGGGGAGGAGTAAAAATGTAGAGCATTAGAATGCTTTCAAACAACTTGATATCAGCTTAAAATATAGTTATAAACATAAGTTATTTTATGTAAGCCTCATGGTAACCAAAAAGAAAAACATACAGTAGATATATACATACATACATCCTCAAATCACAAAAGGAGAGAGCAAGAGAAGAAAGGATCTACAAAAGACATATGTGACAATTAACAAGATGGCAGTAAGTACATACCTATCTATAATCATTCTAAATGTAAACAGACTAAATTCTCCAATCAAAAAACGTAGAGTGGCTGAATGAATAAAAAACCAAGACCCATCTTTATACTGCCTACAAGAGACTCATTTTAATTGTAAGGATGGACAAACACACACACACACCGAGAAAGTGAAGGGATGGAAAATGATATTCCATGCAAGTGGAAACCAAAGAAATCTGGGGTAGCTGTACTTGTATCAGACAAAATAGATTTGATTTAAAATTTTTATTTATTTATTTATTTATTTTTGGCTGCGTTGGGTCTTCGTTGCTGCACACGGGCTTCCTCTAGTTGCAGAGAGCGGGGGCTACTCTTCATGGCAATGCGCGGGCTTCTCATTCGGTGGCTTCTCTTGTTGCAGAGCATGGGCTCATGGGCTTCAGTAGTTGTGGCACATGGGCTCTAGAGCACAGGCTCAGTAGTTGTGGCGCACGGGCTTAGTTGCTCCACAGCACGTGGGACCTTCCTGGACCAGGGATAGAACCCATGTCCCCTGCATTGGCAGGCAGATTCCTAACCACTGTGCCACCAGGGAAGTCCCCAAAATAGACTTTATAACAAAGACTATCTGTTGTAAAAAGAGTATTTATTATATAATGATAAAGTAGCCAATCCAACAAGAGGATATAACATTGCAAATATTCATGCATCTAATATAGGAGCACCTAAATATACAGAGAAAATATTAACAGACATAAAGGTAAAACTGACAGCAATACAATGATAGTGGTGAACTTTAATACCCCACTTTCATCAATAGATAGATCATCCAGACAGAAAATCATTAAGAAAACTCTGGCCTTAAACATATTAGACCAGATGGACTTAACACACATATATAGAAAAATCCATCCAAAAGCAACAGAAACATATTTTTCTTAAGTGTACACAGAAAATTCTCCACGGTGGATCACATGTTATGGTAAAAAAGAAGTCTTAAGAAAACCGAAATCATATCAAGCATCTTTTCCAACCTCTATGGCAGAAACTAGAAATCAATTATAAGAAGAAAACTGGAAAATTCACAAATACATGGAGATTAAAAAACTGTTAGTGAGGGCTTTCCTGGTGGCGCAGCGGTTGAGAGTCTGCCTGCCAGTGCAGGGGACACAGGTTCGAGCCCTGGTCTGGGAGGATCCCACATGCTGTGGAGCAACTGGGCCCATGGGCCACAACTGCTGAGCCTGCGCATCTGGAGCCTGTGCTCCCAACAAGAGAGGCCGCGATAGTGAGAGGCCCACGCATCGCAATGAGGAGTGGCCCCCGCTTGCCGCAACTAGAGAAAGCCCGCACACAGAAACGAAGACCCAACACAGCCAAAAATAAATAAATAAATAAATAAATAAAAGCACACTTTCTAAATTACAACAGAAGGACTCACATTAAAAAAAAAAAAAAAACTGCTAGTGAGTAACCAATGGATTAAACAAGAAATCAGAGAGAAATCAAAAAATAATTCGAGACAAATGAAAATGGAAAAACAACATACCAACACTCATTGTATGCAGCAATAGCAGTTCTAAAAGTTCATAGTAATAAATGCCTACATTAAAAAACAAGAAAGATCTCAAATAAAACAGTTTTTTACCACAAGGAACTAGAAAAAGGAGGACAAACAGCCCAATGTTAGAAGGAAGAAAATAGTATCGATCCGAGCAGAAATAAATGAAATAGAGATGTAAAAGACAATAGAAAGGATCAATGCAACTAACAGCTGGTTTTCTGTAAAGATTTAAAAAAAATAGACATTTAGCTATACTAAGAAAAAAAAAGAACTCAAATAAATAAAAGCTTAAATGAAAGAGGAGACATCACAACTGACACCACAAAATACAAAGGATAAGAGACTACTCTGAACAATTATATGCTAACAGATTAGACAACCTAAAAGAAAAGATAAATTCCTAGAAACATACAAGTCTACCAAGACTGAACAGATAACAGTCTGATTACTAGTAAGGAGACTGAATCCATAATTTAAAACCTCCCAACAAACAAAAGTTCAGAACCAGAAGGCTTCACTGGGGGATTCTATCAAATATTTTAAGAATTAATAGCAATCCTTCTCAAAACTCTTTCAAAAATGACAAGAGGAAGGAACAATTCCAAATTCATTTTACAGGCCGGCATTATTCTGATAACAAAAGTAGACAAGGACAATACAAGAAAATTACAGACCAATATCCCTGATGAACACGGATGCAAAAATCCTCAACAAAATAATAGCAAACTGAATTCAACAATACATTTAAAAGATCATATACCATGACCAAGTGGTATTTATTCCAGGGATGCAAGAATTGTTCAACAATCCATAAAATCAATGCGATGCACAACATTAACAAAATAAAGGATAAAAACCATGTGATTATATCAATAGATGTAGAAAAAGCATTTGAAAAATTCAACATTCATTCATATTAAAAATTCTCAACAAAATGGGTATAGAGACAAGTTACCTCAACAAAATAAATGCCATATATGACAAGCTTACAGCTAACATTATATTAAATCGTGAAAAATTGAAAGCATTTTCTCTACAATCAGGAACAACACAATGATGTCCACTCTCACCACTTCAACATGGTATTAGAAAACTTTGCCAGAGCAAATAGGCAAGAAAAGGATATAAAAGGCATCTAAATGGGACAGGAAGCAGTAAAACTGTCACTATTTGCAGATGACATATTATATGGAGAAAACCTTAAAGGCTTCATGAAATAATCATTAGAACTAATAAACAAATTTCAGTAAAGTTGCAGGATATAAAATCAATGTACAAAAATCAGTTGCATTTCTATACACTAATAGTGAACTATCAGAAAGAGAATTTAGGACAACAATCCCATTTACAATTGCATCAAAAAGAATAATATATCTAGAAATAAATTTAACCAAGACACAAGTAAATGGAAAGATATTCCATGCTCATGTGTTAGGAGAATATTGTTAAAATGTCCATACTACCTGAAAGAAATCTACAGATTCAATACATTCCCAATCAAAATTTCAATGCCATTTACACAGAAGTAAAACAAACAATTCTAAAATTTGTATGAAACCACAAAAGACCACAAATAGCCAAAGCAATCTTGAGAAAGAACAAAGGTGGAGGCTTCATGCTCCCTGACTTCAACTATATTACAAAGCTATAGTAATCAAAACAGTATGATATTGTCATAAAAACAGACACGTATATCTACATAATAGAATAGAGAGCCCAGAAATAAACCTTCACGTACATGGTCAATTAATTTACAACAAAGGAGCCAAGAATATACAATGGGGAAAGGACAGTATTTTCAATAAATGGTGTTGGAAAAACTGGACAGCCACATACAAAAGAATAAAACTGGACCACTACCTTACAACACACAGAAAAATGGATTAAAGACTTGAATGTAAGGCCTGAACCTATAAAGCTCCTAGAAGAAAACACAGGTCGTAGCTCCTTGACATTGGTCTTGGTGATGATTTTTTGGATAAGACACCAAAAGCAAAGGCAAGAAAAACAAACAAACAAAAAGCCCAAGTGAAACTACATCAAACTAAATAATTTCTGCACAGCAAAGGAAACCATCAGCAAAATGAAAAGGCAAAATTCTGAATAAGAGAAAATATTTGCAAATTATATGTCTGATAATGGGTTAATATCCAAAACCACAAAGAAGTCATATAACTCAACAACAACAAAAAATTAAAATTAAAAAAATCTAATTAAAAAATGGGCAGAGCATCCGAATAGACATTTTTCTAAAGAAGACATACAATTAGCCAACTGGTACATGAAAAGGTGCTCAACATCACTAAACAACAGGGAAATGGAAAATCAAAACCACAATGAGATCACCTCACATCTGTTAGAATGGCTATTATAAAAAAGACAAGCGATAACAATTTACTAGAAAGGATGTGGAGAAAGCAGAAGACTTGTGCACTGTTTGTGGGAATGTAAGTTGGTGCAGCCACTATGGAAAAAAGTATGGAGGTTCCTCAAAAAATTTAAAATATAACTATCATATGATCCAGCAATTCTACTTCTTGGTATTTATCTGAAGTAAATAAAAACACTACCTCAAAAAGATATCTGCAACTCTGTGTTCACTGCAGCATTATTTACAATAATGAAGACATGGAAACAACCCAAGTATCCATTGATGGATAAAGAAAATGTAATAATGTGATCCACACCCATACCCACACCCACACTGGAATATTATTCAGCCATAAAACAGGAATTCCTGACATTTGTGACAACATAGATCGACTTTTAGTGCCTGATTCTAAGGGAAATAAGTCAGATAGAGAAAGCCAAAAACCTGTATTATCTTGCTTATACATGGGTTCTACAATAAACAAACAAATTTAGAGATACAGAACAGTTTGGTGATTGCCAGAGGTGGGGGTGGGTAGTGGACAACATGGTTGAAGGTGGTCAAAAGGTACAAATTCCAGTTGTAAAATAACTAAGTACTGGGGATGTAATATACAGCATAGTGACTACAGTTAATGTCACTGTATTGCATACTGGAAAGTTGCTAAGAGAATAAATCTTGAAAGTTCTCATGATAAGAAAAAATTATGTAACTACATGTGGTGATGGATGTTAACTAGAGCTGTAGTGATCATTTCACAATTATACATACATCAAATCAGTATTGCACAGCTGAAACTAATATATCATATGTCAATTATATCTCAATAAAAAGGAGAAAAATAATAAAGTAAAAACTTTTTCTAGTACCCCTCCCCTTCAAAACAAAAAACTACACAAGGACAATACTCTAAAGGAATATTTTGTTCAATCATATAATACAGTACAAGACATACCCATATACACACATGACGATCAACCCAAGAACTGCAAGATGAGTACATTAACAAATTAAAGGAGGAAATAATGTGTGATTGTCTCTAAATAAATAGGAAAAAAATTTAAGTCAACACATAGTAATGATAAAAATTCTTAGTAGCAGTGTTATCTTCTGATAAGGGGTATTTTCTGACACCTATACCAAATACAGTTAATGGTGAAATTAGACATATTCTTTTAAAAGTCAGGAACAAGGTAAGGATGCTTATTCTCATCCCTGCTATTCAACACTTACTGGAGGTTCCAGCCAAATGACAAAACAAGAGAAATAAAAAGTCTAATGATGATGAAGAAAAAATCAAAACTGTCCTAACTTGCAAAAGCTAGAGTTATCTAAATAGAAAAGCCAGGACTTCTCAAGCAAATTATTAGAGTTCAGAAACATTTTGGATACAAAAATCAATGTAAAAAATAATGTATTTCTATATACTAGCAACTTTTAAAAAGATAATATGTGAAACAGCACCAAAAAGTATGAGGTACTTTAAAAACATATCTCATAAACTTTGCGTAGAACATTTATTGAGGAAATTATAAAACTTATTGGAATACCTTAAGAAGATCTAAATAAATGAAGATATCATGAGATAGATTAAGGACACAAAAAGGGATACAATGTATATGTATAGGAAGACAATATTGTAAAGATGTCAATTTCCCCCCAAATAATCTATAAAGTCAATTCTGTTGTATGTGCATATGTATGTGTTCTGACAAGCTGATTCTCAAAGCCCCCAAATAGTAATATTTAAAACTCTCCTGAATAGAAGAATATATGATGAGGCTTGTTCCACCAGATAAGATGACTCAAAATACAGCAACAGTAATTAAGACAGTGTGGTAAACATAGATGTAAGGGCAGATACACAGATCAACAGAAAAGAATAGAGAACCAAGAAATGGACCCACACATGTGTAGAAACTTAGTATATAACAAAGATGGTTTGACAAGTTAGTAGGGACATTATGGAAAATTGTGTTATTCATATGGGGAGAAAGTCTTACTACTTCACACCATACACCAAAAAAAAAAAAATCAATGCCAGGTGGACTGATAGTTCAAAGTCTAAAGCTTTAAGAATAAAATATGAGATAATTCAAAAAAACACATGCACCCCAGTGTTCATTGCAGCACTACTTACAATAGCCAGGTCATAGAAGCAAACTAAATGCCCATTGACAAGACGAATGGATAAAGAAGCCATGGCACATATATACAATGGAATATTACTCAGCCATAAAAAGGAACGAAATTGGGTCATTTGCAGAGACAAGGATGGATCTAGAGACTGTCATACAGAGTGAAGTAAGTCAGAAAGAGAAAAACAAATATCGTATATTAACGCATATATGTGGAACCTAGAAAAATGGTACAGATGAACCAGTTTGCAGGGCAGAAGTTGAGACACAGATGTAGAGAACAATTGTATGGACACCAAGGGGGGAAAGCGGCGGGGGGGTGGGGATGGTGGTGTGATGAATTGGGCGATTGGGATTGACATGTATACACTAATATGTATAAAATGGATAACTAATAAGAACCTGCTGTATAAGAAATAAAATAAAATTCAAAAAAAGAATAAAATATGAGAAAAACTTTATGTGGGAAGGATTTCTTAAAACACAAAGACACCACAATCCATAAAGCGAAAACATGAAGTAAATTGTATTATATAAATTTCAATGAATAAATATTAAAAGTTAAGACATCTGTATAAACAATAACACCAAAAACAAAGTTAAAATACCAATCACATAGGCAAAACATCTTATAAACATATTGAATGTGGGAAGGCTTTCCCCCAATGTTCACATAGGAAAGAACATGAGAGAATTTATAATGCAGAAAAAAACATAGAACATATATAAATACTGGAAGGCCTTTTTCATACTTCAAACCTTATGCAGTATCAGATAATTCTTATTGGAGAACAAAATGCATCTCCTAAGCTTCCCCCCACCCACTTAAAGCCTCAAAGTTTACCTCCTCTGTGATATAATCAGACACTCAAGGTGTAGCAACAACATTTTTCATGGCTCAAAAGCTAATGAGAAGGAGTGAATTCAAAAGGGGGTAAACTCCCCAGCACGAAAAGTAAATTTGAATATACAGATATCCAAGAAGCAGAGGGAATGTGAAACAATTTGTCTATTCTGAACACATTGCTTTAACTGTCCTGTTTGTAGTCAGTGCAATCTTTGGAAGGCCAGGTAGCAAACTCCACTGATACATTTCAGCTCTGTCCTCATGATCGACATATTCCTAATGGGATGCCCCTCTCCCCACAAGCCTGAGAGAATAAGGGAGGTGGGGAGGTGGGGGAGGTGGGGAGGTGGGGAGGTGAGGAGGGAGAGAGAAAATATTCACTTCTCTCACCCCTGAGCTTGGTAACAGGGGTGTTAGTTGTAGGGACTGGGGTGTGGGGCATCTAGGGAAAGACTGGCTGGGGAGAAGTGCTAGAGACGGAGGGTCTGGATGACTGGATGGAAAGGCTTAGGGGAAGAGCAAATAGCACAACAAAAGCCCGTCTCCAGGCACACTCCTGATCTGGCCGGAGATACCTCATCTAAACCTGCTCTGAGAACTGAACCATCTTCTGTGCCCTCTCTTTTGGACAAGAGCAATCTGCTACTTACTACAGGGAAATAGCTTGTTAGCCATCTGCTTACTCTGTTAATGAGAAGTGGAGGCCTGGCATCATGGCTTGGCAGCCTCTGTGACCAGGCTGGGGAGGGAGGGTGTCTGGGGAAAGCAGTGTACTAGGCAAAGGGAAGCCTTACGGTATGGAACACTAAGTGCTTCCCTTGACCCAAGTGCAGCCAAGACAAGCACCCAACAACGGAGATCCCCGAGATTAGGGTTAGTTACAGGCCTATTTGTCTGCCAGACTGCTTCTTTATGTGGCCTGCCCTGTATCCCACCTGCTCACGATCAAAAGATTCATTCACTCAACAAATGTTTACTAAGCCCCTACTGTGTGCAAGGCTCTGGGGGAAAACACAGTGACCAAGACAACTACTGTCTCTGCCCTCATAAAGGAAACATTTCTACAGGAAAGGCAGATTAAAATATGTAAGTTTAAGTAAGTAAGAAAAGGAACAGGAATGGAGATAGAGAACTGTGGAGAGGAGAACTACTTCAGATAGTGTGGTCAGGAAAGGCTTCTAAGATGACAACATTTAAGCTCAGAAATAAAGAAAGAGCTAGCCATTTAAAGAGTGACAGGAAAAGCTTTCTAGATGGAGGAAATAAGACACACAAAGACGCCAAGGTAAGAAGGGGCTGATTGTATCTGAACAACAAGAGAAGGGGAGTGTATCGGAGCAAGACAAGTAAGGAAGAGGCTGGTATGTGATGGGGTTGGAGACAAGCAAGGGACAGACTAAGTATGACGTGTAAGTCGTGGAAAGAGTGTTCTACTTCATGTTAAAGCTAATGGAAAACCAGTGAGGGTTTTAAACAGAAGAATGATATCCAATTTGTCTTTCCTGATGACTTTTGCAGCTCATGTAGAGAATGCATTGGAAGAGGACAAGAACAGAACTAGGGACCAGTTAGGAGACTTCGGCAGTAATGCAGACAAGAGGTGACCATGACGGTAAAGATTTTGAGAATGGATTTTTGATATATTTTTGAGATAGAAATAATAGGATTTGCTAAAAGATGGATTCAATGTGGAGGGTGAGGGAAAGAGAAGAATCAAGAGTGACTCCTAGGTTCTTGCTGAGTGACTAGGTAGATGATGCCGTTTAATGGCTTTATGAATGAAGAGGTAAAGGAAACAGTTTGGAGCATCGATATGTCAGTTTGTGTTGTGTTATACTGCTGTAGCAAACAACCCACAAGTTTTAACAATGGCTTACAGTGCTTTACTATAATGATTTATCTTAACAATTTATTTTTTGTTCCCGCTATATATCCAAAACTATAAGACAGGGCTTCCCTAGTGGCGCAGTGGTTAAGAATCCGCCTGCTAAGGCAGGGGACACAGGTTCGAGCCCTGCTCCAGGAAGATCCCACATGCTGCGGAGCAACTAAGCCCGTGCGCCACAACTACTGAGCCTGTGCTCTAGAGCCCACGAGCCACAACTACTGAGCCCATGCCCCTACAGCCCGTGCTCCGCAACAAGAGAAGCCACTGCAATGAGAAGCCCACGCACCGCAACGAAGAGTAGCCCCCGCTCACTGCAACTAGAGAAAGCCTGTGCACAGCAACAAAGGCCAACGCAGCCAAAAATAAAATAAATAAATAGATAAATTCATAAAAAAAAATATATTAAAAAAAACAAACTATAAGACAGATACAGCTCTGCTGTATATGTTTTGCTAGGACCCAGGCTAAACGAACAGTTCCCATCTGGACAGAGAAACAGCACAAGAAAGCTAGAAATACGTGATAGCTCTTAGAGCTTCTACTCTGATACCCCATCGTTCCCATTTCACCAGCTGAAGCAAGTCTCATGGTGTTCTCTTCCCATACCCATGGGAGTGGACTTCAACCACCTGTGACACTAGCTAGCCGGAGTCAGCATCAGACTCCACAGGCTTAGGGACTAGTGCTCCACAGGGCTGCCCTTTCTTCAGGCACAAGCCACACATCGGGGGGAGGGGTCCCAGGTCACCTGTGTTTCCCAATCACCTGGCCACAAATCTGGGTGGTTCCCACAACTCCATGTTTGATCATTTGCTGGAATGCCTCACAGAATTCAGAAAATTGCTTTACTTACAATTACAGTTCTCTTATAAAGGATACAAATCAGGACCAGCCAAATGAAGAGACACATAGGATGAGGTCTGGGAGGGAACACACAGCTTCGATGCCCTCTTCCCATGAAATCAAGGCATGTAACCCTCCTGACACATTAATGTGTTCATCGACCAGGAACCTTCAACATGCTTCAGTGTGAGAGTATTTATTGGGGTGTTGTTACATAGGCATGATTGATTAAATCACTGGCCACATGACTGAACTCAAAGTCCCAATCTTCTAATCACATGGTTGGTCATTCTGGTGACCAGCCCCCATCCAGAAGTTATCTAGGGGCCCACCATGAGATAGCTCATTAGCATAGCAAACATACTCCTATTGTTTCTAAGAGTTTTTAATGCTCTCTGCCAGGAACTAGGGACAAAGACCAGATATGTGTTTTATTATACCACACATGATAAGCCTATGCATGCTATATATGTAAACATATAAGTAACTTGGTAACAGGTGGGGATATCTTATCTTCTTTCAAGGAGAAGAAATAGATAATTGAAAACAATAATACAAACCATCTATATGAGGGTTCTCCAGAGAAACACAAGCAATAGAATACACATAGATATATGTATTTTTCAGAATGGGGAACACCTTTCTAATTATTCCACCAAGGTATCAACTATAAAAGGACATTTGTTTTCAAAAGTCTGCAGGAAAAAAATAAATAAAAACAACCAAGATCAAAAGAAAAGCAACTGGGGAAAATATAACTCAAATCACAAACGGTAAATAGTCCTTAATATACACAGAGCTTCTACAAATCAATAAGGAAAGACTAATCAAAGGATTTGGACAGCTAATACACTGAAAAGAAAAATCAAATGGCTCTTTCACTTATGAAAGTATGCTCAACCTCCATCATGATACAAAAAAAAAAAATGCAAAGGAGAACCAGGAGTTCCTATTTTCTCTTATCAGATTTATGAAGATCCAAAAGTTTGATAACTCTCTTGATAATACATTAGTGAAGATGTAGAAAATAGGCAATCTATATTTTACTATTGAGAATGTAAATTTTACAACTTTGGTAGAAGACAATTTTATAACACCTTTATAATTATAAATGTATATACCTTTCACCCACCAAATCCCATTTCTATTAATTTGTCATACAGATAGACTAAAAAAGGACACATTCAGGTTTTGTGGGGCCTGAGGTGTATACACTTCTCAGTGCCATCTCTAGGGAAAAGGAATCAAAATTATAAAAATAAAATGAGGTACACAGAGAGCCCATCACAGCCTCACTTGGGCAGGGAACAAAGCAAGCAGTCCTATTCAGATGTTCTTAGCTAGCAGCACACTTGCCCACCCTTGACCTCACCCCAAAATACCTTAGATCAGGCCCCCACACCCAAGGACATTACCAGCAGGCATGTCCAGCTCAAACTGAGCTGAATGGTGAAGAACTGGCTCTGTCAAAGCAAATCTGCCAAGTCTGAAAGGGAAGACCACCTGCTTAACTGTGGAGATACCACTGTAAGAAGTAAAAGATCATTAGAAGTCGGGTAGATATTGACACCATCAAAGGAAACAAAGCTCTAGTAACTGACAAAAGAATGAAGATTTATGAACTCTCAGACAAAGAATTCAGAACAATTTTCTTAAAGAAGTTTAGTGAACCACAGGAACACAAAGACAACTGAACAAAATTGGGAAAATAATGCATGAACAAAATGAGAACTTCACCAAAGAAAGAGAAAACATTCTTAAAAACCAGAAATCCTAGAGCTAAAAAATATACAACAACAGAACTGAAGAATTTAACAGAGAGCTTGAAAAGCAGAATCAACCATGGAGAAGAAAGAATCAGTGGTGTGAAAGATAGGACATTTGAAATTATCCATTCAGAGGAGCAAAAAGAAAGAATGAAAAACTGTGAAGAAAGCCTTTGGAATTTATGGTACACAATGAAAAGAAACAATATTTGTGTTATGGAAATTCTAGAAGAGAAAGTGTCAATAAGAATATTTAAAGCAATAATGGCTGAAAACTTCCCAAACTTGGGGAGAGAAATAGACATCCAGGTCCAAGAGGCCCAAAGGACTCCAAATAGGTTGAACCTGAAAGGGGTACACTGAGAAACATTATAATTAACTTGTGAAAAGTCAAAGACAGAGAAAAAACTGAAAAGGCATCAAGAAAAAAGAGAGAAGTTACATAAAAGGAAACCCCATAAGACTATCAGAGAATTTCTCAACAGAAACTTTTAAGGCCAGAAGAGAATGGGATGATGTATTCAAAATGTTCAAAGAAAAACACCTGTCAACCAAGAGTACTATGCCCAGCAAAGCTTCCCTTTAATAATGAAGGAGAAATAAATATTTTCCTAAGCAAACAAAAGCTGAAGAGTTCAACACCATTAGACCTGCCTTACAAAAAATACTAAAGGGGGTTCTTTAAGCAGATGTAAAAGGATGCTAAATAACATAATAAAGAAAGCAGTGTAAAACATTCTGGTAATTGTAAATATATAGTAAAAATTAAATTCTGCTATATGGTAATGGTGGTGCATAACACACTTACAGCTCTAGTTTAAAAGTTAAAAAAATAAAGGAAGTAAAAATAACCACAACTACAATAATCTGTTATTACTTACACAGTAAAAATTGTAATATCAATAACCCAAAATGTGAGGAGAAGGAGAACTAAAAGTGTAAGCTTAGGAATCTATAGAAGTTCAGTTGTTATTTGTTTAAAATAGGGTGTTATAATTTTAAGATATTTTATGTAAACTTCATGGTAACCACAAGGGAAACTCTTGGTAATTACACAAAAGAACATGATAAGCCAAAGTATACCAATACCATAACACACTATATCACAAAAAAAGACAGCAGAATAAGAAACAAGGAACAATCTATGAGACAACCAGAAAGCAAAATGGCAATAGTTAAGTCCCTACTTATTAATAATTACTTTAAACATAAACAGATAAAATTCTTTTATCAAAAGACAGAAAAGCAAATCCAACAATATGCTGCCTACTCATGTTAGTCTTAAAGACACACATAAACCAAGAGGGAAGGGATGGAAAAAGATTTCAAGCAAATGGTAACCAGAAATAAGCAGGGTAACTATATTTATATCTCGGACAAATAGTATTTAAACTAAAAATGTTAAAAAGAGACAAAGAATGTCATTATGTAATGATAAAGAGGTCAATACATCAAGAAGATGTAGTAATTGTAAATATTTATGCAGCCACCATTGAAGCACCTAAACACATAGAGCAAAACTAACAGAGCTGACAGGAGAAATAAACAGCAATACAATAATTGTTGTAAATTTAGTACCCTACTCTCAACAATGAGTAAGATCATCCAGGAAGAGAATCAATAAGAAAGCAGTGGATATGAACAACATTATAAACCACATGAACCTGAGAGATATATATACAGAACATTCTATCCAACAACAGCAGAATACACATTCTTCTCAAGTGTGCATGAAACATCTTCTAGGATAGACTACGTGTTAAGTCAGAAAACAAGTCTTAGCAAATTCAAGAAGACTGAAATCATATCAAATATCTTTTCTGATAATGGTGTGAAACTAGAAATCAATAATAAGAGAAAAACTGAAAAATTCACAAACACAGGAAAATTAAACAGCACTCTCCAGAACGACCAATGGATCAAAGAAGAAATTAAATGAGAAATTAAAAAGTATCTTGAGACAATTGGAAACTTACCAAAACTTATGGGATGCAGTGAAATCAGTTCTCAGAGGGAAGTTCATAGCAATAAACACCTATGTTAAGAAGTAAAAAGATCCCAAATAAACAACCTAACTTTATGCCTTAAGGAACTAGAAAAAGAACAAACTGAGACCAAAGTTAGCAGAACAAAGGAAATAATAAAGATTAGGCCAAAAAAAATAAAATCAAGAATAGGAAAATGATAGAAAAGATTAACCAAAAAGACAAACAAAATTGACAAACTTTTAGCTAGACTAACCGAGGGAAAAAGAGAGGATCAAAATCAACAAAATTATAAATTAAAAAAAGACACTACAACTGATACCACAGAAATGCAGAGGATCATAAAAAGGTACTATAAACAACTACATGCCAACAAACTGGACAACCTATAAAAAAAATTGAGAAATTCTTAGAAACATACAAACTACCAAGACTGATTTAGGAAGAAATAGGAAGTCTGAATCTAACTATTACTACAAAGGTGATTGAATCAGTAATCAAACTCTCAATGCAGAAAAGCCCAGGACAGATGGCTTTACTGGTAAAATTTACCAACATTTAAAAAAGAATTAATGCCAATACTTTTCAAACTCTTCCAAAAATCAAAGACAAGAGAACACTCCCAAACTCATTTTACAAGTTCAATATCACCCTGACACCAAAGCCAGAAAAGGATACTACCAGAAAACCACAGGCCAATATCCCTGATGAATATAGATGCAAAAATTCTCAATAAAATACTAGCAAACTGAATTCAGCAGCATATTAAAAGGATCATCCACCATGATCAAATGGGATTTCTGCCTGGGATACAAGCATGGTCCGACAAACACAAATCAATCAGTGTGATACATCACATTAATAGAATTTTAAAAATCATACAGTCATCTTAATAGATGCAGAAAAAGCATTTGAGAAAATTCAACATCTGTCCATGGTAAAAACTCAACTAATTAGGTATAGAAGGAATGTCCCCAACATAATAGTAGCCTATATGATAAGCCCATAGCATATATCATACTCAATGGTAAAAGGTTGGTAAAGTTGAAAGATCAAGAACAAGACACGAGTGCCCACTCTCACCACTCCTACTCGACCTAGTACTGAAAGTCCTTGCCAGAGCAATCAGACAAAAAAAGAAATAAAAGCATCACAATCGGAAAGAAAGAAGTAATACTTTCTCTATCTATTGTTGGCATGATTTTATTTGTAGGAAAATTCTAAAAAGACCACCAAAAAACTGTTACATCTAGTCAACAAATTCAGTAAAATCACAGGAAACAAAATTAACTACAAAAGTCAATATCATTTCTATACACTAACAAAAATTACCTGAGAAAGAAAGAAAACAATCCCATTTACAAGAGCATAAAAAACAATACTCAGCAATAAACTTTAAAAAGGAGGTAAAAGATCTCTGAAAATTGTGAGACACTGATGAAAGAAATAGAAAAAGTCATGAATAAATGGAAAGATATGTTGTGTTAGTGAATTGAAAAATTATTAAAATGTCAATACTATCTCATGGTAACAAAACAAAGGAACTACAATGAAAAAACACAGGTTGGCTAAATGGATAAAAAAGAAGACCCATCAATATGCTGCCTATAAGCGATTTACTTCAGATATTAAGGATACACACAGACTGAAAGTAAAGGGATAGAAAAAGACATTTCATGAAAATGGAAATCAAGAGAAAGCTGGAATAGCTATAATTACTTCAGACAAAATAGACTTTAAGACAGACTAATAGGGGACAGAGTTGTTCATTATATTATTATTAAGTGGCCAATCCAACAAGAGGGTATAACATTTGTGAATATTTTAGCACCCAACATAGGTTCACTGAATTATATAAAGCAAATTTTACAAGACCTAAAGGGAGAAACAGATTGCAGTACAATAGGAGGAGACTTCAATACACCACTTTCATCAATGGACAAATCATTCAGACAGAAAAATCAATGAAAAGCACTGGCCTTAAATGACACATTATTCCAGATGGACTTAACAAACATACACATAGAACATTCCATCCAAAAGCAACACAGTACACGTTTTCTCAAATGCACATAGAACACTCTCCAGGATAGAACAAATGTTAGGCCACAAAACAAGTCTTAACAAATTTAAGAATTGATATCATATCAAGCATCTTTTCTGATCACGAGAGTATAAAAGTGAGATCAACTACAAAAAGAAAACTGAAAAATTCACAAATATGTAGAGATTAAATGACATGCTACTCAACAACCACTGGGTCAAAGAAGAAATCAAAAGAGAAATTTTAAAAACCCACTGAGACAAAAGAAAATGAAAAAAATAACAAAATTTTTGGGATGCTGCAAAAGCAGTCCTAAGAGGGAAGCTCATAGTGATAAACACCAACATTAAGAAACAAGATCTCAAATAAACAACCACAAGCACTAGAAAAAGAAGAGCAAACTAAGCCCAAAGTTAGAAGGAAGGAAATAAAGATCAGAGCAGAAATGAATGAAATTGAGACAAAAAGACAATAGAAATGGTTAATGAAACTAAAAGCTGGTTATTTGAAAAGATAAACAAAATTGACAAACCTTTACCAAAAATCAACAAGAAAAAGAGAGGGCTCAAATAAAATCATAAATGAAAGAGAACACATTACAAATGATACCACAGAAATACAAAGATTGTAAAAGACATGCCAGCAAACTGGACAACCCAGATGAATTGGATAAATTTCTAGAAACATACAACCTACCAAGACTGAATCATGAAGAAACAGAAAATCTGAACAGACCTATTACTAGTAAGGAGATTGGACCAGTAATCAACAACCTCCCAACAAATCACTGGACCAGATGTTTTTACTGGACCAGATGTTCTCACTGGTGAATTCTACAAAAAATTTTAAAAGTAATTAATTCTCAAACTCTTCCAAGTAATAGAAAATGAGGGAACACTTCCAAACTCATTTTATAGGATCAGCATTGCTCTGATACCACAAAAAAAGAAAATTACAGGTCAATATCCCTGATAAACACAGATGCAAAATTCCTCGACAAAATATAACCAAACCAAATTTTAAAAATACATTTAAATATCATACACCATGATCAAGTGGGATTTATTCCAGGGAAGCAAGTATAGTTCAACATCTGCAAATCAATAAGTAATACACCACATTACAAAATGAAGGATAAAATCATATGATCATCTCAATAGATGCAGAAAAAACATTTGACACAATTCAAGATCCATTCATGACAAAAACTCTCAACAAAGTGGGTATAGAGGGAAGGTACCTCTGCAAAATAAAGGCATATATGACAAGCCTATAGCTAACATCATACTCAACAGTGAAAAGCTGAAAGCTTTTCTGCTAAGATCAGGAACGAGAAAGAATGCCCAGCCTCATCACTTTTATTCAACATAATAATGGAAGTCCTTGCCCCAGCAATAAGCCCAGCAAAAGAAATAACAGGTATCCAGTTGGAAAGGAAGAAGTAAAATTTTCACTTTTTGCAGATGATATTATATATAGAAAAACCTAAAAACTCCACCAAAAAACTGTTGGAACTAATAAATGACTTCAGTAAAGCTTCAGGATACAAAATTAAGATTCATAAATCTGTTGTGTTTCTATACACTATTAACAAACTAGCAGAAAGAGAAAATAAGAAAACAATCCCATCTATGGTTGCATCAAAAAAATAAAATACCTAGGAATAAATTTAACCAAGGAGGTGAAAAACCTGTATACTGCAAGCAATGAGACACTGATGAAAGAAACTGAAGACACAAATAAATGAAAAGATATTCCATGCTCATAGACTGAAAGAATATTGTTTAAATGTCCATACTATCCAAAGCAATCTACAGATTCAATGTAATCCCTATCAAAATTTTAATGGTATTTTTCATGGAAATAGAACAAACAATCATAACATTTATACGGAACTGTAAAAGACCCTGAACAGCCAAAGCAATCTTGAGAAAGAAGAACAAAGCTGGAGTCATCACGTTCCCTGATTTCAAACTATATTACGGTGCAATAGTAATCAAAACAATATGGTATTGGCATAAAAACAGACACATAGATCAATGGAACAGAATAGGGAGTCCAGAAATAAGCCCACACCCATATGGTCAATTAATTTATGACAAATGATCCAAGAATGTACAATGGAGAAAGGACAATCTTTTCAATAAATAGCGCTGGGAAAACTGGACAGCAGTTTTCATTAAAGAATGAAACTGGACCACTATCTTACCCCATAAACAAAAATTAACTCAAAATGGATGAAAGATTGTAAGACCTGAAACTATAAAACTCCTGGAAAAAACCATAGGGGCTATGTTCCTTGACATCAGTCTCAGCAATGATTTTTTGCATTTGATGCCAAAAGCAAGTTCAACAAAAGCAAAAATAAACAAGTGAGATTACATCAAAATAAAAGCTCTTCACAGCAAAAGAAATGAAGAACAGGGGCTTCCCTGGTGGCACAGTGGTTAAGAAGCTGCCTGCCAATGAAGGGGACTTGGGTTCGAGCCCTGGTCCGGTAAGATCCCACATGCCTCGGAGCAACTAAGCCCGTGCGCCACAACTGCTGAGCCTGCGCTCTAGAGCCCACGAGCCACAACTACTGAGCCCGCGTGCCACAACTACTGAAGCCTGTGTGCCACAACTACTGAGCCCACACGCCTAGAGCCCATGCTCCGCAAGAAGAGACGCCACCGCAATGAGAAGCTTGCGCACCGCAAGGAAGAGTAGCCCCTGCTCACCGCCACTAGAGAAAGCCTGCACACAGCAAGACCCAGCACAGCCTAACATAAAATAAATTTATTTAAAAAAAAAGAAACGATGAACAAAATGAATATGCAATGTCCCAAATGGGAGAAAGTATTTACAAATCATTTATCTATTATGGGTTTAATATCTGAAATATATAAGAAACTCATACAATTCAATAGCAAATAAACAGTCCAATTTAAAAATGGGCAGAGAATCAGAATAAACATTTTTCAACAAAAGCATACAGACTACCAAGTCCATGAAAAGATGCATCATTAATCATCAGGGAAATGCAAATCAAAACCTCATACCTGTCAGAATGGTTATTATCAAAAGACAAGAAATAACAAGAGTTGGTGGGAATGTATATTGGTGCAGCCACTATGGAAAACAATGTAGAGATTTCTCAAAATATTAAAGGCAGAACTACCATCTGATCCAGGAATTCTACTTCTGGGTATTTATCCAAAGGAAATGAAAACACTAACTTGAAAAGATATATGCATCCCCATGTTTATTGCAGTGTGATATACAAAATTCAAGATGTGGAAGCAACCTTAAGTGTTCATCATTTAAGGGATGGATAAAGAAAATGTGGTATACGTATACAATGGAGTATTATTCAGCCTTAAAACAGAAGGAAATTCTGCCACATGAGAACATGCATGAACCTGGAGGACATTATGCTGAATGAAATAAGTTAGAGAAAGACAAGTACCATATGATCTTACATGTGGAATGTAAAACAAAACAAAATTAAAAAACTGAATTCAAAGATATAGAGAATATATAAAGCAGAAACTAACACACCATTGTAAAGCAATTATACTCTAATAAAGATGTTAAAAAAAAAAAAGATATAGAGAATGGATTGGATTTGTGCTTGCCAGAAATGGGGGCTGGGAGGAGTGAAATGGGTCAAAAAGTATAAACTGACAACTATTAAAAAAAAAAAAAAAAGTCCTAGGCATATAATGTACAGCATGGTGACCATAGTTAACAATGCTGTATTACCCATTTGAAAGTTGCTAAGAAAGATCTTAAAATTTCTCATCACAAGAAAAAAACCAATTATTTGTGGTGATGGATATTAATGAGATTTACTGTGGTGATCATTTCACAATATGTACAAATATTGAATCACATTGTACACTTGAAACTAACATGTGATATGTCAATTCTATCTTAATTTTAAAAAATAGCCTGGGCAAGTGAAGGTAGCAAGGAGCACGGTGGGGTCAGAGGATGGAAAATTACTAAGAGGAAACATCAGCGATAAGGGGGATTCTGAGTAAACCAACCTAACAGGATTCTTGCTGGAAGCAGACCAAGCGGTTAACCTTCACCTGTGAGATGAGGAACCTGACCAGGTATCAAGAGTGGAGGTTCTCATTAAATGGACTTAGCAGGGCTATTGCTGAAGCTGGATTTGACGAAGGTGGGCCTAGGAGAAGGTTCAGGAGATGGACTGAAGTTGAACCAAGCAAAGAAACTTTGTCACTCCCTGTCTGGATACCTCAGAGCCCAGGATGAAGGTCAGTGTGGGAGCAGATGCAGCCGAGTTTGCATTATCTTTCCCAACACACTGTCAAACCTCCAGGTGATAGGAATTCCCAGCACACATTAAGAAACGCTTGGCAAACAGGCCTCACTCCAAACAACTGAAACGATGAAGAGGGTCAACAACGTCTTTGCTTACAACTCTTGCGTGTGTTTAGCAATCAGTTAACTTACTTGACCATACTGTAAGAAGGAAATGTATCTATTTTAAAGTGACCTGTGCTTATAATTAAAGTCTTATGTTCCCTGTTGTCTATTTTGTTTCATCTTTTACTTTAAAACTATAAAGTCTATTTTCTTTGCCTGGAGAACAGTGTCTACTTTTACCCCTGTCATATTTGTACTGTTAACTGAGACAAAAATTTAAATTATTGAACTGAAGCTAAACAAGCCCATGCAAAGATTCTTCAGGCTAAACTAGTATTTTGTTTGGTATGCGTTCCCAGTTTAGGCGTTGATGTTTTCCCAAAGCCTTGGGACCTTCCAAATCCTAAGCTCCACCTAGAACTCGGAGACACTGGCCCCCATCATTCCGTTATTAATCTGGTTTCAATTTTTCAATTGCTCGGATTCACAGCTAATCTATGGGAACAAATGGCTTTCCCTCTTTAATATTTCGGAGAGAAGATTTACTGAAAGAGTTTAATATCCCTAACAGCAAGCCAGCTGATGAAATCCCAGCCAAACCTATGGAGAGAGGAATTGTCAGGAGGAGCCCTTCCTGGGGATCGCCCAGCTGTCTGTCCATCCGTCTGTCTGTCAACATGAGCACAGGAATGGGGCACATTAGTAGCTGTTCTATCAGCTCGCAGCCGCCACAGGGGCCCAGACAGAGCAGGAGAGGAAGCGACTGCCAGACCCAAAGCTTGGCATGAAGAGCCAGCTGTCAGCCAGATAATGTGCTCCGCCAGCTACGTGAAACCCAATCACTAAGTTTTGGGGGAAATGGTCAGAGAGAGAAAGACTCTTTGTCCTGAGTGTGTGGAGCTGCTGAGGGCGGAGGGCAGGAGAAGGGCTGTGACTCATGATGCCACAAGGTTTGTTCCCAAAACAGATCTGGGGACATTATGTCAGGGATGGGGCCAAGGGCACTGTAGGAGGTAGAAGGCTCAAGACAGACCTCACTGCAGAGGGGTGACGAAAGACTGTCACCTTGTCTTCGCGGCCACAGAGCCCAGAAAAGATGATGGGGGCAGCCCGCCAAGGAGGTTGGAGACAGAGGAATTTGGTCATTTTCAACTCATTGGAATTTTGCTTTTCTTGAGCAATTCCCACCCCACCCCCCCTTTTGGACTTATTGGATTCAGGGGCCACCTTGTAATAGCCTCTGAGACCAAATTAGACTTGGACGGATAACATATCCAAGTTCCAGGGCTTAAGAGTTCACTTCCTGCACTAAAGGAGTGAAGAAATTGGGGAAAATGACCCCTCTAATCCTCAGTTGTTGTTTTCATTTTTTGGTTTTTTTAAATTTTTGGTTGCGTTGGGTCTTTGTTGCTGCACGCGGGCTTTCTTTAGTTGCGGTGAGCGGGGGCTACTCTTTGTTGTGGTGCGTGGGCTTCTCATTGTGATGGCTTCTCTTGCTGCGGAGCACAGGCTCTAGGCACGTGGGCTTCAGTAGTTGTGGCACGAGGGCTCAGTAGTTGTGGCTCTTGGGCTCCAGAGCACAGGCTCAGTAGTTGTGGTGCACGGGCTTAGTTGCTCCGCAGCATGTGGGATCTTCCCGGACCAGGGCTTGAACCCGTGTCCCCTGCATTGGCAGGTGGATTCTTAACCACTGCGCCACCAGGGAAGCCCGTGATCCTCAGCTTTGATGGACCCACCATCAGAGGCAAAGCGATCATAGTTTTAAGACGTGGGAATCTTTTCCACATTGTTGCTTGGGCAAGAATTCCGTGGCTTCTTGCAGGCTGTGTCCACCTGCTCTTCTCCACGTGGTGGCCACAGTGTTTGCTGTCCTAATTCTACCATTTACCTTCTAGCACACATCTAAGGTTTGCTCACACCCAACACAAAGAGCCCAGATCCACAAGATATTGTTTGAGCATCCATTCCACCGCAGGTACAGATATATACCTGGCTCCGGGGACCAGAATAAGTGACAGAGCAGTTGCCCTCAGAGTTGACAGCCTTGGAGGGAGGGAGTTGGGTCAGAAAGCAAATTGCAGTGCAGTGTGATAAGCTCACCAAAGGCTGGGGAAAGAGACAATGCTGAGAAAGGGGTGATTCATCCTAAACCCTTCTCTTTCCCTCTAGGAAATGCTTCTGGGAGAAACTGACATCTGAGATAGGTTTTAAAGGAAGCTGAGGTGTCCACCGATGGGAAAACACAGCAAGGAAGAGGTTGTGGAGGTGTCGGGAAGCCTGCTGGGTCACAGGGGCTCTGGAGCTTTGAGTGGGAGGGGAGATGGAGGATGTGCCATAGACAGACGAGCCCGGGCCAGATGTGAGCATCTGCTAGTCGTGAGAGGCTCCTGTAGTTCTCCAGGCAAGAAATGCTGGGGTGCTGGACTAAATGCTCGTGGAGATGCAAAGGAGGAGATGGACTTGAGGGCTATTTAAGAAATGGAATGAACAGAACTTGCAGACTGAGTAGCCATGCAGAGTAAGAAGACACAGCTGAGCAAGGATGAGTCTCCGGGTTCAGGGATACAGTGTTAGAACGATCAGGAAGATCTATATTTTAAGAGGAATCATGTCCGTAAGCTAACGGGACAAAATGTATCGGAGTGCTTTAGCCATGAAGGGAGTATGCCGCCCAGTGGATATAAAGAGGTCCAGTTCTCACTGCTGAAGACATTGGTCAGAAAGATGGGGGTGGGGAGATTAACGCACAACTCTGTTTTAGAACTCTATCTTAAGCTTGTTAGATATTCCAAGAGTAGTTGCCGGGCTTCTAGATCTAGCTATTTGTGCGATCCAAAAAAGTAAAGAAGTGACTTCCATTTTCAGCAAGATAATGAACATTATAATGGACATCTAAAAAGGCAGAATGAAATATAGAGAATTTCCTTTTGAATAATGGATAAACTCACAAACTCTAGGGCTGGAAATAAAGGGGAGAGGCAGGTCATCACTGAAACTGGGAAGACCCTACTGATCTAGAACCGTGTGTGTGTGTGTGTGTGTGTGTGTGTTTGTGTGTGTGTGTGTGTGTGTGTGTGTGTGTGTGTATGTGTCTGTGTAGGGGGGCAAGGGGAAATTGGAATGGAGAGCACACCTGATAAAGTGGGGGCTCAGGAAGGGTTACACTCCTGGAAATGCACTCATCAGGGGCAATCACTTCTTTCCCAAGGCAAACAAGAAGGAGGTTTGTCTTTATCAGCAACATCCTTAGGCATCTGGAAGAAGTAACACATACCTTCCAGGAAGAGTGTTCCTTAACCTGGGCTTCTGATAATACTCACAGATAAAGTGACTGCAAATATGAATGCACAGACACTTGCAAATAAACCATCATGATCGTCTTTAGGAAAAGCAAATAGGACCAGACTGACCAAGACTTCAGAGACTGAATCAGACATAGATTATAAAATAAGAATGTTTAACATGTTAAAAGAAGTAGGAGGACAAAAAAGAGAAAGGAGCAAGAAATGTCACAAAATGATAAGATAGAGTTGAAAAAGAACCAAACAGAACTTAGCGAAATTTAAAAAAAGATAAACAGTGTTTAAATCGTTTTGAACCTCCACATAAAAATGATGTCCTGGATAGAAAAAACAAACCAAGGTATTCTCATGAACTCCAATACACAAGCATGTGGAGACAAAGCACCCTCAGCCACAAGATCTGTGTGGGTAACAATGTCTATATAGGAGGAAAAAAGGAGGAGGTTATGGGTCAGTGGCTGATGACCTAAGAACAGACAATACCTAAATAGCTAAGTTATTATCAGAACGCACAGCAGGGCCAATTTGAGAACAGCACCTGGGTTTTGCCCAATTCAATAGCATGTGAGTACAAGGGGCCTACAGTAAGAAGGGCTGAAGGGTCCTGGAGCAGTCTACACCCTGTGAATTCTCAAAACTGACCCACCTGAGTGCACTTCTAGGCTAGGGTCCTACACTGAGGAGAAATTGCTGGGGGTGGAACCAAAATTGATTAAGACAGGCACGACAGAGACAAAAGAAAGAGAGGGTCAAGATCAGGGATCCACAGATTCTTCTGTAAAGGACTAGATAGTAAAAATTTTAGGCTTTGAGGACCAGACAGTCTCTGTTACAACTACTCAGCCCTGCAGTTATAGTGCCAAAGTAGCCACACATGATATGAATGGATGTGGCTGTGTCCCAATAAAACTTTATTTACAGACACTGAAATATAAACTTCATATAATGTTCATATGTCCAAAATATCCTTTTGTTTTTGTTTTATTGCCTTTGATGTTTCAACCATTTATAAATGTAAAAAACACTCTTAACTCACAGGACGTACAAAAATTGGCGGTGGGCAAGATTTACTTTTCCAAGCCCTGGTATCAATCAAAATAGGGTAGAGGAAAAGACACAAGGAAGTTCAGATGCTCCACATCACTAGTCATCATGAAATGCAAATCAAATGTACAATGAGATACCACCTCACACCTGATAGGATGGCCTTTGCCAAAAAGGCAAAAGATAAAAAATGTGGCAAAGATGTGCAGAAAAGGGAACCCTTATACACCTTATTGGTGGGAATGTGGAATATAAAATGGTGGAGCCACTATGGAAAACAGTATGGAGGTTCCTCAAAAAATTAAAAATTGACCTACCGTATGATCCAGCTATCCCACTCCTGAGTGTATATATTTGAAGGAGTGGAATCAGTATGTCAAAAAGATACCTGCACCACCATGTTCATTGCAACATTATTCACAATAGCCAAGATATGGAAACAACCTCAGTGTCAGTCAACGAATGAATGGATAAAGAAGATGTAGTATACACATACAATGGAATATTATTCAGCCAGGAGAAAGAAGGAAATCCTACCATTTGTGACAACATGGATGGGCTTGAAGGTATTATGCTAAGTGAAATAAGTCAGAGAAAGAAATACTGTAAGATGTCCACTTATATGTAGAATCTAAAAAATCAAACTTGTAAAAGTAAATAGTAGAATAATGGTTACCAAGAGAGAGGAGCTGGAAGAATTAGGGAGATGTTATGGGTCCAACTTTGCAACAAGTAGATAAATAAACTCCAGAGATCTAAGGCACAGCATAGTGATTACAGTCAACAATACTGTATTATATAATTCAAAGGCATAAAAAACTAGATCTGAATTGTTCTCACCACAAAAAAAGAAATGATAATTATGTGAAATGATAGAGGTGTTAGCTAACACACAGTGATAATTATATTGCGATATATAAGTGTACCAAATCAACACGTGTATATCTTAAATTTACACAATGTTGTATGTCATTTATATCTCAAAAATAAATAACATTTAAAAGAAAAAAAGAAGCTCAGAAAGCAAGCCACCTTATTTTTGAAGACTACCAAACAACAGCAGTAGACGGTTCAGTTAGAAAAGCCACCTTAAGCCATGCTTCATCCTAAAAGTTCAAACTAATTTCACAAAGAAATAAGATATAGTCAACAGAAAACTATCAAGGTGAAATCCCATACAAAATTATTATAGGAAAAAAGAGAAGGAGGAGTAATCCTGCACAGACAATAAAAGCATGAACAAAGACATGACCACAAAATAGATCAAGAACTATTATGACTTTAAGAAAATTATGTAAGACATAAAATAACACATAAGTGAGAATTAGAAAAACTCAACAATGAGGCAACAGAATTCAGGAACGATTTAAAAATAAGGAAATTAATTTCAGAAGCAAAGGCTAAACTAAAAGGAACACAATAATAAATACAAAAAAGAAATGAAGAAATATTTTTTAAAATGTCAGAGAAAGTGACAAATATTAAAGACAGGCAAAGGAGATTACACACAGGAGCTCTTGAAGAAAAAACCAAATCAAACAAAAAAATCTGAATTAGTACTAAAAACTACAGTTCAAGAACCTTTCTTGAATTAAAAAAAAAAAAAAAAAAATCTGAAGCTCTGTATTGAAAAAGTACACAACATACCTGAGAATACTGACCCAAAATGGTAAAAGTACAAAAGTTTAAAGAAAAAGGAAAAGATCTGTTGGACATCCAAAAAAAAAAAAAAAAAAAAAGAGCATGGTGACTATTAAGAAAAAAGTAGATTATCAAACTTTTTGACAGCACTGCTTTAGGAAAAGAAAATGAAATAACATATTTAAGATACTCAAGAAAGAAATGTATAAGAATTTTATATCCAGCAAACTGACTTAAGTATAAAAGGCACCAACTGTTACCAATATGCCAGAACTCAGAAAATATATTCATGAGTCTTTCCTGAATAATCTATTAGAGATCAAGGTTCAGACAACCAAAATGACTAAAGAGATATTGAATTAAGTACTGGTGAGGTGTACATATATAATACACACATGCACACATACATCACACACACACAAAAATGAAGCTTAAGAGAGAGACAGTATAATATCTACAAGCTCTGACAATGTAGCTATAGTACAACCATTTCAAAAATGGTAGAGGGAGAAAAAAAATGGAGGGAGAATGGGAGAACACATGCCAAAAAACCCAAAATGTAGTGTTTTTAGGAATCATATTGGTGGTAGCATTGGTATTATTATTCTGAGACTTCTGTGTATATAATATGGCATAAAACCAATGAGTTTTTATGGGATATTCTAAGTCTATCATCTTCTGTGTCTTTGAGAACTAGGTTCTCAGGTATGAAAGAAAGAAGATACAGATGTAATTGAGAAGAGACTGATTAGAACTGGACTCATAGGATATTTTACTTTTAATATATGCATATATTTCTTAGCTCTGTTCACTAAATATCCCTTAGGGACAAAACCGTGGCCTGGAAATATCATTTCACTTTAAGAAATCAAACCTTCTTGGAGAAATGGCTTATTTCATGTCTATAAAAGGAAAAGTGTGAGTGTGGGACATCTTGTCATACAAAACTGCAAGGAAGACGTCCAAGACTGTTAAGGTGATCTCAAAAGGACCTAGAAGCCAACTAGAAGAGGCTCCCACTGGATGAAGTGAGACACTTTGAGTTTTAATAAGAATAATTGCAATGGATTAAAGCCCTTCAAAGATGTTTAAATCCATGGGTTCTTAATGCTCTGAAAAATGACAGGAATGAAAAAGAACAAATTTATTTTCTTGAAAACTGATCTTGAAGCAATCAAACATTTATTCTACCACTTCTTTATAAACCGTACCACTTGGTAAACAAAGAATTATGAGGGAAAGTGTATCTTTATAAACGTATTCCAAATAATAAATGAAAAAGTACTGATAGACTTAGAAACTGCCCTTTGGAAACCCCTATGAATGGAAGTAGATGTTAAGTATCAGTATCACTGACTGCTAAGATCACAAAATAGACAACCAGGCATTATATTCTTCCAATTGGCTTAACGAAGGCATTGAGCCTGAATGATCCAGTCAGTGGTTTCAGCTGCCAGTTATCAGGAAATGCAGAGGACAGAGGAACATGCTGAACTGCACCATAAGTCTGCAACCACCAAAGTCCACATGGTGGGAAACGGTATAGATCAAATTAATTGGGTTCTTCAAAAGAAACTGGACAAACTGCAAGGGAGTAAAAGGAGGTAAAGGAGGAACATATGGATATTTAAAAGACTTAAAAGAGATGGTGAAAAAAATTAAATGGCCAAGGGTAAGAAAAAAATATTTAAAGGAAGTGTAGTTTTCAAATTAAACACAACTCATGAGAGAATTAGCAAACTGGAAAATACTGTCCAAAGAAATTGCTCAGAACGCCTCACACCTTCTTTATCCACTGATGGGCACAAGTTATTTCCATATCTTGGTTATTGCAAACAATGCTGCAATGAATGTGAGGGTGCATATATCTTTTCAAATTAGTATTTCCTTTTGGGGGGGATAAATACCTGGAAGTGGGATTGCTGGATCATATGGTAGTTCTATTTTTAATTTTTTGAGGAACCTCCATACTGTCTTCCATAGTGGCAGCACCAATTTACATTCTTATCAACATCCTCACCAACACTTGTTATTTCTTGTCTTTTTCACCTACCATTCTGACAGGTGTGAGGTGATATCTCATGGTGGTTTTGATTTGCATTTCCCTGATCATTAGTGATGTTGAGCATCTTTACATGTACCTGTTGGCCATGAGAACGTATCACAGAAGGACATGTAGCGCATATAAAAGAGAAGTTAAGAAAAAATGAGAAACTCCAACATATGTCAATTTCAAGTGTCAGAACAAAATGTTAAAGTGATGAGAGAACAAAGATATTTAAAGAATATTTAACATATTACTTAAAAAAATAATGGCCAATCCGGCCAGGTGTCAGGCTTGAGCCTCTGAAGTGGGAGAGCCGAGTTCAGGACACTGGTCCACCAGAGACCTCCTGGCCCCTCATAATATCAAGCAGCGAGAGCTCTCCCAGAGATCTCCATCTCAATGCTAAGACCCAGCTCCACTCAACGACCAGCAAGCTCCAGTGCTGGACACCCCATGCCAAACAACTAGCAAGACAGGAACACAACCCCACCCATTAGCAGAGAGGCTGTCTAAAATAATAACTTCACAGACACCCCAAAACACACCACCGGACACAGTCCTGCCCACCAGAAAGACAAGATCCAGCCTCATCCATCAGAACACAGGCACCAGTCCCCTCCACCAGGAAACCTACCCAACCCACTGAACCAACCTTACCCACTGGGGACAGATGCCAAAAACAATGGGAATTATGAACCTGCAGCCTGCAAAAAGGAGACCCCAAACACAGTAAGTTAAGCAAAATGAGAAGAAAAAGAAACACATAGCAGATGAAGGAGCAAGGTAAAAACCCACCAGACCAAACAAATGAAGAGGAAATAGGCAGTCTACCTGAAAAAGAATTCAGAGAAATGATAGTAAAGATGACCCAGAATCTTGGAAATAGAATGGAGAAAATACAAGAAAAGTTTAACAAGGACCTAGAAGAACTAAAGAGCAAACAAACAGTGAAGAAAAACACAATAAATGAAATTAAAAATTCTCTAGAAGGGGCTTCCCTGGTGGCGCAGTGGTTGAAAATCTTCCTGCCAATGCAGGGGACACGGGTTCAAGCCCTGGTCTGGGAAGATCCCACATGCCGCGGAGCAACTAGGCCCGTGAGCCACAATTACTGAGCCTGCGCGTCTGGAGCCTGTGCTCCGCAACAAGAGAGGCCGCGATAGTGAGAGGCCCGGACACTGCAATGAAGAGTGGCCCCCGCTTGCCGCAACTGGAGAAAGCCCTCGCACAGAAACGAAGACCCAACACAGCCATAAATAAATTTTAAAAAAAAAATTCTCTAGAAGGAATCAATAGCAGAATAACTGAGGCAGAAGAACGGATAAGTGACCTGGAAGATAAAATAGTGGAAATAACTACTGCAGAGCAGAATAAAGAAAAAAGAATGAAAAGAATTGAGGACAGTCTCAGAGACCTCTGGGACAACATTAAATGCACCAACATTCCAATTATAGGGGTCCCAAAAGAAGAAGAGAGAAAGAAAGGGACTGAGAAAATATGTGAAGAGATTATAGTTGAAAACTTCCCTCATATGGGAAAGGAAATAGTCAATCAAGTCCAGGAAGCACAGAGTCCCATACAGGATAAATCCAAGGAGAAACACACCAAGACACATATTAATCAAACTATCAAAAGTTAAATACAAAGAAAAAATATTAAAAACAGCAAGTGAAAAACAACAAATAACATACAAGGGAATCCCCATAAGGTTAACAGCTGATCTTTCAGCAGAAACTCTGCAAGCCAGAAGGGAGTGGCAGGACATATTAAAAGTGATGAAAGGGAAAAACCTACAACCAAGATTACTCTACCCAGCAAGGATCTCATTCATATTCGATGGAAAAATTAAAACCTTTACAGACAAGGAAAAGCTAAGAGAATTCAACACCACCAAACCAGCTTTACAACAAATGCTAAAGGAACTTCTCTAGGCAGGAAACACAAGAGAAGGAAAAGACCTAGAATAACAAACCCAAAACAATTAAGAAAATGGTAACAGGAACATACATATCAATAATTACCTTAAATGCAAATGCATTAAATGCTCCCACCAAAAGACACAGACTGTCTGAATAGATACAAAAACAAGACCCGTATATATGCTGCCTACAAGAGACCCACTTCAGATCTAGGGACACGTACAGACTGAAAGTGAGGGGATGGAAAAAGATATTCCATGCAAATGGAAATCAAAAGAAAGCTGGAGTAGCAATTCTCATATCAGACAGAATAGATTTTGAAATAAAGACTATTACAAGAGACAAAGAAGGACACTACATAACGATCAAGGGAACAATCCAAGAAGAAGATATAACAATTGTGAATATGTATGTACCCAACATAGGAGCACCTCAACATATAGGCAAATGCTAACAGCCATAAAAGGGGAAATCGACAGTAACACACGATAGTAGGGGACTTTAACACCCCACTTTCACCAATGGACAGATCATCCAAAATGAAAATAATAAGGAAACACAAGCTTTAAATGACACATCAAACAAGATGGATTTAAATGATATTTATAGGACATTCCATCCAAAAACAACAGTATACAATTTCTTCTCAAGTGCTCATGGAACAATCTCCAGGATAGATCATATCTTGGGTCACAAATCAAGCCCTGGTAAATTTAAGAAAATTGAAATCGTATCAAATATCTTTTCCAACCACAATGCTATGAGACTAGATATCAATATCAATATTATGGGGAAAAAAACTGTAAAAAAATACAAACACATGGAGGCTAAAAAATACGCTACTAAATAACCAAGAGATCACTGAAGAAATCAAAGAGGAAATCAAAAAATACCTAGAAACAAATGACAATGAGAACACGACAACCCAAAACCTATGGAATGCAGCAAAAGCAGTTCTAAGGGGGAAGTTTATAGCAATACAAACCCACCTCAAGAAACAAGAAAAATCTCAAATAAACAACCTAACCTTACACCTAAAGCAATTAGAGAAAGAAAAACCAAAAAAACCCCCAAAGTTAGCAGAAGAAAAGAAATCATAAAGATCTGATCAGAAATAAACGAAAAAGAAATGAAGGAAACAATTGCAAAGACCAATAAAACTAAAAGCTGGTTCTTTGAGAAGATAAACAAAATTGATAAACCATTAGCCAGACTCAGCACGAAAAAAAGAGAAAAGACTCAAATCAATAGAATTAGAAATGAAAAAGGAGAAGTACCAACTGACACTGCAGAAATACAAAGGATCATGAGAGATTATTATAAGTAACTATATGCCAATAAAATGGAAAACCTGGAAGAAATGGACACATTCTTAGAAAAGCACAACCTTCTGAGACTGAACCAGGAAGAAATAGAAAATATGAACAGACCAATCACAAGCACTGAAATTGAAACTCTGATTAAAAATCTTCCAACAAACAAAAGCCCAGGACCAGATGGCTTCACAGACGAATTCTATCAAAATTTATAGAAGAGCTAACACCTATCCTTCTCAAACTCTTCCAAAATATAGCAGAGAGAGGAACACTCCCAAACTCATTCTACAAGGCCACCATCACCCTGATACCAAAACCAAACAAAGATGTCACAAAAAAGAAAACTACAGGCCAATATCACTGATGAACAAAGATGCAAAAATCCTCAACAAAATACTAGCAAACAGAATCCAACAGCACATTAAAAGGATCATACACCATGATCAAGTGGGGTTTATCCCAGGAATGCAAGGGTTCTTCAATATATGCAAATCAATCAATGGGATAAACCATATTAACAAACTGAAGAATAAAAACCATATGATCATCTCAATAGATGCAGAAAAAGCTTTTGACAAAATTCAACACCCATTTATGAAAAAAACCCTCCAGAAAGTAGGCATGGAGGGAACTTACCTCAACATAATAAAGGCCATATATGACAAACCCACAGCCAACATCGTTCTCAATGGTGAAAAACTGAAACTATTTCCTCTAAGATCAGGAAGAAGACAAGGTTGCCCACTCTCACCACTATTATTCAACATAGTTTTGGAAGTTTTAGCCACAGCAAGCAGAGAAGAAAAAGAAATAAAAGGAATCCAAATTGGAAAAGAAGAAATAAAACGGTCACTGTTTGCAGATGACATGATACTATACATAGAGAATCCTAAAGATGCTACCAGAAAACTACTAGAGCTAATCAATGAATTTGGTAATGTAGCAGAATACAAAATTAATGCACAGAAATCTCTTGCATACCTATATACTAATGATGAAAAATCTGAAAGAGAAATTAAGGAAACACTCCCATTTACCATTGCAACAAAAAGCATACAATACCTAGGAATAAACCTATCTAAGGAGACAAAAGACCTGTATGTAGAAAACTGTAAGACACTGATGAAAGAAATTAAAGATGATACAAACAGATGGAGAGATATACCATGTTCTTGGATTGGAAGAATCAACACTGTGAAAATGACTATAGTACCCAAAGCAATCTACAGATTCAGTGCAATCCCTATCAAACTACCAATGGCATTTTTCATAGAACTAGAACAAAAAATTTCACAATTTGTATGGAAACACTAAAGACCCCGAATAGCCAAAACAATCTTGAGAAAGAAAAATAGAGCTGGAGGAATCAGGCTCCCTGACTTCAGACTATACTACAAAGCTACAGTAATCAAGACAGTATGGTACTGGCACAAAAACAGAAATATAGATCAATGGAACAGGATAGAAAGCCCAGATATAAACCCACGCACCTATGGCCACCTTATCTTTGATAAAGGATGCAAGAATATACAATTGAGAAAAGACAGCCTCTTCAATAAGTGGTGCTGGGAAAACTGGACAGCTACATGTAAAACAATGAAATTAGAACACTTCCTAACACCATACACAAAAATAAACTCAAAATGGATTAAAGACCTAAATGTAAGGCCAGACACTATCAAACTCTTAGAGGAAAACATATGCAGATCACTCTATGACATAAATCACAGCAAGATCCTTTTTGACCCACCTCCTAGAGAAAGGGAAATAAAAACAAAAATAAACAAATGGGACCTAATGAAACTTAAAAGCTTTTGCACAGCAAAGGAAACCTTAAACAAGACCAAAAGACAACCCTGAGAATGGGAGAAAATATTTGCAAACGAAGCTACTGACAAAGGATTAATCTCCAAAATATACAAGCAGCTCATGCAGCTCAATATCAAAAACACAAACAACCCAATCCAAAAATGGACAGAAGACCTAAAGAGACATTTCTCCACAGAAGATATACAGCTTGCCAACAAACATATGAAAGGATGCTCAACATCACTAATTATTAGAGAAATGCAAATCAAAACTATAATGAGGTATCACCTCACGCCAGTTAGAATGGCCATCATCAAAAAGTCTACAAATAATAAATGCTGGAGAGGTGTGGAGGAAAGGGAACCCTCTTGCACTGTTGGTGGGAATGTAAATTGATACAGCCACTATGGAGAACGTATGAAGGTTCCTTAAAAAACTAAAAATAGAACTACCATATGACCCAGCAATCCCACTACTGGGCATATACTCTGAGGAAACCATAATTGAAAAAGAGTCATGTACCACAATGTTCATTGCAGCACTATTTACAATAGCCAGGACGTGGAAGCAACCTAAGTGTCCATCAACAGATGAATGGATAAAGAAGATGTGGCACATATATACAATGGAATATTACTGAGCCATAAAAAGGAACGAAATTGAGTTACTTGTAGTGAGGTGGATGGACCTAGAGTCAGTCATACAGAGTGAACTAAGTCAGAAAGAGAAAAACAAATACCCTATGCTAACACATATATATGGAATCTAAAAAAAAAAAAAAAAAAAAAAAAAAAACCAGTTCTGAAGAACCTAGGGGCAGGACAGGAATAAAGACGCAGACGTAGAGAATGGACTTGAGGACATGTAGAGAATGGACTTGAGGGGGAAGGGTAAGCTGGGACGAAGTGAGAGAGTGGCATGGACGTGTAGATACTACCAAATGTAAATTAGATAGCTAGTGGGAAGCAGCCCCATAGCACAGGGAGATCAGCTCGGTGCTTGGTGAGCACCTAGAGGGGTAGGATAGGGAGGGTGGGAGGGAGACGCAAGAGGGAGGGGATATGGGGGTATATGTATACGTATAGCTGATTCACTTTGTGATACAGCAGAAACTAACACACCATTGTAAAGCAATTATACTCCAATAAGGATGTTAAAAATATAAATATATAACGGCCAAGAAGTTTCCAGAATTGAGGAAGCACCAAAATATACAAAGCAAAATAAATTCACGCATAGATATCTCTTAGTGATGCTATATACCATCAAAGACAGAGACAAGATTACAAAATCAACCAGATTATCTACCAAAGAATATCAATTAGGCTGACAACAGTTTTTTTAATAGCAACAATGGAAGCCAGAGGAAGTAGAATATCTTCAATGTGCTAGAAAATCATTATAGATCTAAAGACACTCTCAGAAATTGAGAACATTTACCCCCAAAAAAAACTCAGGGAAGGAACATCCAAAGGGTGTACTTCAGGAAGAACAAGACAATCCCAGGAAGAAAGTCTAAAATGAAAGATTTGGTAAGTAAACAAAACAGTCAACATATGGGTAAACTTAAACACACATTAAGTTAATGACCATAGTAACCTAGTCAGCAAGGTTAAAACTGGAGAAATATGAGAACATTCAAAACATGGTATCCCCATAGCATGTAAGGTGGAAGCAGTAGTCAGTGGAACCAAAGCATCTTCAAATCCTTGTACTACTCAGGAGGATGGGAAAATAGACATTAACTTTGGACTGTTAAGTATGTATAAAACGTTTCAAAGGTAACCACTAAAAGAATAGAAATATGCATCTATCTTCTAGAGATGTGAAGAGAAATAAATGAAATGCAAAAGCAGATGAAAAGCTAAAGCTGACAACTGCTTTGAGCAGAGAGAATTTAGAGTTAGTAAATCAACAAGCCTCAAGATTTTTCATGGGGGCTTAGGACAGTATTAGACTATTCAGAAAAAGCAAGTGGCTGCCTTTTTGATAGGCTAGGGTAAAAAGGAAATGAAAGCAACGATTCCTTATGCTTTCCTACCGGGAACTATAATTTATAACATTTGATACATCTCCTCATTATTAAAATATTTTAGGTTAATTTTTAAATCTGCATCCAATTTAAAAGCTCCAGCAGGGAAAATGGACTTTAGATGGTTACCTCCTTCTCTCCCTTCAGTCTTCTCAGACGAGCAGCTGTATCTCCCTCCCCCCGATACCAACTGCCCCCTCACTACCTGAGCAGCACCTGTGTAAGGACCTGATGGTGCCCCTGTGCTGGGGAACAGGGGTGCTGGTGTGGCCCAGCTCTGGCATTCACTTCAGATACTGCAGGGAGACTGCTCAGATCTTTTAACAGCCAAAAAAAAAAAAAAAAAAGATACTTTGTGATCGGACTTGAATGGAGATGATACCAGAAAAGCATCCCTTCTTTCAGCTGGTAGCATGGGGCAACCCTTCAGCTCTCACAATGAAAAACTTTCCTCAACCGTTTTCTCTCCATCCAGCCAGCTGATTCCTTCGTAACTGTTTTTAAAATTTAAACCGAATCATCTGTTGTTTTATTCAGTTTTACATTGTAATTTTGGCAGACAATTTGTTTTTTAACTCCTGGACCAGTGGGTTTTACCACAAAGTTCTTATTTCATCAGTTCTAGAGAAAAACCACAAAACATGGTTGTAACTCTTCAAGTCTTACTGACCAGCTGGATGCTATCCTTATTGACAGACAGTACCTCCAGACACCTTCTTGAAGTAAAAGTGACTCAGAAGAAATCACTTGAATTTGCATCTTACTAGTTACAAAACGCCAACAGTCCCCAAATTACAGTGTGTTATGAGTTTGTGAGTCAGGTGTTTGGAATTCTACAGAAACAGTCTTAGCTGGTACTTGCTTCCTGGTCTTACCGTTATATAACTATTATCCATCGCATCACTGAGGTATTGTATATTTACAATAGGAAATAATGCATGGAGCATCTATCTTTCTTAACCATATTACAATACAGACATAGTTCACAGGACCTGGTCAGCTAACCCAGTCTTCAGCTCTGTCTCCTCCATTCTATTTTTTTCTGCTTTTGGCCAGGCAATTTGGATTTTGTCCTCAACTGACCACTGGTCCAAGGAAAGGGTGTGGGAATTGTAGGACCTACTCCAGAAGGGGTGAGCACTGTTCACGGCGCAGGGAAGGTCTGTGGTCTCCCCCAAAGGAAGGGGCACTTACCTCTGGAGCTCTCCCCCAGCCTTCAAAAGGAGTGGAAGAGGAAGAGAGCGAGGGGAGCCCCCGTGGCCTGCTGGGCGGTCAGCCAGTGGGCAGACAAAGACTGCCGTAGGGGGCCAGAGCCCTCCCTTCCTGGGGCAGGAAGGAGGAATGTCAGTTCCCACAGGGCAATTCCTAGACCCTCCAAGGACATAAAGATTGGGAGCCCCCAGACACTTGACTCAGCCCCATCACTCCGGCCCCCTGTCCGGTGTTCAGAGTCCGCTCACAGTATTCAGTGTCAGCGGAAACTCTTCCTATGTCAGGCGGACTCCGGTTTGGGGCACCCCTGGGATGACACCCCTTGGGGGGGGGGACTAAGAAACAGGCCCCCGAGGCTGTGGGAAGAGGAGAGGGCAGAAGAAACGCGTGTGGGGAGGAATGAGAACTTCTGCAGCCAAGTGAAGAGGAGGAAAGCATTCCAGAGTTGGGGTATTCCTGGTGTTTGGGGGGCCACGGGCAGGCCGTGGACGGGGCGGCCATGGTCCGCCGGGGAGAGGTGTGGGCCTCGGGACCCAGGTAGGATCTACCGAGGATGGACGCCTTCACAGGGTTTTCAGGCTGGAGTGTGGGTAGCCCAGAGTTTCTTAGTGTCCCTTCTACACCCTCCCCAGAGGTAAAATGAAGCTCATGTGGCATTTGAATTGTGCCTGGGCCGAGGGTTCCAAGGAGCAGTGCAGCTGCGATGGGGAATGGGTGGGAATGCCAGCGAAATTCTGCCAACTTCCACCGCAGCAAAGACGATGGGACCACCTCAGCCAGGACCTCCCCTCCCACGGCTGGGGGGCTGAGGCCACCGGGGGCTCCCAGGAGGGTACCGGTGACGCAGGCCTGGGAAGAGAAGCGGGGAGGCTGCTGGTCCGGAGTTTGTGCGAGTCCCCAGGCCTGGGCAACTACGGTCATATGGGAGCCACCAGGCAACTTGGCTTTGAGACCCTCAACTACTCAGTTGCCTCCTCAGAAATGGGCTTTAGGACTTCTGGGGGTGCCCCCGGCGCGGTGGGGAAGCCAGGGAAGGAAAAGGAGTTCCCTGATCCCAGGGAGGCCCAGAAAAGTAGTGAGAGGTCTGTTAGCCCTAGACTCACAGAGTTGGGAGGGATCTGAAGGTCTTAGCTGGGGCCTCTGTGCTACTCTCTGCATATTTATTTGTGCATGGGGTCCAAGCCTTGAGCGCATCTGTTCAGCTATGTTCATCCCACCTGCCAATGCTCATCAAGTCTAAAATAGTGGTGAGGGGCTCCACATCAGCTCAGAGACATTCGTTGCCTTTTTTTCCGAAGCTCAAATGGATGAAGGGTTATGATGTAAAGCATGTGTGTTTTTCATACACCGTGTCCTTGGTCCTGCACCCTAGCTTCCTAGCAGCGCTCGTCAGAGAGACAGGGAAGCCCTCGGTGCCTGGTGCACCAGAAGGCACCGTACAGATGAAACGGGGAGGAGGGGGATTGAAGACCCAAGGGGAGACTTAGTTCTCCTCTTTCCTCATCTTCTCCCTCTATGGGAAGAAAGGCAAGCTTTGGATCGAGAAGACTGGAACAATCTAAGGAGGGGAAAATGGGCTGCATGGAGACGGTTGGCTTGCAGCACTTACTGAACCTAGTGATGCCACCTGCAAAGAGGTACCTGATCAAAACTGCAAAATCGGAGTCCTTTTCGGGCCGGCCCCGGTTCCCTTTGTGAGACCCCTCCCGCCGCCTCCCCTGGGCAGCTCTGTGAGGACTAAAGTCACCACCCTACTCTGGTCAGCCTGCCATGGCCAGATTTCTATTCCCTAATCAGATCTTGCATTCCTTGACCATCTCCATCACTCGCCTGAGTAAAGTAATTCACAGCAAGGTTGAAAAGCCAACTGCTTTTTCAGAGATGGAGAACACAGATGAAAGGGACCCACGTCATAGAAGGAATGTCTGTCCTTGTGGGTGAAACCACCTCCTGAGGGTGCCCACTCCTCAGTGGCAGAAGGGAGATTCAAATCCCACCGGTCTGACTCCAAAAGTCACATTCTTTCCAAACAAATTTCCAAAAACCGACTATGTGCGAGAACCCTTTCCTTAGGGATGAAGGGGTCCTTCCCGAACCAGTTACTTCAGGTTCATGGTGCTTTGCCTCCTGTTTCCCCTCCTGCCCATGAAATAAACACATGGGATCTGTATTGCAGCCACAGGGGACTCCCAAGCACCCCAGGGAAATCTCCGTAACAGAGGAATTGCTGGAGGAGGGAACATGGGTTGACTCAAGAAAAGCACAATCGCAACTCACAAGAGTGCCAGCCCTAAGTGGTTGTTCCAGTAAGGCTGGTGTGCGAGTTCCTTCTTGCAGCGCCTACTTGAGATGCCTTACCAGCAGGCACCAGTTAAACCATGGTAACTAATAACGCTTCTGAAGGAAAAGGGAAAACGGGAGAATTTCAATCAATTCGATACATTCAGTTGTTATCACGTGAATGTTCTCAAACCAAAATACTAATTTTGAGATGATTTAGAACTAATCAGATAATGCTACCTCTGCCAGACAAGATAAATTATCCCTCGAGGATTAAAAACAACAAAAACAAATAAGTTTATATGACTGCAAAGTTCTCATGAAATGGATGAGATTCTCAAACTCACGAGTATAGGCAAAAAAAAAAAAAAAAAATCAGACAAGAAAAGTTAAAATCATGTAAAGAAGTAAAGATCCCATCTACATTGAATTATGTTAATATAGTAAAACTAAGCTGTAGAGATTTGGTGAAGGAAGTTGAGTTTCCAATCTCACGTTCACAATTGTAACTCCACAGCCCGCTAAGAAATATGCCCCATTATTTACTGCTTTCAAATTTAATAAATCTTCAGCTAACAGTGATATTCAGAGACAGGAATGTCATAGTTCTCTGAGTTCCCCGGTTAAAGTGGTTAACCAGAAACCCTTTTTGAGTTCAATCCTTCCTTTTGAAAATCTTTCACGTTTTTTCCTCTGTTTTCTTGTCCTAATAAGTACAATGTACTCACCAGAGAATCTTTCTTCCAGAACCTCAGAATTATTGTACCATGCTGTGTTTGTGGGAAGTCTAAGAGACTGGGCTCAATTTGTAACCACCCTGGAAAACAGCCTGTTGCTTTTTTGATAAGTGTCTGGTAGGAATTCATTGAGTTGTGAGTAAACTCTTCCAAGTGACAAAAGTAGGAAGTAAAGCCAAAGGATCTAGTTGAAGTTTCACTGAGTTCTGTCTCAACGAACAAAGGTCTCCTCCAGTTTCCCAGCCTGAGCAAACACACACACAACACCTATTTGAGATGGAGTTTTCAAAAAGTAGATAGAATCCTTGCATCTGAGGCAGTCATAAACTAGGATAAATATTGATAGTTAAGTCTATCACATAGAGTTGTATTTAAAGTACAGTGAGGATAGGAATTAAGTGGATGCAGGAGGAGGGAGAGTGATAGGGCAGATGGCACTTGAATTAGCCTTGGAAAATGTGAATGGGATTTCTGGACAGAGGGAGGATGGTGGAGAGGCCATTCCAGAAGAAGGAAACAGCATTGATAAAGGCATATAGATGGAACTACATGGCACTTACAGGAAATAGTAATGCATCCATCTACATAGACTAGATTGTAGGGTTCAAGATGCAGAAAAGATGATTATGATGCCAGAAACAGAGACTAGATGGAATAAGTGAGTGATAACTTGGGTGTTTCATGCTAAGTGTGTAATTTAGTAAGCACTGGAAAGTCGCCAGAAGTTTTAAAGCAGGAAAACAATGGTGTGATCAAATTTGTGTTTGGGGCAGGTCATTCTGACAGGAGAGTGTTGGGTGGCTTGGGTGGGGCTGGACTAGAGGTGAAAACCTGAGAGGTTATTGCTGTGGAAAGACTAGGAGCATCTGAGCTGCAGCAGCGACAGAGAGAACAGAGACAAAGGGCGAGATTAGTGAGTCGTCTTGAAGGAGGATTGATCGATAGGACCTGTTGATTGCCTGATTTAGATAATCGGGATTCTCAGTGGATAGAGGGATAATTTAGTCCCATAAACTAGGGAGGATACACGGATAAAGAGGCTTAGAGGAAAGAACATGAATTTGAATACTAGGTAGATCTGAGGAGCCTATAGGATTTCTGGATTAAAATCTCTAAGGACCAGTTGGATGGATCCTTACATGATTGAATCCCCCAAAGAGCATCTTAATATCCATGCAAAGTTTCATGACTAGGCAACCCTCGACAGCACAAATACTTGACATTAAACACATAGTCTGCAAACAGACAATGAAGGACCACAAAACCCATTCACCAAGACCAACCAAGAAGTCTGAAGATGGATGCTGTGCTATGTTTGTTATTTGGTGCTCAATTTCCCCACCATCCCACGGTGCCATTGAACCTCTAAGTTCGCCCCAGCAGGACCTCATGAAATAACTACCACTCCTGACTCCAAATGATCGCCCAGGGGAGGCTTAAACTTGGGACTCAAACTCAACAAGGAATCCTTTCTGATTCTATGAAAAATATGGTAGACAAGTGATCTTATTCTGTTTAGTGGACATCCTCTCTCTATCCTCTGCTGACCACGTGCAGTTCCCCAAGCGATTCAAGGCCTACAGCTGCATAGCCTCCAACCACATTCCTTTGTATGACACACGCCTGAATACAGGAAGATTCCGCGTGCTGTACAAACCACCCCTCTGTATGAGCTAAGACTTTGACTCCAACTCTAAGCCAGGTTTCCCCCATCACTACCAATGACATGTAGCTGTACTGGGTTGCTTGTTGACTCAAAACAAACAAACAAAAAACTGCTTTCTTATCTGAGCACACAAAAGAGTTTTGTCACAAATAAGCGCCGTGCATAATCAAATTTCCCATATAAAATTAGGGTAGTTTCATGATTGCTTCGGTGGTATTGTTAAATTACTTTGATCTGAGGTACAGTGTACATCGTGATTCCATCAAAATCTCTGCCAAAGCAGCCAACAGGGTAGAGTACATGAAACATCTATCCAGCATGAAACAAGATTTGTTGGGAGATTAAACAGGAATGAGGCCAAGGGCAGAAGATTGAGAGCTGAATCATTTGTTGTCTTGTCATAATGCTAAGGTAGTGAATTTCAACTCTGGCTGTGGCTTGGAGTTACCTGAGATTATTTCCCATCCTCACCCCCCAAAAATACTGTGCCTGGGCTCCAGTCCCAGAGATTCAGAAGCAACCCCCCTCCACCACGTGCACTTTTAAATGATTCCTTCTTGCGGTGTCTTTTATTCATGGTACAAGAAAACTGATGACCTTCCAGAAGAAACTGAAAATGACCATGAATGTGCATTCCCTCAGCCGACATGCGATACCCAGAGTGTGTCAGGATTGGAGGGACTGGGGAATAAGGCCTGGATGACAAGGGGTGTGCGTGTTTCTGAGAGACACTTGGACTCCTCGGGATTCCCCTGGGCGTTTCTGAAGCTGCGACTGGGATCAAGCCTTATGAGCGCCCCCGTCCTCTCCCCGTCAAAATAACATTACCCAATCTACTCAAAGACACTCCTCAGCCTGCAACAGGAGAGGCGGGAGGTACACCCCCAACCCTAAGGGACAGGGGACAAGGGAGCTGCTACAGTAGGTCAGGGGGAGGGTGCGACAGTGCCCAGAGGTTGGCCATCATCAGGAGGGGTCTGTTGGTCCCCAGGTCTCTCTTTCCCCAAAGTTCTGTCACAGTAAATGAAGAATGAGGGCCCAGGGACCTTGGCCGGCAACGCTCGTAGCTGGGAACTGTGACCCCCAGGCCATCACCAGTGAGCACAGCTGGGACCCAGGTGGAAAGGGATGCGGCTCTCGGACCTCAGCTCGCAGGACCCCAGACCACCCCTCATGGCCCCAGGCCTGCCTTCCCACATGCCTCTGACTCCACCCATTGGCCACCTGGACGCCGCCCCACTGTGACCGAGAATCATCGTGACCAGCCCTGCAGAAGGCCAGCCTGCTCGTGCCGACAGGACGAGGCCGAGTCAAGCAGATGTGAGTGGCCAAGGTTCAAGGGCAAGGCACATTGTCACAGGCACGGCTCCATCTCCTGAGGATCTGCCCTGCGACGCCTCTGGGCGAGATGCTTTACGTGCATCTCGCATCCAAATACGGAAACGAGACTTAGGTTCAACGCATAGGAAGGTCAGATCCTCGGCCCTTCAGGGACCCTGCAGCTTCTGGGTGAGATCTTTCATTGGTTCATTAACCCACTTGGACCCTCTTACAGTACTTTGATTTGGGGGTGGGCTTGTAGATTTTCCTGCACGACGGGTGGAAGGTGTAAGTCGGATGATCCCCTGGTCCTCGGAGTTTAGTCCAGTCAAGAGGGGCGAGAATGAAGCCTTTTAGAGGCAGAGCGACTTCAGAGATTACCTGGCCCAAACCTTCATTTCAAACGAGAGGAAACAGACTTAGAGAGGTGAAATGATTGTACAGAATCACTTGGAATTTGATGGCAGAAAAGGGTGAGGACCCCAGGGCCCTGACTTGTTCCCCAGTTTCCCTCTGGTGAATGCAGCATATGTGGTTTCCAGGGAAATCAGTCAAGTCCTCAACAGCAGATAATGAGGTCGCTGAGGCTGGGGTCCCAGAGGTGGACACAGAGGAGCCGCAGTGGCCGCAGGAAACAGATAGAAAGGACAGTGGCGCCAGAGGTGGCATAAGGCAGCATGGGGTTAAGTGACAAGTGGACGGCTTAGCAACTACTGCTTTGGGAACTGAAAAGGTGAGATCACGACGTAGGTGGATGAGAAAGAAGTTATTGGGTAAGTTTATCCTCCAGATGAAAAGGCATGGACGCGTCAGGGTCCCAGGGAGGTGTTGACCTTGCTCTTAGGTGATACCAGGATGCGTTGCCTGGGCAACAGGATGGACTTTGATAAAATGTGGCCACAGGAGATGAAATGCTTCCGTGCATTTTGGAAGCCTGATTTTTCTGTCTAAAGTGGTTGACACGAAAGCATATTGGGTTCTACAAAAGTTCTGCTTACAGGTTTGAATTAGGGATGATTAATAAATTCCCAGTTGGGTGGGATTTCGTGTGAGGCGTATGCAAAGAAAGTTGAGGCAGGAACACGACCTTGTTGTTTACCCACTGCTGTATTAATTCGTTCTAAATTATCTCTAAGATTTGTATCCACAGCCAAAGGTCACATTATGATTGAGACAAAGTTTTCCTTTTGGTTGGAAGTTCATTCTTAGCACCCGAACACCTTGGCAAGGCCTCCCCCTCAGGCTCCTGACCACTGCCCTGGGCCACCCTCTCATGAGCTCTGGACATTCCACTGCAATAACCTCCTAACTTGTCTTTTTCCTCCAGAAGAACATATTAGGAAAACCACCATCAAGCTCCTAAGGGTCAAGAGAATATACAGTTCATGTTGTGTATGTGCAGATCCTGTGTCACATATTCGAGGCCAGAGTTTGCTGTTACGGGCTGGTGGAATTTCCAGAAACTGGTATTCCTCAGAGGAATGTTTCAAGTCTGCTGTTTGAAGCTTGGTAATTTTACCTGGCCGTCTTTTTTATTCAGATTAATCAACCAGTGTTGGGAATTCCTTCATAAGCCCACTCTCTTGCCTCCTTTACATTAGATAAGCCCACATACTACAGACAGAATCCAACTTGCACTAAACTAGAAAACACAAGAAAAGCAAGTAAGAATCACTTACTCAGGAAAAACATCGCTCTTTTCGATTTAAACAGGTTTTTCTCTCCTTAGTCAAGATATATTTATTATCATTTCCAGAATTACTCTTGTAAGTATCTGGTTATCATAACCACAGAAAGACAGCTGATTAGTTTCAACTGCTGGATAAAAGCATGCAGCATTTTCAAGATTTCTGGTTTCACCCTTTTAACCCAAAGAATAACTATAAATAGATGGTAGAGTCTGGGATTTCCACAGCTAAGTGCTGCTATAAATAGTTTTAAACATTTTCCCACTTCATGTTTTCTAAAAGAACATTCTTCGCTTCCTTTCTTGGATAACCTCTGGGAATAAAGTGAAATCACATTCAGAATTTTATTGAGGGAGTTTAATGAAACTCTTAATGAACCTATTAGCAATTCTAGACATTCCTCAGAGATTGAAAGAACTGAAAATAAAATGATTCTACAAATTAATCAAATAGTCCTGAGGAATGTATTTTTAAAATAAGCTTTTAAATCGTCATCTCTTCTCTCTCAATACTGGGAATTTTCTTTGTAAAAACATTAAGCCAAGACCTGGACCCCTCACTTACAGTTGCGATTTAACTTAAGTGAAATTTATTCTCATTTTCTTGAGAACTTAGCTAGATTGGGAACTGTGGAGGCTACAAAATGAAAAGAATTTCTTTTTCTTTCAACTTTCTTTACACATAAACATCCAGAAAGAAAGATGTGAGTTCACTTCAGCTGTTCAGGCATCCAGACTATTTATCTTCTTGCTTCAAGAATATTCATAAGGCACCCTATAGAACACACACACAGATTTTACATTCTCTGAAAAATCTCTGCCATTAAACGCTTTCCCATGGTGCATGTCCGTAGCAGTCAGAGCAAAGCCAGAGCAGCACAGACGTGCCTCTCCTGAGAGGGATGCCTGCATTCTAGCAGCCTCTGCTGGTGGTTATTTTTGACAGTGGAGAAAGCAAAATTAGCCAGTCTCCTAAGTGGCAGGAAAATTAACAAAGAAAGGACAGCGATGAACACAGGTAATGTTAGTAAATCTTATGTTCCTGTGTTATATTTTGGTTAGAGAAAAGAGGTGGGGGGGGGGGAGAAATGAGATGCTATAAAATTGTTTTAGAGATTTACAAAAATTAAGACAATTTTTACTTTTAGATTTACAAAAAATATTGAGCAAGAAGTAGAGAGTTCCCATATATCCCCTCACACACCACCCATTTTCCCCTATTTCTAACATCTTACATTAGTGTTGTACATTTGCTACAAGTGATGAACCCATATGAACATTAACTAAAGGCCATAGTTTATATTACAGTTTACTTTTTTTTTTAATTATCAGCATCTTTAATTATTATTTATTTATGGCTGTGTTGGGTCTTCGTTTCTGTGCGAGGGCTTTCTCTAGTTGCGGCAAGTGGGGACCACTCCTCATTGCGGTGCGTGGGCCTCTCACTATCGCGGCCTCTCTTGTTGCGGAGCACAGGCTCCAGACGCGCAGGCTCAGTGGTTGTGGCACGCGGGCTTAGTTGCTCCGCGGCACGTGGGATCTTCCCAGACCAGGGCTCGAACCCGTGTCCCCTGCATTGACGGGCAGATTCTCAACCACTGCACCACCAGGGAAGCCCCTACAGTTCACTTTTTGTGTTGTACATTCCATGGGTTTTAACAAATGTATAATGACATGTATCCGTCATTATAGTATCATACAGAAAAATAGTTTTACTGTCCTAAAAATTCTCTGTGCTCTCTGTATTCATCCCTTCCTCGCTCCAACCCTGGGCAAGTACTGATTTTTTACTCTCTCCGTAGTTTCGCCTTTTCCAGAATGTCATATAGTTGGAATCATACAGTATGTAACCTTTTTCAGATTAGTTTCTTTTACTTTGTAATATGCATTTAAGGTTCTTCTATGTCTTTTTGGGGATTGATAGCTCATTTCTTTTTATAACTGATTAATATTCCATTGCCTGGATGTAGCCTAGTTTATTTATCCTTTTACTAACTGAAGTACATTTTGGTAGCTTCCAAGTTTTGGCAATTATGAAATAAAAACATGCATGTGCAGGTTTTTGTGGGGACATAAGTTTTCAGCTCCTTTGGGTAAATATCAAGGAGCATAATTGCTGGATCACGTGGTAAGAGTATGTTTAGTGTAGTAAGAAACTGCCCGCTGTCTTCCCAAGTGACTACCATTTTGCATTCCCACCACCAATGAATGAGAGTTCCTGTTACCCCACATTCTCACCAGCATTTGGTGTTGTCAGCGTTACAGATTTTGGCCATTCTAATAGGTGTGTAGTGGTATCTCCTTGTTTTAACTTGCATTTCTCTGATGACATGTGATGTGCTGCATCTTTTCTTATGCTTATTTGTCATCTGTATATCTTCTTTGGCAAGGTGTCTGTTAAGGTCTTTGGTCCATTTTTTTAAAACTGGGTTATTTGTTTTCTTACTTCTGAGATTTAAGAGTTCTTTGAGTATTTTGGATAACAGTTCTTTACCTGATGTGTCTTTTGCAAATATTTTCTCTTAGTCTGTGGCTGGTCTTCGAATTTTCTTAATATTGTCTTTCACAGAGCAGAAATTTTAAATTTCAACGAAGGGCAGTTTATCAATCATGTCTTTCATGGATTGTGTCTTTGGTGTTCTATCTAAAAAGGCATCACCATACCCAAGGTCATGTAGGTTTCCTCCTGTTATCTTCTAGAAGTTTTCATAGTTTTACATTTTACATTTAGGTCTGTGATCCATATTGAGTTAATTTTTGTGAAAGGTGTAATTTCTGGGTCTGGGTTTATTTTATTGCAAGTGGATGTCCAGTTGTTCCAGCACCATTTTCCCCCAGTTTTATTGGGATTTAATTGACAAATAACACTATATAAGTTTAAGGTGTTCAATGTAGTGGTTTTATATATGTATCTAATCAGCACCATTTGTTGAAAAGACAATCTTTTCTCCATTGTTTTGTCTTCGCTTGTTTGCAAAGATCAGTTCCCTTCTGTTATAGGTTGAATTGTGTCTGACCCCAAAAGATATGTTTAAATACTCACCTTAAATACCTATAAGTGTGATCTTATTTGGAAATAGGGTCTTTGCAGATTATCAAGTTAAGATGAAGTCATTAGGTTGGGTCCTAATTCAATATGACTGATGTCCTTATGTCTTAGTACATTTGAGCTGCTATAACAAAAACACCATAGACTGGATGGCTTAAACAACAGAAATTTATCACAGATCTGGAGGGTGTTTAGTCCAAGATCAAAATGCTGGCTGATTTGGTGCCTGGTCAGAGACTGCTTCCTGGTTCATAGACAACTGTCTTCTTGCTGTGTCGCACTTGGCAGCAGGGGTCAGGGTGCTGTCTGGGGTCTCCTTTTTTTTTTTTTTTCTTTTTAATTTATTTATGGCTGTGTTGGGTCTTCGTTTCTGTGCGAGGGCTTTCTCTAGTTGTGGCGAGCGGGGGCCACTCTTCATCGCGGTGCGCGGGCCTCTCACTATCGCGGCCTCTCTTGTTGCGGAGTACAGGCTCCCGACGCGCAGGCTCAGTAATTGTGGCTCACGGGCCCAGTTGCTCCGTGGCATGTGGGATCTTCCCAGACCAGGGCTCGAACCCGTGTCCCCTGCATTCGGCAGGCAGATTCTCAACCACTGCGCCACCAGGGAAGCCCTGGGGTCTCCTTTTTGAGGGCATAATTCCATTCATGAGGGCTCTGCCATCATGATTGAGTCACCTCCCAAAGGCCCCCACCTCCAAATACCATCACGTTGGGCATCAGAATTTCAACATATGAATTTTGGAGGGACACAAATATTTAGTCTATAGCATCTCACATAAAGGTGAAATTTGAACACAGACATATACAGAGGAAGAAAACATAAACACACACAGGTAAAAGACAGCCATGTGAATGGACAGATTTATCTACAAGCCAAAGAACAAGGGTTGCCAGCAAACAGCAGAAGCTACAAGAGGCAAGAAAGGATCCTTCTGTAGAATGGTTAAGACTAACCTCCAGAAGCATGAAGTAACAATTTCTGTTGCTTTAAGCCACAGTTTTTGGTACTTTGTGCAGTAGTGTTAGAAAACTAATACACTGTCTATTCCTAGTTTGCTGGAATCTTTTGCTTCTGTTTTTTAAATCAGAAATGGATGCTGAACTTCACCAATGCTTTTTCTGCATATATTGATATTACTATATGGTTTTTATTTTTTCTATATGATGAATTACATTGATTTTTAATTTTTTTCCGAATGTTTTTCTTAATCTATTGAGATTACCATTTGGGTTTTCTTTTTTATTCTATTAGTAGGGTGAGTTATATTGACTTTTGAATGTTGAACTAGTCTTGAGTTCCTAGAATGAACCTCACTTGGTTGTGATATATTATCCTTTTGACATATTGCCAGATTTGATCTGCTAATATTTTTCTGAGAACTTCATGACTCTGTTCCTGAAGGATATTGGTCTCCAGTTTTCTTCTCTTGTCTTCTCCTTGTATGACTTTTTTTTTTTTTTTTTTTTTACCGGCCACACCATGCGTGGCATGTGGGATCCTAGTTCCCCAACCAGGGATCACACCCTCATGCCCTGCATTGGAAGCGTGGAGTTTTAACCACTGAGCCACCAGGGAAGTCCCTCTTTATATGACTTTTGCATCAGAATAATACCTTGTAAGATATGCTGGGAAGTTAGCTTTCCTCTTCTGTATTCTGGAAGAGATTGGTAAAATTCACCAGTAAATCAGGGCATTTAGGCTTGGCGTTCTCCCCAAATGGGGATTTTTTTTTTTAAAGCTATATATCCAGTTTAATAAATATAGAACTATCCAGTTTCTACTTCTTCTAGAACAAGATTTGGTAGCTTGCGCCTTTCAAATAATTGGTCTGTTTAATCTAAATTGTTGAATTTATGAGACTAGAGTTCTTCATAGTGTTCCCTTGTCCTTTTAATGTTTATGGAATCAGTACTGGGATCCCATCTTTCATTCCTGTTATTGGTAATCTGTGTATTCTCTCATGTTTTTCTTGGTCAGCCTAGTTGGTAGTTCATTAATTTTACTGATCTTTTCAAAGAACTAGTTTGGGGTCAAATTTCTCTAATGTCTGTTTTGAATTTCATTTATTGTTATTATTTCTTCCTGCTTTGAGATTACTTTTTTGTTGTGTTTTTTTTTTTTATATTCCACAAATATGCCATATTGCATTTCATTTTTATTCAGTTCAAACTTTATAATTACCCTAGAAAATTCCTCTTTGCCCCATTGGCTATTTAGAAGTACACTGTTTAATTTACAAATATTTGGGAATTTTTCAGTTATTGATTTCCAATTTAATTCCATTAGGGTCAGAGAAAACAACTGGAATAATTTCCATTTATGCTTTTAAATTTTTTAAGGTATGTTTTATGGTCCAGAATATGGTTTATCTTGGTAAATGTTTCCTATGCACTTGAAAAGAATATGTATCCTACTGTTTTGGGTGACGTATTTTATAATTATCAATTTTATCAAATTGATTGGTAATGTTTTTCTGGTCTTCTACATCCTTATTGATTTTTGGTCTATTTGTTCTATCAGTTACCAAGAGAGAGGTCTTGAGATCTCTAAGTATAATTGCAGACTTATCTCTTTTAAATTTTCTCATAATTAAAAACATTTTTAATTGCTTAATGTGGTAAAAATACATATCATAAAGTTTACCATTTTAACCACTTATAGGTGTACAACTTAGTGGCATTAAATATGTTCACAATGTTATCCAGCCATCACCACCATCCATTTCCAGAACTCTTTCATCATGGCAAACAGAAACTCTTTACCCACTAAACACTAACTCCCCAGGTCCCCCTCCCCATAGTCCCTGGTAACCTCTGTTCTACTTTCTGTCTCTAGGAAACTGCTTACTCTGGGTACTTCATATTAATGGAATCATACAATATTTGTCATTTTATGTCTGGTTTATTTCACCTAACATAATGTTTTCAAGGTTTATCTATGTTGTAGCATATATCAAAATTTCATTCCTTTTTAAGAATGAATAATATGCTAGTATATATATATATGTGTGTGTGTGTGTGTATATATATATATATATATATATATATATATATATATATATATATATGCTACATTTAAAAAAAAAATCTCTTCATATGTTGATGGATGTTTGGGTTGCTTCCACCTTTTGGCTATTGTGAATAATGCTGCTGTGAACATTGGTGTGCAAGTATTTGAGTCCCTGCTTTCAATTCTTTTGAATATATACCCAGAAGTAGAATTGCTGGATCATATGGTAATTCTGTTCAACTTTTTGAGGAATCAAACATTTTCCCACAGTGGCTACACATTTTACATTCTTATTGGCAGATACTTGTTCATTTTTTTCTTTTCTTTAAAAATAGCCATCCTATTGTGTGTGAACTGGTATCTCACTGTGGTTTTGATTTGCATTTTCCTAATGACTTGTGATGTTGCGTACCATTTCGTGTGCTTTTTAGCCATTTATATACTTTCTTTGGAGAAATGTCTATTTAAGTATTTTGCCCATTTCTGAATTGTGTTGATTTTTGCTGTTGAATTGCAGGGGTTCTTTATATATTCTAACTTATTTTTTTTATCAAATATATGATTTGAAAATATTTTCTCCCACTCTATGTCTACCTTTTCACTTTCCTGATAGTGTCCTTTGATGAATAAAAGCTTTCAATTTTGATAAATTCCAAATAATGTATTTTTTCCTATTGCCAGTAGATTTGGGGAGGGATTTTATTGAACCTGTAGATAATGTTGGGTAGTTTGTCATGTTAGCAATATTAAATCTTCCAATCTATGAACATGCGCTCTCTCTCCATTTACTTACGTCTTTAATTTCTTTCAGAAATTTTTGTAGTTTTCAGTGTACAAGTCTTTTGTCTCCTTGGTTAAATTTATCCTTAAATATTTTACTCTTTCTGATTCTATCATAAATGATTTTGTCTCTTAATTTCCTTTTTTGGATTGTCTAGTGTATAAAAATAAAACCCATTTTTGTGTGTTCATTTTTTATCCTGCAACTTTGAATTGTTTATTAGCTCTAGCAGGGTCTTTTTGGTTGTTTTTGAAACAGTGTAATTCTATCAGAATTTGCTCCATATATTTCGATGCCCTGTAGTCGGGGGTATTCGCATTTAAGATTGTTATGTCTTCTTAATAAACTGACCCCTTTATCATTATGTATTTTGTTTTGGCCACTTCAGCTTTCTTTGGATTAGTGTTCGGATATTACTTTTCCCATAGTTTTACTTTTAAGCTATCACCATATATAAAGTGGGTTTCTTGTAATAATGGAGTCTTGTTTTTATCTAATATGAAAACCTCTGTCATTTACTGGATGCATGTAGACTTGTCACATTTAATGTTATTGATGTGTTTGAATTTAGGCTGATCATTTTGTTTTCTGTTTTTCCTGGTTTTTGTTGTTGTTCCTATCCTTCCCCTTTCCTGCACTTTTTGAATGTATTATTTGAATGTATTTATTACTATTCCATTTAAATTTAAATTTATCTTTTTTTGAAAAAAAAACTCCTATGGCATATTTTTTTTTCTGGTAGCTCTATTACAACATACATACTTTATAGTCCAGTTACAGTTAATTTCTCTTTTTAAGCAAGACATAGATGCCTTACAAGCGTATCAGTCCCTTTAGCCTCATCCCTTTTATATCACTGTCATATGTATCACAACTACGTACATTGGCAGCCTCACCAAGCAATGTTATAGTGTTTGCTTTCCATCACACACATTTTAAGCAGCTTAAAGAAAAAAATACTTTATCCAGATATTTATAATTTCTCTTGCTATTCCTTCATTCCTTAAGTTTCAAGTTTCCCTTAGCCAGGAGAATTTCCTTTAGCATTTCTTTTAGAGCAGAAGTGCTGGTGCCAAATTCTCCTAGCTTTTTTCATTTGAAAATGTATTTTGTATTTCCAAAGGACATTTTTGGTACATATAGAATTCTGGGTTGATAGCTTTTTTTTTTTTTTTTCTTTCAGCACTTTAAAGATGTTTGACAGTCTTCATGCCACCGTGGTTTCAGATGAGAAATCTTCCATCATATGTAATTTTTGTCTATATGTAATGTGTTTTTATCTACTGCTTTCATAGTTTTTCATTTTTTCTTCTTCTCTCTGTCTCTCTCCTCCCAGTCTGTCTCTCCTCCTTTTAGTCTTCTTTTCCCCTTCCTCTTCTCCCTTATCTGCTTTCCACTCTATCCTTCTTCCTTTTGCAGTTTGATTATGATGTGTCTTGGCATGGTTTTCTTCAACTTCTTCCTGATTGAGGTTCACTGAGGTTTATGTTTTCCCTCAAATTTGGTAAGTTAAGCATGCCAATTATTTTCTAAATATCTTTTCTGCACCAATCTTTTTCTTCTCCTTCTGAGACTCCAATGATATAAATGTTAGATATTGTTTCGATATTGTCCCACAGGTCCCTGAGGCTCTGTTAATTTTGTTTTAAATCTTTGTTTGCTGTATACTTCAGATTGGATTATTTCAATTAATTATTTTCTAGTGTGTCTCTTTCTGATGTGTCCATTCTATTGAGCCCATCCAGTAAATTAAAAAAAAAATTTGTATTACATTGTATTTTTCAGTCCTAAAATATTCATCTTGTTCTCTTTTTTTTTTTTTTTACTTTTTTTTTGGGTTTATTTATTTTATTTATTTATTCATGGCTGTGCTGGGTCCTCGTTTCTGGGCAAGGGCTTTCTCTCATTGCGGCAAGTGGGGGCCACTCTTCATCGTGGCGCGCGGGCCTCCCACTATCGCGGCCTCTTTTGTTGCGGAGCACAGGCTCCAGACGCGCAGGCTCAGTAGTTGTGGCTCACGGGCCCAGCTGCTCCGTGGCATGTGGGAATCTTCCCAGACCAGGGCTCGAACCCGTGTCCCCTGCATTGGCAGGCAGATTCTCAACCACTGCACCACCAGGGAAGCCCCCTCATCTCGTTCTTTTTAAAAATAGTTTTTCTCTCTCTGTTGAGAACTTATTTGTACCTTTTGTTTAGCTCAAGCATGGTTATAATAGCCGCTTAAAGACATTGTCCACGGATTCCAACATCTGAGTCATCTCACTGTTGGCATTTGATTGCCTTTTCCCTTGAGAAATGGTCATACTTTCCTTATTTTTTTGTATGAAGTAATTCTGCCTTATATCTTAGACATTAAGTATTTGTGATATGAGACTTGGGTCCTGTTTGAGCACTTTGCGAATGCTCATTTTGTGTTGTCTGTTTTAGCAGGCCATCAGCCTGGTTAGGTTGAGACTGCAAGTCCTTTTTGCCTTCAGTGGGCAGTGTTTTCCATCTCGGTTCAGTTTCCCAAGCCTTTCTATTCTTCACTGGGTCTGTTCCGTGCATTCACAGCTCTGGATGAGCATGGGGCTTGTGCAGATTCCTACACAGACTTGGGGGATGACCTTCTCAAACTCACTTCTCTCTTGGATTTCCCTGACAAAGTCTGACTCTCCAGGGCCTCTTTCCCCAGTTCCTCTGACCATAAAGATAGTTTTCCCTTGGGATTTTAGGTGCCTCTGAAAAGTGAGTTAGCTTTATGGCTGAGCCAAGAGAGAAAAAAGGCAAAAAAAAAAAAAAAAAAAGAAAGAAAAGAAAACAGCTTTCCCATCCCCACTGCCCTCTTCAGCTCACAGGGTCCCCTTTTCTTAGTTCTCTGGCCAGAAAAAATAGGATTTCTCTTGGAGGTTTTGCAGTCTGCACGTGCTGTGTAGTTCTGCAACTCAGACTGCTCAGGTGAAAGTCAGGAGATAAAAGAAAAAAACTCCTGGACACTCACTGGTACTGGTCATTTTTCAAATTCTTACTTCCCCCTCAATCTGCCTGATGTTGTTTACTTTTCAGTCCTCAGGTAGTTGCTATTTGTATCCTTTTTGGAGATGTTAGCTACAATCAACTAGAGAGTTAAGGAGTAACAAATGTTTGTTAAATGAAAAAAGTAAGTCTCATCTATCTCTCTTACTGGGCTCTCAGCTCCAGGAAGCACGGACTGTGTCTCTTCTCCAATGTGATGTGATGTGCCTGATCCAGTGTGGTACATGGTGAGATCAAAATAGGTTTTGAACTAAATAATATTGGGCAAAGAAGAATGAGGAAGAAAATACTGAAATGACTAAGAAAAAAGAAGTTAACCAAGAATATGTATAGGGTGACTAAATATGAGATAATGATACAAGAATGATGGATCTTTTGCTTAAGACAGGAGATTAATGATAAAAACTCTGTAGACACACCAGGGTTTTGAAAGATATAAGTAGAGGAATTTTGCTGTTGTAATATTAAATAATAAATAAAGCTCTTGGCAGAGAAGGCAAACCTGAAAGTAATATACTGTTCGGTAAACAATAGAAATTGGCATGGATTTCCAAAAAAGAATAAAGCAATCATTTAAAAATCTGGGCTTTAGGTTTTGATAAGACAAACAGTAATAGCGTGAGGTATAGAAAATAAAGGAAGAGAGGAAGCCTACTGTCCAACTCTGAACAATGCCTAATGAAAGGTTTGAAAGCCAGAGACAATGGGAGATGTCCTTTCTAACTGCTCTATGAGGTGTCAGTGCTCGTCCAAATGTAGCCTCAGAAAGACACTCAGATGCCGGATAACAAAATGGTCACAGGTCAAGGCAAGTGACCCATACCGAGGGTCATCAGTACAGAAGAAGTAACATTACGTAGGGTGGCTGCTGACATCCCTTGGCAGGTGACAAGGGGAATTATCACGGGGACTCTTCAGTGGAACGGAAGAGTGACTGATGTTTAGCCGCACAGAGCTGTAGGCCGTTCAAATGGTCTGTCTCCAGGGGTAGTGTTTTCTTTACAAAAATGAAAGGGAGCAGGGGGGAAAGGAACATTTCCAAAATACATATCTTTCAACAGAAAAAGAACAATGTGTTTAAATCCCGTAAATTATTAGAAGAGTACCGATTCAAGAAATGGTATGGTTGAATCTTAACAGTCTTATTTCTTTCGGAAATTTTGAAGCTATTTATAGGAAAAAACTTTTAAAAATAATTTAAATGATTTTCAATATTTGTTTTAAAGCATGAAAGGCCTTAAACACTGAATATAACAATATGGTCACCATTTCTAGCCAATGTGGTAATTATTATTGGATTACAGACATATAGAAAAAGAGGTGAGTGGGGGAGGTGAGGAGGGAGAAACGGCACTAGCAACACCAGTGATAAACTGTGAACGATGTCCAGTAACTTATGAGGAAAGCTGGGGAGAAACCTTCCATGCTCTAGTGATCTCTGACGAATGGAACGACCTTTAAATTTATACTTTATTGTTTGCAAGTTAATAATAACTTGTAAACAAGTCTAAGTGTGATTTTTGTCCTACTGGATGAGCTATAATAAAATTGAAGTTAAGCTGCAGAGAAAGAAATCAGAGTGCTCACTCTAAAGTCCATTTTAGGGACTTCCCTGGTGGCACAGTGGTTAAGAATCGACCTGCCAATGCAGGGGACACGGGCTCCATCTATGGTCCAAGAAGATCCCACATGCCTCGGAGCAACTAAGCCCATGCACCACAACTACTGAGCCTGCGCTCTAGAGCCTGTAAGCCACAACTACTGAGCCCACGTGCCGCAACTACTGAAGCCTGCAAGCCTAGAGTCTGTGCTCCGCAACAAGAGAAGCCACCGCAATGAGAAGCCCATGCACGTCAAAGAAGAGTAGCTCCCGCTCACCGCAACTAGAGAAAGCCCACACACAGCAATGAAGACCTAAAGCAGCCAAAATAAGTAAATAAATAAATAAAAATTAAAAAAAAAAAAAAGACAAACGCTCTGATAGGGTGTGTCGCTCTCAAGAAGAAAAAAATAAAGCAAAGTCCATTTTATCTGCTGAGATAAACAGAAGCATATGAAGCCAAATTTAAATCTGCGTGAAGAATATTCTTGATTGAGCATGTACATAAACACATAAGCCAAATGCAAATAAAGTATAAGAGTGGGGAGGAGTGGGAAGCCCAGGTTATGTAGTGTAGCTTAGTCTCAGCATATACTAGCTGTGTGATCTGGGCAGGCTCAGGATTTCTTAGGCTCAATTTCCTCACCATTAAGATAATAGACACTTCCCTGGTGGTCCAGTGGGTAAGTCTCCATGCTCCCAATGCAGGGGGCCCAGGTTCAACCCCTGGTCGGGGAACTAGATCCCACATGCGTGCTACAGCTAAGACCTGGCACAGCCTAAATAAATAAATAAATATTAAAAAAAAAAAAAAGATAATAGACTAGCTCAACATTTCAGCAGTACTTCCTGGCTCCTCTTATTGTAAATTTTGGATGACTGGGATGTTTCTCCTTCTAACATACAAAATAGGAGGATGCATATTCCTGACATGCAGATGACATTGTTTATATCACTGGCCCTGCAACCTAACTACCATTAGAAACACAGACAGAGGTCAATTATCCTAAAACAAAACTTGTCATTTTTAGTAGGTACCTCCCAACTTGTAACTGGTTTTTAGGTAATAATAATTATTATTATTAGGTAAAAATAATTATTAGGTAAAAAAAATTATATTAGGTAAAAATAATAAGGCAACTTAATCTGTTATCCACGGATAAGGAACTAGCTCATTCCAGAAAGTATAATAAGTTACTTTCTTCAAAGCTAAACATTTAAAAATAATTATGAGACTATGTAACTAAAAGCTAATAGAGAAAAATTGGGAAAATTTGGTTAATTAAAAAAGATCCAAAAAAGGGCAGGCAAATGCAATGTGGTACTCTGGATTGGATTGTGGAACAGGAAAAGGACATTACTGGAAAAACTGGTGAAATTCAAATAAAGCAAAAAGAGAAAAACAACTTGTTATATACAAAGAAATCCCCATAATCATATTTTTAAGCAGAAACTCTGCAGAACGGGAAAAAATAGCACAATAGATTCAAAGTACTGAAAAGAATAAAACTCCCAAACCAAGAATACTCTATCCAGCAAAGTTATCATTTAGAATTAAAGGTGAGATAGAGTTTTCTTGACAAAAGTTAAAAGAGTCATCACCACTAAATTGCCCTTACAAGAAATGTTAAAGGGAATTCTTTAGGGGAAAAAGTAATGGCACTAATTAGTAGCAAGAAAACATATGAAAGTATAACTCTCACTGGTAAAGGTAAATATATAGTAAATGTAGGGAATTAATCACCTGTGAAGCAAGTATAAAGATAAAGGCAAAACTTGTAAAAATAACTATAACTACAATAATTAGTTAGGGGATACACAAGATAAAAAGATGTAAAATGTGAATTAGAAACATAAAACGTGGGAGAGGAAGAGTAAAAATGTAGAACTTAAGAGTGCATTCAAACTTGTTATCAGCTAAAAAACAGACTTATAAATATAGGTTATTATATGGAAGCCTGATGGTCATCACAAAGCAAAAACCTATAGTAGATATACAAAAGATAATGGGAAAGGAATATAAGAATACCAATAAAGAAAGTCTTCAAACCACAAAAGAATAGAGCAAGAAAGAAGGAACAGAGTGGAACTACAAAAACACCCAGAAAACAATAAAATAGCAATAAGCATATACCTATCAATACTTGCTTTAAATGTAAATGGACAAAATGCTCCAATCAAAAGAAGGAGTGGTTGAATGGATTAAAAAACAAAACAAACAAACAAATTAAAAAAACAAGACCCATCTGTATGTTGCTAATGAGACTCACTTTCAGATCAGAGCAAAAATAGAGTCTAAAAAACAATAGAAAAGATAGATGAAACTAAGAGCTGGTTCTTTGAAAAGATAATAGACAAACCTTTAAGCCAGACTCATCAAGAAAAAAGAAAAAGCATAAATGAATGAAATCAGAAATAAAAGAAATTACAACAAGTAACACAGAAATACAGAGGATCATAAGAGATTACTGTGAACAACTACTGTATATGCCAACAAATTAGACAACCTAGAATAAATGGATAAATTCCTATGGTATACAACCTACAAAGATTAAATCATGAAATGAGATAGAAAATCTGAACAGACCAATTACTAATAAGGAGATTGAATCAGTAATCAAAAACTTCCCAACAGTCAAAAGTTCAAAACCAAATGGCTTTAATGGTGAATTCTACCAAATACTCAAAGAATATCAATCTTTCTCAAACTCTTCCCAAAAAATAGAAGAAGAGGGAACTCTCCCAAACTCATTTTATAGAGCGAGCATTACCCTGATACCAAAACCAGACAAGGACGACACAAAAAAAGAAAATTACAGGCCAATGACCCTGGTGAACATAGATGTAAAAATCCTGAACTGAATATTACCAAACTGGATTCAACAATAAAGATCATACACATTATCAAGTGGGATTTATTCCAGAGTTGCAAGGATGGTGTAATATCCACAAACAAGTCAATGTGATACACCACATTAACAAAATGAAGGGAAAAGAAAAACACATGATCATCTTAATAGATGCAGAAAAAGCGTTTGAAAAAATACAAAGTCAGTTCATGATAAAAATCCTCAGGAAAGTGAATGTAGAGGAAACATACCTTAACATAACAAAATCCATGTATGACAAGCTTAGAGCTAATAGCATACTCAATGGTGAAAAACATTTTACAGCTTTTCCTGTAAGATCAGGAACAAGACAAGAATACCCATTCCCGCCACTTTTATTCAACACTGTATTGGAAGTCCCAGCAACAGCAATTAGGTAAGGAAAAAGTGAAAGAAATCCAAATTGGAAAGGAGAAACTAAACTTCATTATTTGCAGATGACATATTATATATAGAAAATCCAAAGACTCCATCAAAAAACTATTAGGGGGCTTCCCTGGTGGCGCAGTGGTTGAAAATCTGCCTGCCAATGCAGGGGACACGGGTTCGAGCCCTGGTCTGGGAAGATCCCACATGCCGCGGAGCAACTAGGCCCGTGAGCCACAATTACTGAGCCTGCGCGTCTGGAGCCTGTGCTTCGCAACAAGAGAGGTCGCAGTAGTGAGAGGCCCGCGCACCGCGATGAAGAGTGGCCCCCGCTTGCCGCAACTGGAGAAAGCCCTCGCACAGAAACGAAGACCCAACACAGCCAAAAATAAATAAATAATAATTTAAAAAAAAAAAAAAAAAAAAAAAAAAAAACTATTAGAACTAAAAAATTCAGTAAAGTTGTGGGTTACAAAATACACAAAAATTTGTTGTTTTTTCCATACACTAATAACGAATATCAGAAATGGAAATTAAGAAAAAAACCCATTTACAGTTGTATCAAAAGAATAAAATACTTAGAAATAAATTTAACCAAGGAGGTGAATGATCTGTATATTGAAAACAAGACATTAAATAAATTGAAGATGACACAGATAAATGGAGACTTCCACGTCCATGGAATGGAAGAATCAATATCGTTAGAATGTCCATACTCCCCAAAGCGATCTACAGATTCAATGCAGTTCCTATCAAAATTCCAATGGCATTTTTGCAGAAATAGAACAATCCTAAAATTTGTATGGAACCATAAAAGACCCTGAATAGCCAAGCAATCTTGAGAAAGAAGAAGAAAATTGGAGCCATCATGCTCCCAAACTATATGACAAGGCTATAGGAGTTAAAATAGTAGGTATTGACATAAAACTGACACATAGATCAACAGAGAGCCCAGAAATCAACTCACACATATGTGGTCAATTAATTTATGACAAAGGAGCCAGGAATATACACAGGGAAAGAACAGTCTCTTGAGTAAATGATGTTGAGAAAACTGGTCAGCCACATGCAAAAGAATGAACTTTAACCACTATCTTACATTAGACACAAAAATGAACTCAAAATTGATAAAAGACTGAATGTAAGACCTAAAACCATAAAACTCCTAGAAGAAAACATGGATGATAAGCTCCTTGCCATAGATCTTGGTTACGATTTTTCAAATCTGGCAACAAAAGAAAAAGCAACAAAAGCAAGTAAACAACTGAGACTACATTTTTCAATTTAAAAAGCTTCTGCACAACAATGAAAACCATTAACAAAATGAAATGGCAACCTACTTAATGGGATAAAATATTTGCAAATCATATAACTGACTAGGGGCTAAGATACGAAATATATAAAGAACTGATAGAACTTAATAGCAAAAAACAGACAATGATTTAAAAATGAGCAGAGGATCTGAATAGACACTTTTCCAAAGAAGATATAAAGATGGCCAACAGGTACATGAAAAGATGCTCAATATCACTAATTATCAAGGAAATACAAATCAAAACCACTATGAGATATCATCTCTCACCTATGAGAATGCCCATTATGAAAAAGACAAAAATAACAAGTGTTGGTGAGGGTGTGGAGGAAAGGGAGCCCTTGCGCCCTACTAGTGGGCATGTATATTGGTGCAGCCACTATGGAAAACAGTATGGAAGGGCCTCAAAAAATTAAAATTAAAACTACCATATGATCCAGCCATTTACTTCTGGATATTTATCCAAAGAAAATGAAAATACTAACTCAAAAATACATATGGACCCCCATGTTTATTGCAGCATTATTTACAATAGCCAGATATGGAAACGAAGTGTCCATCAACAGATAGATGGATAAAAGAGATGTGGTATACACACACACAATGGAATATTGTTCAGCCATAAAAAAGAATGAAATCTTGCCATTTGCAACAATATGGATAGACCTCGAGGGCATTATGCTAAGTGATATAGACTCAGAGAAAGGCAAATACAGAAAGAGCTCTCTCACATGTGAAGTCTTAAAATAAAAAAAAAAAAAGCTCATAGATACCGAAAACAGATTGGTAGTTGCTAGAGGTGGGGATGGGAGAAATGTTTTCTTTTTTTTAGTTTAAATAAGTAGAAAAAATAACTTTAAAAAGCTAATCTATAATGTTAGAAGTTAGGATAGTAGTTATTGGGTGCAGGCAGTGAATAAAAGGGATTGGGTGCTGCGAATTCTGCCTTGTTATCTGGGTATTGATTACATGGAATTGGTTTGTAAAAACTTTCCAGCTGTATGTTTATGATACGTGTACTTTTCTGTATGCATATTATAACTCAATAAAAAAAACTTTAATGCTGAAAAACTAGCAAGATCTTTTGGGTGGTGCCCCTAGAAAGGGAGTGCTAGCTCCACACTCCTGCCCCCATACCTGGTTTCATGCATCGTTTCCTTATGGGTGCCCCTGAGTTGTATCCTTTGTATTAAGCTCATCCTCTAGCCCAGCTAGAGATACAGTCAGTTCAAGACATCGCAGTCTAGGCTACCTCCCCTGCCAGGGCAGCACGGATGCTCAGATACAATGACGGGGCCATGAGGGACCCCCTCAGTGCTGGGGGTGTGGAGCCAACGTGAAGCACAGTGACAAAGAAAAATATTCTCTTTCTCAAAAGCACAGTTTAAATGCTCTTTGCTGGCAAAGGCAATACTCTTCCTAGAACCTTCTCCCCAGTTCTGGTGCCACTGCAAAGGGAAGTTAAAGAGCTTCAAAATCACCTAGTAGAGGTTTGATGATCCACATGCTTAATAGAAAAAAAAAAAAAAAGAAAAAGAAGAAGACTGGTTATGGAGTTGGGAGACAAACCTGTCTGCATCTACAGCCTCATGGTGGTGACCGTGAGGCACCACTTTCAGGTACAAACTTGGACCTGAATGGCATCACCCAGTATCCAAGAAAACATTTTTGGTTCAAGATGGCAATGTAGGGGGATTCTGAACCCCACTCCTCCCACAAACACACTGAACCTACAGCTACATATGGAACAATTTTTTCTGTTAAAAAAAAAACCTAAAAAGTAGCTGAGCGATGACTACACATTAAGCAAGTGAAAAGAAAAACACAATGAAACTAGCAGGAGAGGCTGACACACAGTGTTACCACAAACCCACCACCAGGCCGGGCCACCCCCAGCTGGGAGGGAACACACAGCCCTGAGCTTCTCCTTGTGGGACAGAGGGTTTCATCCTCCCATCAGGCATTCCAACTTCTAAGACCTGCTCCCGAGAAATAAGCCCCCGAATACCCGGCTTTGAAAACCAAAGGGGCTCCTGTGCCTGGGACCCACAGGCTACAGCCATCTGAGAAACGGCTAATCACACCCAGACTTCATGTGAAAGAGGCTCACTGCCTAGTCTTAAAGCACCGGCCCGAGTGGCAGGCTTCCAACTTAACATGTCCCTAGAGGCCTGCAGGGATAGTCACCGGGGGCAGAGGCTGCTAGGGGCCACCTACCCCTGCCATCTTTTTTTTCCCCCCAAACCCAGGCCTTCTCCCCGCACCTGATGTTCCCCTCTGCCAAGCTCCAGCATGCTCCAATTTTTTTTTTAGCTCCAGGCCTTTCTTTGTGCTTTCCCCACACGGCAGCACGCATCAAGCTCCCCCCAACCGCCTTGCCCGAGGCATCAGGCATGATCTGCTCCCTCTCCCTGTGCAGCGCTCCAGAGCACAGGTATGTCCCCAGGGGCGGGGGGGAACCGTCACCCACATCCGTGGCCCTGACTTTCGTGTCTGGTGCTACAGCTTCTGTGACTGCCACTAAGGAGAAGGGCCTCGACTGCCTGGCTGGGGAGGTCAGGAGGCCTCACGTTCCTGGCACCCAGTGGCCTGTGACAATCAGGGAGACAGTCCTTGGCAGACTGCCCGCCCCCAAGGGCACTGCACAGGCGGCAGACTGAAACACACCCCTCGTCCTTCTGAGAAAGAGGCCTGTTTGTTTGCCTAGGAGCTTTGGCTGGGGGCAGGATTCTGGGGCCTATGGAGTTGCTCATGGGAAATGGGGCCAGCGATGCAATCTTCATGCTCTCCCTCCGCCTCACTCCAACTTGCCGGATCTCCCTGAAAGGAGCACGATTTTTGTAGCTACCACCAGGGGACACCCTGTACATCACCTGGCCCCTGTGGCCAAGGGGCTCGTGCCTGCAGGTCCCACAGGGTGTAACTGATGGAGAAAGAGTTCTTAAACAGCTACCAGACTCAGGGCACAGCAAGAGGAAACAGACCCAGGAGTTCAATCTTTCTGTGAAAGGGACCAATTAGTTTACCATCGTAGCTGCAGCCTGAGGTGCTGGCTTCTAATTAAACACACATCTAAGGCTGACTGTGACCCTTTCAAGAGACCTCGGGCGGTGGCACTGTCCTCTCACTCTCTCTCTACCATGCTCCAGCGCACCAGTATCTCTCAAAGGGGAGCTGTTACAGGTTGCTGGTGCCCCAGTTTCTGCAGCTGCCCCCCAGGGGATGTCCCTCGAGCGCCTGGTCCTGGTGGCCAGGGAGGTTTGCTCCCGGCTCCCGTGAGACTATAACAGTTGGAGAGACAGTTTTGGGCAGGTGACCACCCTGGGGGCAATGCACAGACCGCAGCAGACTGGAACACACTCCCAAGTTTTCTGTGAAAGAGGCTAATCTGCTTATTCTGGAGCTTCGGACTGAAGGGCAGGCTTTAGCTTTAACACACATGCAGGGCCCTATGAGGAGCTCTCAGGGAACATAGGTTGGTGGACGTCACCTCCGAGCTCTTCCTCTGCTTTGCTACAGCCCACCGCGATGTCCTAGAATGGAGCTTATACACACCTCTGGAGCCCTGATTTTTGCGACTGCTGCCCAAGGGACACCTCCCAAGATCACTTAGGTCTGATGACCAACAGCACAAACACTTGCAGTCCCACAGGGCTGTGGATATTTGCCCACTTGAAAAGCTGCTGCCTGTGGGTCTGGCTTCCAATCAGCCTGAATCTAAGTGCTGACCGCGATCTTCCCCTCTGGGACATGGACAGGTCTTCGCACACCCTCAACAAGTGGGAGCTATTACAAATAGAAGAGACCACTTCAGCAATAAATAAGGTTTGAGAGACAACCAAGAGGTAGAACATGGTTGAACAAGAGGGTTCCTCTCCTACGTGAGGACACTCCTTCAAAACCGGGACAGGATTAAAAGAGGGCTTCCCTGGTGGCACAGTGGTTGAGAACCTGCCTGCCAATGCAGGGGACACGGGTTCGAGCCCTGGTCTGGGAAGATCCCACATGCCGCGGAGCAACTAGGCCCGTGAGCCACAACTACTGAGCCTGCGCGTCTGGAGCCTGTGCTCCGCAACAAGAGAGGCCGCGACAGTGAGAGGCCCACACACCACGATGAAGAGTGGCCCCCGCTCGCCACAACTAGAGGAAGCCCTCACAGAAATGAAGACCCAACACAGCCAAAATAAATAAATAAATAAATAGCGTTCCCGTTAAAAAAAAAAAAAACCAGGAGAGGCGTCTTTCATCTAATGCACAGAAGCAAACACAGAGTGTCAAGCAAAGTGAAGAAAGAGAAGAGTGTGTTCCAAACAAAAGAACATAAAACCATGAAGGAAAAAAAACACATAATGAAATGGAGATAAGTAATTTTCTTGATAAAGAGTTCAATGTCCTGGTCATAAAGGTGCTCAGTAAACTTGGGAGAAGACTGGGTGAATAGAGTGAGAACTTCGACAGAGAGAAAATATAAGAATGTACCAAACAGAAGTCACAGAGATGTAAAATACAATAACTGAACTGAAAAAATGCCTTAGAGGGGTTTAACAGCAAACTAGATGAAGCAGAGAAAACAATCAGTCAACTTGAAGACAAGGCAGTGGAGCTCACCCAATCAGAGCAGGAAAAAGAATGAAAAAGAGTGAAGATACAGGACAGCATCAAGCTTACTAACATGCCTATTACAGGGGTCCCAGGAGAAGAAGAGAGGAAAAGGGGCAGAAATCTTTTTTGAAAAAATAATGGCTGAAAACTTGTCTAACCTGGGGAAGGGAATAGACATCCATAACCAGTAAGTCTAGAAAGTGGCAAGGGAGAGGAACCCGAGGAGACCCACACAAAGACACATCATAATTAAAATGTCACAAGTTAAAGACAAAGAATATTAAAAGTAGTAAGAGAAGAAAAACTTGTTATGCACAAGGAAGTGCCCATAGGACTATAAGCAGATTTTTCAACAGAAACTTTGAATATATTCACTCCCTTATGGCCTGCAAAGTGCTGAAAGAAAAAAACTTCCAACCAAGAATAGTCTCTCCAGCAAAGGAATCACACATAATTGAAGGTGAGATAAAGGGTTTTCCACACAAGCAAAAGTTAAGAGTTGAACATCACTGGATTGGCCTTATAAGAAATGTTAAAGGACATCTTTAAGCTAAAAAGAAAGGGCATTAAAGAGTAACAAGAAAACACATGAATGTATAAATCTCACTGGTAATTCTAAGTACATAAAGAGGTAGTGGGTTAATCACTTGTAAGGCTAGTCCAAAGATTAAAAGACAAAAGCAGAAAAATAATTTGTTAATGGGGTACACAAGATAAAAATGTAAAATGTGACATCAAAAACAAAATGGGGGGTTATAAGTATAGAAGTATAGAATACATTTAAACGTATGTTGTTATTAACTTAAAATAGGCTCTTATAAATATAAGTTGTTATGCGTAAGCCTCATTATAACCACAAGCAAAAACCTATAGTAGATACACAAAAGATAATAAGTATCAATGCATACCACTAAAGAAGGTCATCAAACCACAAAGGATGAGAGCAAAAGCAAGGAATTACAAAACAGCTAGGAAAGAATCAAAATGCTGATAAAGTACCTATCAATAATTACTTTAAATGTAAATGGAGTAAATTCTTAGAAGAGTAGCTAAATGGTTAAAAAACAAGACCCATCTATATGCTGCCATCAAGAGATTAGTTTTAAGTGCATACACAGAGAGAGAGAGAGTGAAGGGATGGGGAAAGGTATTTCATGCAAAGAGAGAAACCAAAAAGAGAGCTGAGTAGCTTTACATATATCAGACAAAATAGACATTAAAACAGACAGTAATAAGAGACAAAGAAGAGCACTGCATAATGATAAAGGGATCAACCCAACAAGGGGATATAACATTTGTAAATATTTAGGCAGTCAACAAAGGAGCACCTAAATATATAAAGCAAATATTAACAGAAATAAGGAGAGAAATAGCAATACAATAATAGTCAGGAACTTTAATATTCCACATACGTTAATGGATAGATTTTCCAGATAGAAAATCAATAAGAAAACACTGGCCTTAAATGCTATGTTAGACCAGACACTTAAACAAAAATATACAGAACATTTCATCCAAAATCAACAGAATACACATTCTTCAAGTGCACATAGAACATTCCCCAGAATAGATCACATGTTCAGCCACAATACAAGTCTTAACAAATTTAAGTAGACTGAAATCATATCAAATATTTTTCTGACCACAACAGTATAAAACTAGAAATTACAATAAGAAAATTGGAAAATTCACAAATATGTGGAGATTACACGTTATAAACAACCAATGGGTCAATGGAGAAACAAAGGAGAAGTTAAAACCTACCTTGAGACAAATGAAAATGGAGATAAATCATATTAAAACTGATGGGATGATGCTAAAGCAGTTTTAAGAGGAAGTTTATAGCAGTAAATGCTTATATCTAAAAACAAGAAATCTCAAATAAATAACCTAACTTTACAACTCAAAGATCTAGAAGAAGAATAAGAAAGAAACCCCAAAATTAGAGAAGGAGGAAATAAAGATAAGAGCATAAATAAATTTTAAAAAGACAATAGAAAAGATCAATGAAACTAAGAACTTATTCTTTGAAAAGATAAACAAAATTGACAAATCTTTAGCAAGATTCACCAAGAGAAGGGACTCAAAATCAGACATGAAAGAGGAAATGTTATAACTAATACCAAGGAAATAGAAAGGATTGTAAGAGACTACTATGAACCAATATGCCAATAAATTAGACTACCTAGAATAAATACATAAATTCCTAGAAACATGAAGAAATTACGTGAATTTGGAGAAAATATAAAATTATGAATTATGAAGAATAGAAAATCTGAACAGACCAATTACAAGTTAGGAGATTCAATCAGTAATGAAAAAACTCCCAAAAAACAAAAGTCAAGGCCCAAACGGCTTCACTGGTGAATTCTAACATTTAAAGAAGAATTAACGCCAATCCTTCTCAGTCTCTTCTGAAATATTTAAGAGGAGGGAATGCTTCCAAACTCATTTTATGAGGCCAGCATTGCCTTGATACCAAAACCAGATGAGACACCACTAGGAAAGAAAATTACAGGCCAATATTCCTGACAAACATAGACGCAAAAATCAACAAAATATTATCAAACTGAATTAACATTAAAAGGATCATACACAATGATCAAGTGGGATTTCTTCCAGGGATTCAAGATGGTTCAACATCTACAAAAATCAATCAATGTGAGATGCCACATATGACAAAGCCACTGTATCATACTGAACAATGAAAAGCTGAAAGCTTTCCCTCAAAGATCAGGAACAAGTCGGGATGTCCACCCTTACCACTTTTATTCAACATAGTTGGAAGTCCTAGCAAGAAAAAATAGGTAAGAAAAGGAAATAAAGTCATTCAAATTGGAAAGAAGGAAAATTGTCACTAATTGCAGGTGACCTGATGTTGTGTATATAAAACTCTAAAGACTCCACCAAATAACTGTTAGAATAAACAAATTCAGTACAACTGCAGAATACAAAATCAATATACAAATGTGTTGCATTTCAATACACTAATAACGAACTATCAGAAAAGAAAACAATTCCATTTATAATTGCATCAAATAAAATGCCTAGGAATAAATTTAACCAAGGCTGTGAAAGACCTGTACACTGATAAATAAGATATTAATGAAAGAAACTGAAGACACAAATCAATGGAAAGATATTTCTTACTCAGGGATTGGAAGAATGTTGTTAGAATATCCATACTACTCAAAACAATAAACAGATATAATGCTATCCCTATCAAAATTACAAAGGCATTTCACAGAAATGAAACAAACAATTCTAAAATTTGTATAGAACCACAAAAGACCCCAAATAGCCAAAGCAATCTTGAGAAAGGAGAACAAAGATAGAGGAATCACACTTCCTGGTTCCAAACTATATTACAAAGCTAGAGTCATTGTATTGGCATAAAAATAGACACATAGATCAATGGAACAGAATACAGAGTCCAGAAATAAACCCATGCATCTGTGGTCAATTAATTTAAGACAAAGGAGCCAAGAATATACAATGGGGAAAGGACAGTCTGTTCAATAAATAGTAATGGGAAAACTGGAGAGCCACATGCAAAAGAATGAAACTTGACAGTAATTTAAACAAACTTTAAACACAAAAATTAACTCAAGGACTTCCCTGGTGGCACAGTGGTTAAGAATCCTCCTGCCAATGCAGGGGACACGGGTTCGAGCCCTGGTCCGGGAAGGTCCCACATGCCGCGGAGCAACTAAGCCCGTGCACCACAACTACTGAGCCTGCGCTCTAGAGCCCACGAGCCACAACTACTGAGCCCGTGTGCCACAACTACTGAAGCCCGTGTGCCACAACTACTGAAGCCCTCGCGCCTACAGCCCATGCTCCACAACAAGAGAAGCCACCAGAATGTAAGCCTGCGCACCACAATGAAGAGTAGCCCCTGCTCGCTGCAACTAGAGAAGCCCGCGCGCAACAACAAAGATCCAACGCAGCCAAAAATAAATGAATAAATAAATAATAATAAAAAAAAGAAGATTAACTCAAAATGGATTAATGACTTGAATGTAAGACTTGAAACCATAAAACTTGTAGAAGAAAACATAGAGGATAAGTTTCTTGATGTCAGTCTTGCTAATAATTTTTTTTAATTGACACCAAAAGCAAAGGAAACAAAAGCAAAAATAAACAAGAGGGACCACCTCAAACTAAAAAGCTTCTTCACAGCAAAAGAAGACAAAGAAAACAAACATAAACAAAAAGAATAGGCACTCCAAAGAATTGGAGAAAATATTTTCCAATTATATAGCTAATAAGATTAATATCTAAGGTTAATATCTAAGGTATATTAAGAACTCATACAACTCAATAGCAAATAAAAACCCTATTACTATCTATTTTTTAATATATTAAAAAAATGGGCAGAGCCTCATTTTTCTTAAAGATGTACTGATGGCCAAAAAGTAAATGAAAAGATTTTAAACATCATAATCATCAGGGAAATACAAATCAAAACCACCATAAGATATCATCTGACATCTGTTAGAATGTCTATCATCCAAAGACAGGAGATAACAAGTGTCGACAAGGATGTGGAGAAAGGGGAGCCCTTGTGCGCTGTTAGTGGGAAGGTAAGTTGGTGCAGCCACTGTGGAGAACAGCACGAAAGATCCTCAAAAAATTGAACTACCATATGATCCAGCAACTCTGGGTATTTATCTGAAGAAAACATCACTAACTGGAAAAGATATATGCACCCCGACATTCATTGTAGCATTATTTATAACAGCAAAGATATGGAAACAATCTAAGTGTCCAGTGACGGATGAATGAATAAAAAAAAGTCATATATATATACATACATACACACACACACACACACACACACACACACACAATGGAGTGTTATTCAGCCATAAAAAAGAATGAAATCTTGCCATTTGCAACAATACAGATGGACTTTGAGGGCATTATGCGCTAAGTGAAAAAAATCAGGCAAATACCATATGATCTCACTGACTGTGGGCAAAAACACTGAACTCATAGAGACAGAAAATAGATTGGTGGTTGCCAGAGGTGGGCGTGAGGCTGGGGGTTGGGAGAAATGGGTGAAGGTGGTCAAAAGGTACAAGCTTACAGTTATAAACAAGTCATAGGGATGCAATATACAGCAAGGTGACTATTGTTAATAATAATGTATATCTGAAAGTTGCTGACAGTGGCTCTTTTTTTTTTAAATTAATTAATTTATTTATTTTTGGCTGTGTTGGGTCTTCGTTTCTGTGTGAGGGCTTTCTCTAGTTGTGGCAAGTGGGGGCCACTCTTCATCGCGGTGCACGGGCCTCTCACTATCGCGGCCTCTCTTGTTGCGGAGCACAGGCTCCAGACGCGCAGGCTCAGCAGTTGTGGCTCATGGGCCTAGTCACTCCGCGGCATGTGGGATCTTCCCAGACCAGGGCTCGAACCCGTGTCCCCTGCATTGGCAGGCAGATTCTCAACCACTGCGCCACCAGGGAAGCCCTGACAGTGGCTCTTAAAAGTTCTCATCAAAAAAAAAAAAATTTGTAACTGTATGGTGACAGGTGTTAACTAGACTTATCGTGGTGATCATTTTGCAATATATACAAATAGCAAATCATTATATTGTACACCTGAAACTAGTATAAGGTTTTATGACAATTACACCTGAATGAAAAATAAAAGGGTGACTCCAGATTTCCTCTGTGGTGTGTCTCCAGGATGACTCTGGGACCAATGAATCTAGTGCCTTTTACATGTATCCCATCTTTTATTCCCTACTATTGCTTTTTTCAGGTAACCGTTTGTGCACTGGTGACTACGTTTTGTTGTTGTTGTTAAAGATTGTTTTTCCCTTGAAAAAAATGCATTCTTCATTCTAATTACATTCACAGCGTGTGCATATCCTCCCACCTCCAGCCCACACAGGTCTGAAGACATTCTCCACAGGCACGTAAAGTCCTACTTTAAATATCTGTTAGGAAGTCAGAGCAATAAGTAGAATAACAGTCTCTGTGATTGATTTTAAGCAGACTGATTTAATTTTGAGCTTTATTAACCTATAATGAACCCTTTATTAACCTATAATCTAAACCATGAGCTTTGCTGATGTCCATCTTATAACTGAGCTCCATTCTCCCCTGCGGGGGGGTAAATGTTTGCTTTATGTTGTGTTTTTCTGGTGATTTTATGGTATGTGGCAGAAAATCAATTTCCACCAGTGTACTTTGGGGCAAAGGTATCTATCTACATTGGGGGAGGGGAGGGAGACAAGGAATGATCCTTCAGTCGTGCCTTACTTTGAGCCAAGTCCAAATGCAAAAGGTTTTAAAAGGAATGTCAGATGACTCTCCAGGTAGTAAATAATCTATAAATAATGACAAATGGGAGAATGAAAGGAAAACCTTTCTGTGTAACCTGAGCCATCCACTGCAGAAGAATATATGATGACTTAATATTAAATATTTTAATTTGTCAGTGAATTCAAAGTATAGAAAACATCTTCTATCCAGAAAGTGATAACTGATTTGTATATGTCACAGGATACATTGTCACTTAGACTGACAGTCACCCAAGCCCGGGTACAGACCAGGGAATCAGAGAATCTCATTATCTTTGTCCTGATATAACATTAACCCATGGCTGTTAGGCACACATATTTTAAAGCAATGCCATTACGTATTAAGTGGTAACTGAAAGTTAAAATTATAGATGCTTATTTTTCTAACTGTGATTTAGAGCTACTTGCTGTGTGTGTGTGTGTGTGTGTGTGTGTTCTTTTTTGTTGGAATTCCTTGAGCCTTTTATCCATGCTATAAAGCCCAATTTGTTTCTAGAATCAAGGATTCCAAATAAATGGGAAATTTTTCTTCTAAAAAAAATAGCAAGGTGGTAGACTAAACATTCCAATTAAAAGGGAATTGTCAGAGGGAATTTTTTTTTAAAGGCTCAACTATGTACTATTTATAAGAGACATATATACTCTAAATAGAAGGACAGATTGAAATGAAAAGGTAAGAAAATCAGCAGACATGAAGCAAAAGAAAACTGCTGGGTCTTCACGAATATCAGGTAAAGTATCAATATTTCTAGAGCTAGAGAGATGTCCCAGTAATTAGAGGAGTAAGTTCAATGGGAAGATGAAACAGTTTGACTGCAACTAATACTATAGCTTTAAGAGATAGAAAGCAAAAAGTAATAGAATAAAAAAGAAATAGATACATCAGCAACCATAATTGGAGATTTTAAGACACATCTCTTAGTAAATCATGCATTGAGGAAACAAAAGAATCAGTACGGATATAGAATATTTGACCCGATACCCTAGTTAACCTAATCGACATATACAGAACATGATACCCAACAGCCACAGAAAATACATCATTTTTGCCATTACTTGGAACATTTATCTAAATAGATTACATGTTGCACCACAAAGCAAATCACAACAAATTCAAAAGATCACTATCATACAGAATAATTTACATGACAGTAATTAAGTTGGAAATCAACAAAAGAAAATCGCTAGAAATTTTCTGAATGTATGGAAATTAAGTAATGCGATTCTAAATTATCCTTGGGGATGAGTGACGTCACTCAAGATGGCAGAGTAGGAGACCCCCGTCTCTGTCCTCCCACAGCAAACTACAATTAGATGCTCTCCGCAAATGAACATCGCTCGGGGAGAGCTCAGGGATTCACTTAAGAAGCTTCATCAATACAGTGGAGCAAAAACCCTGAGAATAACGGCACAAAAAGGGTAAGAAGAACAGTTTCATTAGCCTGCATCATCCCACCCCTCAGGCTGTCACTGCTCAGTGCCACGAGGGAGCTCAGCGGCTGGAAAGGCTTCCCGCCTCTGGGAAAGGGAGAGCTGGGTCAGGGACCAGCTTCCCCGCCTTTCAGGGCCCCTCATGAAGGACCTGCTCCAGTGTCGCCGCCCAGAGACTGGCATAGCTGAGACGTCTAGAGATGGCTAGGAACAGGGAAGAAGGGCAGGGGTATCCGTTACCGGCCGTGTGGTGTAAGTGATGGAGTCCCCAACGCAATGCTCTGCAGAAAACCCAGTAGCTGTCACCGCGGAGCAGGCCAGGGGCCAGCATAAGTGCAGTGGACCCTCTGCAGAGTCCGCTGCTGGGGGCCTCACAGCAGTGCACATGTGTAGACTCCGGCTGCCTGAGCTGATGCAGCTCGCGCCACGGGGGGCACCCTGGGTGCGAGGATCCAAGCCAGCGGGCAGCCCCGGCCTCTGGCGGAGGGCATGCTTAACAGCGGTCCAGTCCCCTGGGGCTGCCTCACAGCGGTGCCCGCACCCGCGGCTCAGCCCTGTGACCGCACGAGTGCACACCAGCAGCCCAGGCTCCCACAGCTGCTAGGGCGCCCAGACTCAGCCCGCACCACCACCGGCACACGAACAGAGCGAGGCCCTGCAGTCGCCCATCTGTAAGGAGCCGCCCTGACGCCTGGCACAGATACTCACAGCTAGCCCTGCAGCTGCTCAAGTGAACACTGGCACAGCTGGGGTCCCAGCAGCTGCCTGTGCACCCGAATCCAGCCCCAGTGACGATCCTCTCACTGGCCTACCCTGCCACGTGTGCCCACAGTGAAGTCTTGCGTCTTTGTGCCTGCGTGCAGCAAGCCCCGATCCCCGCCACCAATTCTCACCGTCACGCACACACCTACACCCAGCTCCTCCAGCTGTGTGAGCGCACACTCACAGCCCCGGCCCCTGCAACTGCTTTCGCATCCGCAGCTGGCCCCAGGCCTCGCCGCCGGACCTGGCCCTCACCACAGCCTGTGCGCCAGCAGCCCTTGCCATGACAAGTCACCTGCGACCCGTCCCCACAGCCGAGCACGTGCACGCTGCTGACTCTGGCCACCGGTGCTGCCTGCCCTGAACCCACACCACTGATCTGGAGGCTGAAAACCACAAGTGAAGGCATGGACCCTGGTGGCCTGAGCCAACGCGACACCATGCCCACCCCCCAACTCAGCGCTGTCGCATGCCCTCACGCTTGGTGCCCTGCACCACTAGACACAGGGCCACAGTATGCTAAAGCACGTCCCCACCCGCAGAAGACGGTCTTTCCTTCCTAAACTCAGTCCATAACGTCTGGAAGAGGTGACTGCTTCTTCAAATGCACAGATACCCATGGAGGGTTACAGGGCTCATAGGAGTCACCGAAACACACCACCAAAGAAACACAATAAACTACCAGTGACTAACCACCCCCCCCCCCAAATGGAGTTGCACAAATTGCCTGATAAAGAGTTCAAAACAATTGATCTAATGAAGCTCAGAGAGCTACAGGTAACACAGATAAACAATCTAAATTTTAAAAATACAAGACCAAAATAAGTTTGACAAAGAGATAGGAAAAAAAACGACACAAATTTTGGAGACGGAGAAGGCTCATATTAGAAGGGTAAGAGGAGCAGCTACATTCGGACCACGACGCCCCTCCTCCAGGCTGTTGCAGCCCTGCCCTGAGAGGGCATCCCTGGGCCTAAAGGTTCCCCAGTGGGAAAAAGAAAGCCCAAGTTGGACACCCAGCGTTGTGAGTTGCTTCCCAGGAAGCCCATTCATGCCCACCTCTCAAGGGGAGTCCTGTGGGGCTCGGTGACTGCAGATCGGACTGTGGCAGAAGGAGATGGGGCTTTACGGCAACCAGGTCTCAGATCTTGACAGAATGAGTACCTACTCACTGCGCCCAAGCAGTCGTGCGTACCAGCAGCTCCGCACATCTACAGAGCCCAAGTGGTGGCTCAGTCTGACCAGGGAACTTCAGTCCTGCCTGGTTTAGGACCCCAAATGGCTAGCCTTGCCAGCCTTGGAGCCTGTTCTGCTGACTTTCCCAGGTAGGGAAACTTAATTCATAGCCCCATCTACTGCTAAGTATACACTCCCTGTCCCACACGACCAGGAAGCCTGGTTGGAGCACCTGAGAAGCTGCGTAACCCAGCGTACTCAAGCTGAGAGCCCGGCCAGCAGCAAAGCCAGGACGGTGGCCCTGTCTGGCAAGGGAACTCAGTGCACAGTTCTGCCTGCTTTGAGACTTTAAACAATGAGCACTGCCAGCCTTGGAGCATGTTCATTGCCATTGCCGTCTTGGGGCCTGTTCTGCCAGCCCACCCCAGGCAGGAAAGCTCATTCATAGCCCAACTTATTGCTTGCTGCCGTCCCCAGACCTGCCTGATGAGGAAACCTAACCAGTGCACCCAGGAAGCTGAGCAGCCCCTCCTTCAGCCCCACTTAAAGTGGCAAATGAGCAGAGAGACCAGCCAGCAGCTCTGTCTGTCTGCAGAGCAAAGTCGGTAGCCCCAGCCGGCCAGGCAACTCAGTGTGCAGGTCTGCCGGATCTGAGTCCCCAAACAATGAGCCATGCTGGCCTTGGGGCCCATTCTACCACCCTCCCCCAGACGGTGAGGCTAATTCATACCCACCCAACTGGGAAGCCTGACCAGAGAATCCAGACAACTGCAGGGCCCATCCACATCCTGTGTGTGGGCAGGGAACCAAGCCAGCAGTGCTATCTACCGGTTCTCAGTCAGCCCCACCCACCCTGGCCCCCAGACCTCAGAGCTCAGGCAGCAGCTTCACCTAAAAATAGGTCCCAACAGCACACGCCATGTGCCCGAGGACGCTGCCAGCTGCCCCATTCAAAAACCCAAGCAGAGTGGACTGGTGAAGAACTGTCTCTGCCAAAGTGAACCTGCGAAGTCTGGAAGAGGAGACTGCTTAACTCAGATGCTTAGATACCAATGTAAGGAATCAAGAATCACACACACACAAAATCAGGTGAAGATGACGCCACCAAGTGAAACTAACAAAGCTCCCATAACTGACCCTGAAGAAATTGAGATCTATGAACTGCCTAAGAACTCAAAATAATCTTCATAGTGTAGTAAAATACAAGAACACAGAGACACACAAATAAAAGAAATTAAACAATGCATGAACAAAATGAGAAGTTCAACAATGAAACAGAAACAAAATGAGAAATTATAGACCTGAAGAAGTCAATGACTGAAGAATTCAACAGAGAGCTTCAAAAGAAGATTCAACCAAGCAGAAAAAAGAATCAAACTCAAATATTAATATATGTCATGTAAAATTATTCAGTCAGAAGAGCAAAAAGAAAAAAAGAGTGAAGAAAGCCTATGGAACCTTCTGGATACCACACACACACTAGATACATATAGTGCCAGAGTGCTGAACTGCAAGAGCCAAAGTAAACAAATAATTCCTTAATGAAGAAAAGTGTTTGCTACATCAAATGTGAAGGCAAAGGCACATTTCATCAAACATTTTGAAAAATCATGGTATTATGGCATCATAAAAAGAAAATAATTCTACAGCAACTGAACTCAAAGGCACAGAACGTTGAGATCTAACAGATAAAGATTCAAAATAGCTATCATAAAGAAATGCAACAAGCTACAAGAAACTCAGAAATGCAATTCAATGAACTCAAAAATAAATGTACAGAAGGAGTTCTTTACCAAAGACATTAAAATTATAAAAATAAACCAACAAATTCTGGAGCCGAAGAAATCAATGAATGAGAAGAAGAATTCATTAGAGAGCATATGTAATAGGGCAGATCAGATGGAAAAAAGAATAAGAGACTTGGAGGATGTGAATTTAGAAATGATTCAGTTGAAAGAGAAAAGAGAACTAAGGTTTTTTTAAAAGTGAAGAAACCCTATGAGAGTGATGGGATTCAATCAGAAAAGCAAATCTAAGAATAATTGATGTACCAGAAGGAGAAGAGGGCAGAGAGTTTATTTAAAGAAATAATAGCTGAGAACTTCCCAAACCTGGGGAAGGAACTGGACATTCAAATCCACAAAGCCAGTAGAACACCTTATTATCTCCATGTAAAAAGATCATCCGGACAGTTCCAGTTCAAGATGGTGACGTAAGAGGATTCTGAACTCACTCCCTCTCACAAACACAAAATCTATGGCTACATATTGAACAACTTCCTCTGAAAAAGCCTAACACCTGGCTGAGTGACTCCTACACACTGGACAAATGAGACAGCCCACCCTGAAGCAGGTGAGAGGGGCTGGGACACGATCTCGCCATAAAGCCCCACCTCCAGAACCGAAACCCACGGTCAGGAGGGAACTCAGCAATCCCTGAGGAGTGAAGGGTTTAAACCCCACATCAGCACTCCAACTTTTAAGACCTGCCCCTGAGAGGCAAGCCCCCAAAACATCTAGCTTTCAAAACCAGTGGGGCTTGTGTCCCCAACAAGGCTATAGACAACCTGAGAAACAGCTCTTAAAGGGCATACACACCTGGACTCATGTGCCCTAGGGCCCAGCGTGGAAGTGGCTGATCGAGGGGTGGCCCAGACTTTGTGTTGGGGAGACCTATCTGCTTGTCTTGGAGCATCAGCCCAGAGCCAGCTTCTGACCTGACATACCCTTGGGGGCTGCCTGGTGACAGAGGACTCGGGCACCATCTCTGGCTCTCCCTCTGCCTTGCTATAGCTGTGGGTGCCATTGTCTTCTTTCCTGGGGGCACCATCTCTACACTCTTTCTTGGACTTGCTCCAGCCAGTGGGCAACATCTTCACAATCACCCTCCATCATGCACTAGCTGGTGGAGGCCTTTTTTCTTTTTTTCACTTTTGTTTCCCAGCAGATGCCATCTTGTTGCTCACCCTCTGCCTTGCTCCACACCCAGTGGGTACCATCTTTGCACTCTTGCTCTGTTGCACTCCAGAGCACCAGTTACTCCCAGAGGGGACCTTTTACATGAATCTGGTGGGCTGGTTTTACGCCTGGTGCCTTGTTTTTGCAGCTGCCACCACGGGACATCTCTATTTTGCCTGGCTCTGATTTGTCAACGGGGCTTACACTCAGGGGTCCCACAGAGCTGTAACCAACAGAGAAAGGATTCTTTAAAGGCTACCACTTCTGTGGCACGGCAGGAGTGAACAGACCCAGGAGCTCAGTCTTTCTGTGGAAGATCATTAGCTTATCATCATAGATGCATTAATTAAATTAATTAAACACATCTAACTATAATCCTTCCCAGAGACCAGGTTCTATCTTCACACTATCTCTGCTGTGCAACAGAATACTAATATCTCCTAAAGAGAAGCATTTGCACTAATATGGTGCCCTGGCTTTTACATGTGGTGCCTCAGTCTTTGCAGCTGCTACCCAAGGATGCCCCAGCATATTTTGGCACCGGTGGCCAGGGAGCCTTGTGATCCTGGGTCCCATGGGACTGTAACAACCTGAAAGATAGTTCTTGGCATGCTACCACCACCACGGCACTGTATAAAAACAAGACTGAAACACATCCTTGGTCTCTCTTTAAAAGAGGCCTATTTGCTTATCTTGGAGCTTCTGAGTATGGGGCAGGCTTCCAGTTTAGCACACATCTAGGGGACTGCAGATGTGCTTTCAGGGGATGTAGACCAGTGCATGCCACCTGTGCAGTCTCTCTCACTACAGTTCATTGGTACCCCCAGACCAGAGCCCTGACTTTTGTGACTGCTGCCCAGGGGACACTTCTAGTTCATCTGGCACTGGTGGCCAGAGTTGTGGTCCCATAGTACTGTATATATTGCATATTTAAAGAACTGCTGCCAGAGGGTCTGGCTTACAATCAGCCTGAATCTAGGTCCTGACTGAGATCCTGGGACACTGACAGGTCTTGGCATAACCTCAAATAAAAATAAAATAGAGCGAACCATTAGAAATAAAAGAATGTTGGACACTCCAAAGGTTTGAGAGACAACCAAGTGTGAGGGTAGTGTTGAACGATAAGGTGTACCATCTATATGAAGCCACTCCTGCAAGACTGGGAAAGGGAGCTGTTTTATCTAATGCACAGAAACCAGAACAGAGAGTCAAGAAAAAATGAAGAAACACAGGGTGTGTTCCAAGCAAAAGAACATAATAAAATCTCACTAAAAAAAAAAAAAACCTTAATGAAATGGAGAGAAGTAATTTACCTGATAAAGAGTTCAAAGTAATGGTCACAGAGGTGCTCACCAAACTCAGGAGAAGAATGGATGAACACCGTGAGAACTTCAGCAAAGAGAGAGAAAATATAAGAAAGTACCAAATAGATGTCAAAGAGCTGAAGAACACAATAACTGCACTGAAAAATACACTAGAGGGGTTTAACAGCAAACTACATGAGGCAGAAAAAATGATCAGTGAACTCAAAGAGCAGTGCAACTCAGAGCAGCAAAAAGAAGAATGAAAAAAAGTGAAGATGGCTTAGAGGACTTCTGAGACAACATCAAGTGGATCAACGTTAGCATTGCAGGGATCCCACAAGGAGAAGAGAGAACGGGCAGAAAACTTATTTGAAAATATAGTTGGTGAAAACTTTCCTAACCTGGAAAAGGAAACATGCATCCAGATCAAGGAAGCCCATGGAATTCAAATAAGATAAACCCAAAGAGACCCACGCCAAGACACATTAAAACTAAAATACCAAAGTGAAAGTCAAAGAGGGAACCAAGAAAACAACAGCTTGTCATGTACAAGAGAACGCTCCATAGGACTATCAGCAGGTTTTATAAAATAAACTCTGCAGGCCAGAAGGGAGTGGCACAGTATGTTTAACCTGCCAAAAGGAAAAAAACACAAAGAAAGAATGCTCTGTCTGAAGAACTTATTCAGAATTGAAGGAGACAGCAAGTTTTCCAGTCAAGCAAAAGCTAAAGGAGTTCACCACCACTAGGACCAGCCTTAGAAGTTAAAGGGACTTCAAGTTGAATGGAAAGGGTGCTAATTAGTAAGAGGAAAACATATGAAATTATAAATCTCACTGGTAAAGGTAAGTATAGTAAATGTCAGAATAATCTAATGTAGTAAAGGTGGTAAATTAATGATTTATAAAGCTAGTATGAAGATTAAAAGACAAAAGTAGTAAAAATAACTATAACTACAATAATTTGTTATTGGATAAACAGGATAAAAAGACAAACTGTGACATAAACAAAAGGGGGGAGCGAGTAAAAATATAGAGCTTTACAGAACATTAAAACTTAAGTTATTATCAACTTAAAATATACATTGTTATATGTAAGCCTCATGGCTACCACAAACCAAAACCAACGTAGATACACAAAAGATAAAGGAATTTAAGCATGCCACTAAAGAAAATGATCAAATCACAAAGAAAGAGAGCAAGAGAAGAAAGGAACAGAGAGAAAACAATAAAAATGGTAATCAGTACATAACTATGAATAATTACTTTAAATGTAAATGTACTAAATTCTAATAGACATAGAGTGGCTGAATGGATTAAAAATAAAAAACAAGACTCTATGCTGCCTACAAGAGACTCACTTCAGATGTAAGAACACACACAAACTGAAAGTGAAGGGACAGAAAAAGACATTCCATTCAAATGGAAACCAAAAGAAAGCTGGAGTAGCTATACTTATATCAGACAAAATAGACTTTCAAATAAAGACTGTAATAAGAGACAAAGAAGGGCATTACAAAATAATACAAGGGTCAATCCAACAAGAGGATATAACTGTAAATACTTAGGCACCCAGCAGAGGAGCATCTAAATATATAAAGCAAATATTAACAGACCAGAAGGGAGAAACAGACAGCAACACAATAATAGTAGGTGAGTTTAATGCCCCACTTTCATCAGTGGATAGATTATTCACACAGAATAAGGAAACATTAGCCTTAAATGACACAGTAGACTAGACTTAACAGATAGATACAGAACAGTCCATCCAAAAGCAGCATACACATTCTTCTCAAGTGTACACAGAACATTCTCCAGGATAGATCATATGTTTGGAGACAAGCCAGTCTTAATACATTTAAGAAGACATATCATATCAAGCATCTTGTCTAACTACAATGGTATAAAACTAGAAATCAATTACAGAAAGAAACAGGAAAATTCACAATATGTGATTATACAACAAGCTCCTGAAAAATCAATGGGTCTAAGAAGAAATCAAAAGAATAAAAAAAATACCTTGGGACAAATGAAATTAGAAATACAGCATTTCAAAACTTTTGTGATGCAACAAAACAAGTTCTAAGATGGAAGTTCATAGCAAAAATACCTACGTCAAGAAACAATTTGAAATTAACTTTATACCTCAGGAACAAGGCAAAAAGAAGATTAAACAAAGCCCAAAGTTATTAGGAAGGAAATAACAAAGATCAGAGAGGAAATAATTAAAGCAGTGTTTTAAAAGACAATAGAAAAGATCAATGAAACTGAGAACTGGTTCCTTGAAAAGATAAAATTGACAAATGAGTAGCTGGACTCATCAAGAAAAATAGAGAGGACTTAAATGAAAAACATGGACCTGAGAGAGGAGATGTTACTGTTGATAACATAAAAATGCGAAAGATTAAGAGACTACTATAAAAAGCATTATACGCCAACAAATGTGATATTTAGAAGAAATGGGAAAATTCCTAGAAACATATGACTTACCAAGACTGAATTAGAAAGAAATATAAAATATGAACAGGAAGATTACTGGTAAGGAGATTGAATCAGTAACAAAACCTCCAAACAAAGTTCAGCCTTTACTGGTGAATTCTACCAAACATTAAAAGGAGGATTAATACCAATCAATCCTCTAAAACTCATCCAAAAAATGGAAGAGGAGGGAACACTTCTAAACTCATCTTCAAGGCCAGCATCACCCTGATATCAAAACCAGACAAGGATGACACTAGCAAATTACAGGCCAGTATCCCTGATAAACATAGTTGGTAAAATCCTCAACAAAATATTACCAAACTCAACAATACATTAAAAGGATCATACACCATGGTCAGTGTAATTTACTCAAGGAATACAATGATGGTTCAATATCTGTGAAATCAAGGTGATATACAACTTCATTAAAAAAATGAAGGATAAAAATTATACGATCAATATGATTTACAAAATTAATGTAAAATTGGTGCAGTCACTATGGAAAACAGTAGGGAGGCTCCTTAAAAAATTAAAAATAGAACTACCATATGATCCAGCAATTCCACTCCTGGGTATTTTTCTGAAAAAAATCGCAAACACTAATTTGAAAAGGTACATGCACCGTTAGGCTCATGGCAGCATTATTTACGATAGCCAAGATATGGAAACCATCTGAAGTGTCCATCAGCAGATGAATGGATAAAGAAGATGTGATATATATATTTATGTATATACAATGGGATATTACTCAGCCATAAAAAGCCATTTGCAACAACATGGCTGGATCTCGATGGTATTATGTTAAGTGAAATAAGTCAGAGAAAGACAAATACTGTATGATTTCACTTACAAGTGGAATCTAGAAAAACAAGTAAACAAACATAACAAAACAGAAACAGACTCATAGATATATAGACCAAATAGGCGGCTGCCAGAGGGGAGATGAATGAAATAAGTGAGGGAGATTAGAGATACAAAATAAACGAGTCGTGGGGGTGTAATAGGATACAGTCAATGATAATGTAATATGTCTGTGTGGTGACAGATGGTAACTAGATTTATTGTGGTGATCATTTTGTAATGTACAGAGATACCAAATCACTGCTGTGCACCAGAAAAAAAAATCATACAATCATTTTAATAGATGCAGAAAATCATTTGACAAAATTCAACATACGTTTATAATAACACAAGTCTCAACAAGTGGGTATTGAGGGAATGAACCTCGACATAATAAAACCATACATGACAACCCATAGCTAACACCATACTCAATGGAAAGCTGAAAGCTTTTTCCCTAAGATCAGGAACACAGCAATTATGCTCACCCCTAGCACTCCTGTTCATCATGGTACCGAAAGTCCTACCCAGAGTAATGAGGTAAAAAATAAAGAATAATGAAAGGCATAAGAATTGGAAAGAAATAATTTAAGTTTTCTGTATTTGATAAAATAATTTTATATACATATGCATATATATATTCATATTCCTAAAGTCTCCAAATCAAAACCAGAATGAGACATCACCTGCGACCTGCTGAATGACTATATTTTTTGTTTTCATTTTTGGCTTCACCACACGGCGTGCAGGATCTCAGTTTCCCAACCAGGAATCCAACCTGCGCCCCCTCAGTGGAAGCGCAGAGTCCTAACCACTGGACTGCCAGGGAACTTCCATGAGTGACTATCTTTAAAAAGGTAAAACATAACAAAACGCTAGTAAGGATGTGGAGAAAAGGGAACCCTCGTGCACTGTTTTGGGGGATGTAAATTGGTACAGCCACTAGGGAAGACAATATGGAGTTTCCTTGAAAAATTAAACATAGGTGGATTCTGGTTCAAGATGGTCACATAGGAGACTCCTGAACTCACTTCCTCCCGGGGACACACTGAATCTACAGCTACAGATGAAAAGAATTTCCTCTGAAAGAAGTCCAGAAATCCCCTGGCACAGTGACATATATTCGGGAGGAACTCACAACTCCCAGCTCCTCTCTGAAGAGTGAAGGGCTCTGAGAGGGACGGAGTAAAGGGACAAAGTAGATGATTAAATACTTAATCCCATGAGGGGATCATAAGTAGAGAGGGAACTCTGGGAGACCCCTGTAAGTTAATGATCACTCAAGAAAGCAGGCCTGCTTAACAACAAAACTAACAACAAAACTGTAAATCACAGCAATGACACCTGCCCCCTGCTGGTTGAGGTCACTCTATGCACACTAAAAATAAAAATAGAGGGGAAAGGTGACATTATACTGAGACCTGAGATGATGTACCATATTTTAGTATATGTTACCACCTTTTTGCTTATTTCCATAGCACCATGACAGTCCCGGTTGGGCCATATAGGGTCAAAAACTCCCCCACCCAACGTGTAGGAAGAGTTAATGATGGAAGACTCAAAGAACAAGGAAGAAGGTGGTCTCTTTCCCCTCCCCACTTTTCCTTTGATTATAAAACTGTAGCCCACTAAGTTCTCAGGATGGTAGGTTCCAGTGCCCGCTTGTATCTCTCACAAGCATCCTATACTAATAAATCACTTCTTTTGCCTGTCAATTGGCCTCTCGGTGAATTCTTTCTGCACTGAGACAGAGGAACCTGGGCTTCATTAAGTCCTGAGTTGAGTTCTGCGGTTTCAGACCAGGTGAGTGGTTTTAATTAAAAGACAGTGGTTTTGAGTCCCCTCCTAAGTCAGGGATGGTGGGTTCAAGACCCAATCCGAGGTGCGGCTGGGTTCAAGTCCCATCCAAGGAGGAGTGTGGGTTCAGTCTGAACTCAAAATTTAGCACCCCAGCTTTTAAATTTCCACCCAAGGGACAAGTCCCCAAATACCTAGCTCTGAAGGCCAACGGGGCTTGCATCCACGAGACCCACAATGTATAGGAAACCAATGGGCTCGCAGGACTCAGTGGTGATCCTCCCAAATCTCAGCACAGAGGCCGCAGACTGGCACGTCCATCTCACGGTCTTTCCATGATCTAGGCCTATTTATGTATCTTAAAAGCCGCAGTCTGATGGTCCAGCTTCTATTTAACACACATGTAGGGGCTGACTGGGACCTTCTCTGCAGACCAGCAAGGCTGACGGCACCACCTTGCCACTCTCCTTCTCCTGAATCCAGGTCACCAGTGTCTCCCTGAAAGGAGCTTTTGCACATGTCTGATGCCCTGGCTTTTGCAGCTGCCACCCTGTGGTCACGCCCCCTGGCTGTCGTGGCCAAGAGAGTTTACATTCCCACAGTCCCACAGGACTGTAACAAATGACAAAGCAGTTCTTAACTGGGTATTCCCCAGGGCTCAGTCCAGAGGGAGGAGACGGAAAGGCCCACTTCCCGGTCTTTCCCTTAAAGAGGTCTATCTGCATTCTTTAAAAGCTGCTGCTTGAGGGTCTGGCTTCTCCTTTGGGACGCTTACTGTTCTTCGAAAACCCTCAACTACTGGGAGCCAGAAACAAGAAACAAACAACCCCCTCTCCCCTCGTGTCCCCAAACACAAAGAAGAAAGCTTGGTCACTCACACAGGTATGAAGGAATCAAGAGGTAGGGTTGGGAGGAAGGATAAGTTTCATTTCTTACACAAGACCACTCCCTCAAGACTGAGACAGGTGGCTGTTTATCTAACGCACAGAAACTAAAACAGATGGTCGAGAAGGATGAAGAAGCAGGGGACTATGTTCCAAACAAAAAGATAAAACTCCAGCACAGACCTTAGTGAAACAGATAAGTCATTTACCTGGTAAGCAGTTCAAAATTATTGTCCTCACCGAGGTCAGGAGGGAAAAAAATGCATGAACAAAGTGAGAATTTCAACAAAGAGATAGAAAATACAAGTACCAAACAGAAATCACAGAATTGAAGCATTCAATAACTGAACTGAAAAATTCCACAGAGGGGTTTAATAGCAGAATAGATGAAGCAAAGGAAGGATCAGCAAACTCCAAGAGAGGGCAGTAGAATTTGTCCAAAGAGCAAAAACAAAAAAAAAAAGAAAAACAATGAAGACAGCTTAGTCTTACAGGACTTCAGCAAGGGCACCCACATTTGCATTGCAGAGATACCAGAAGAGAAGAGAGAAAGGGATAGAAAGATTATTCTGAGAAATAATGGCTGAAAACTTCTCTAAACTGGGAAAAGAAACAGACATCTACATCCAGGAATTCTAGAGTTCCAAAGAAGATGAATCCAAAGAGACTCATACTGAGACACATTATAATTAAAATGTCAAAAGTTAAAGACAAGGAGAAAAATCTTAAAAGCAGGAAAACTTGTTACATATAAGGGGACCTCCATAAGACCATCAGCAGATTTTTCAGGAGAAATTTTGTAGGCCAGAAGTGAGTTGGGCTTCCCTGGTGGTGCAGTGGTTGAGAATCTGCCTGCTAATGCAGAGAACACGGGTTCGAGCCCTGGTCTGGGAAGATCCCACATGCCGTGGAGCAACTAGGCCCGTGAGCCACAACTACTGAGCCTGCGCGTCTGGAGCCTGTGCTCCGCAACAAGAGAGGCCATGACAGTGAGAGGCCCGTGCACCGCGATGAAGAGTGGCCCCCGCTTGCCACAACTAGAGGAAGCCCTCGCACAGAAACAAAGACCCAACACAGCCAAAATAAAATAAAATAAATAATAATTAAAGGTGCTAATAATTAAAAAAAAATCTAAAAAAAAAAAAAAAAAAAAGAAGTGAGTAGCATGATGTATTTAAAGCGCTGAAAGAAAAATATTGCCAATCAAGAATACTCCACCTGGCAAAACTGTCCTTCAGAAATGGAGAGATAAAGTGTTTTCCAGAACAGCAAAAGCTGAAGGAATTCATTACCATTAGACCTGCCTTACAAGAAATGTTAAATGGATTTCTTCAAGCTGCAATTAAAGGTGCCAATTACTATGAACGTATAAATCTCACAGGTAAAGGTAAATGTATAGTTAAATTCAGAATACTCTAATGTTTTAATGGTAGTGGGTAAATTACTCAAAGTGAGAATAAAAGTTAAAAGACAAAAATGTCTTAAAAATAACTATAAACAACTTGTTAAGGGATACACAATATAATAAGATGTAAATTGTGATATCAAAAAGAAAATGGATTAGAGTAAAAATGTAGAGCTTTTGTATGCATTCAAACTTAGGTTGTTAGCTGAAAATATACTATCATAGATATACGATATTTTATATAAGCCTCATGGTAACCACAAAACAAAAATCCGTAATAGATACACAAAAGCTGAACAGAAAGGAATCTAAGCATACCACTACAGAAAATCATCAAATCACAAAGAGAGCAAGAGAAGAAAGGAACAAAGGAATTATAGAACAGCCAGAAAACAATGAACAAAATGGTATTGTATATGTCCACCAGAGGGCAAGTATAAGACTGTTCAACTGTATTCATGACAGTTCAAATCTGGACTCAATACAAATGCCCATCCACACAATAGGTAAATAAATTGCAGTCTATGCATATAATAAATTACTACACCACAATTAAAAAGAAAGAACTACTGATCCGTAGAATAAGAATGTCCCCACCAGGAGAGCAATAACATCTGTGTGAAGGGTACTCGCTCTGGCCTCCCTCCATCTAATAGTTCTGAGGATGCAGAGAACGGTTCTCCCCTAGATGTGTGACACCAGCTCTCAGGAACCAAAAGACCTCTGATTTAGCCCAAACTTTTATAAAGTCTCTCACTAAAAAGGTTCTTCTAGTTTCTGAGAGAATTCTAACTTTGAGGACTCAACCTCCTCCAAGGTGCCAGGTGGGAAACAGATGTCAAATCATCCCCCTCCATTGACCTTAATCTTTCACAGTCACCCACTGGGGGCCATGGACTCCAGCTTCCAAACAACATCCTCTTTCTCTCAGTTAGGATTAGCTTTAGCTATAATTCTCATACACACTCACACTCAGCAATGGCCCTAGAAGCTCCAAGATCCCAGCTCTTTCCATCTTACTCCTCTGCCACATGGCCCAAAGTAGCTCTTCAAGCTCCAGCCATCACTTTTTCATTCCACCACCCAGAAGAGATAAGTGGGAGAGAAGGGAAACACCCCTTTTTTTCTAAGCCCATTTCCCAGCGGTCTCACAACAACTATGCTTATGTCTCATTGACCAAAATGTAGTCAACGTGGCCACACTTGGCTACAAGTGGAAGTTAGGAAAGGCAGTCATCTAGCTGCATGGCAATCTTCCCAGATTGACTCTGGATTCTTTCTACAAAGAAGAGAACTGATATCAGGGATCTCTGCTACTACCTCTAACCCAAAATTAATGTTTCCAAGCCTATCAGTAGATGCCAGCAATTGTTACTGCAGCTGCTTGTGTGTGTGTGTGTGTGTGTGTGTGTGTGTGTGTTTCCTCTTCTGGGGTGTGGGAGAAGAAAAATGGTTGTCTACCTTATCGATGTGTAAATCACAGTTCAGCTGGCTCAGATGCCTACTTACAGTAACTCCCCTACATACAAACGAGTTCCGTTCTGAGAGGGTGTTCATAAGTCCAATTTGTTTATAAGTCCAACAAAGTTAACCTAGGTACCCAACTAACACAATTGGCTATATAATACGGTACTGTGGTAGGTTTATAATACTTTTCACAGAAATAATACATACATAAAAAACAAACAAAAAATAAAGAAAACACTTTTAATCTAACAGCACAGTACCTTGAAAAGTACAGTAGTACAGTACAACAGCTGATATACAGGGGCTAGCACGCACGTTTGCATCTTTGAAAGTTTGCAGCTTGAAGGTTCCTCTGTAGGGGACTTACTGTATACCTGGATTTGGCAAGACCATTAAAGAACCTTCTACTCAGTCACCATCCTGTGCTGTGCATGGTGACCACAAACTGTGTATGTCAAGGGCAAGTGTTGCTGTGTTACTTATTACATATTTATTATTGTCATTCTGTAGTGTTAAATGTAAAGATGACTTGTACTTCTCTGTACTCTTGGCTCCAAAAGCTGAGAGCCTACTTCAGGATAAAGCTGTCGTCTCATCACGAAGAGGTCTGCAGGGCACCAACCTCATCTTGCTATCAGGTACCCACCTCTCCTCAGTGTTCTCATTTTATTACTTGTTCTGTTCTACAGGCATCATTGTAAGTTGCCACAGAGTTTATTTGTAACAGACCAAAATGCACACACAACGAATGAAAACAAGTTATCACCATATGTCAAGTTTAAATATTTCACTAACAGACAAAATTAGAAAAGTCACGACTGCAGCGTCCCGCCAAAAGCATGAGTCATATCTGAAACGGGGTCCAGGAGAAACAGGTGGCCGGACGTTAGTGTCTGCAGAAGGGTTGCTGCTAGCAGGGCAGCTGGAAGGTGGCCGTAAGTCAGGCCAGCGCTTGGGTGTGGAGCCAGCGACTTACATGGTGCTTGGTACAGCTGCAGAGCAAGCGGGGCCAGACTGCGAAAGGCCTAGGAGCCCGTGAAGAGTGTGATTTTCACCTTGGAAAAGAGGAGTCACTGAAGGCTTTCCAGAGGGGAAGAGTGAGATCAGACTGTTTTAGCGAGGTGGCCCTGGCAGCAACGTGGGAAGGATTTGAAGCAGGGCAGCAGCACAGCGGTCCCGACGGGAGGAGGTCAAGGGCTCAGCAAAGTCCCTGCTACCAGAAGACAGGAGAAGTCAAAAGGCATCTCTTAAAAAAGGAACTGGAATAAAGGAAGCCCGCCAGCCAGCTGGATAACATATAGGGTAGGGTGTGCACGGACGAAGCTGAGGGAAGATGGAAGGGTGACGTCAAGTCTTCTAGCAGCAAACTGAGAGGATTCAGGGAAAAGAGTGGGGTGGTGGTGTTGGAGATACTTTCTGCTAAGAACATTTAAAATTCTTGTAGAATTTTTAGGCTCGGATGTCAAGAAAGCAGATTTTTAAAAAAAAATTTATTTTTGGTTGCGTTGGGTCTTTGTTGCTGTACGTGGGTTTTCTCTAGTTGCGGCGAGCGGGGGCTTCTCCTCGTTGCGGTGCGCGGCCTTCTCATAGCGGTGGCTTCTCTTGTTGCAGAGCATGGGCTCTAGGCGCGCGGGCTCAGTAGTTGTGGCACAAAGGCTTCAGTAGTTGTGGCTCACAGGCTCTAGAGCACAGGCTCAGTAGTTGTGGCTCATGGGCTTAGTTGCTCCGCGGCATGTGGGATCTTCCTGGACCAGGGCTCGAACCCGTGTCTCCTGCACTGGCAGGCGGATTCTTAACCACTGGGCTACCAGGGAAGTCCAAGAGAGCAGATTTTTTTAAAAATGTTTGTAGCTCGGGAGAAGTAATCTGTGGATTTGGGGGCCATGAGCAAAGAGTGGATGAGCCAAACCCACAGACGGAAACTCAAGGACGTCTGGGGAACTAGAGCGGTGGAGTGCGGAGAGACATTTTCAGTAGGCAAAGGCTGATCACAGACAGGCTTAAAACGGTTGAGTGAAGGACTGAGCATCTGACACAGGGACGATGGTCTGGGTGGAGGCCACAAAGAGGAGGAAGAGATGGCTTCAAAAGCACCTCCTCGGGTAAGAGAAGCACCAATGGGTATTTTGACAAATTGCAATAACTTAGGGTAAGTTCTGTAATAGAGGCACCTTCAAGGGAGTGTTGAAGGTCAAGGGGCGTTTACTACAGTCTGGGGGCTCGTTCAGCAGAAAGAAAACTTGAGCTAGGTCCGGATGGGTAAATTAGAGAGGAAGAACATTCCAGCAGAAACAATGGTGCTTGCAAAAATGCTAAGATACCAAACAGCATGGCTGTTTTAAACCATGAAAGGGGTCTGTGGGAATGCAGCTTAATTTAGAAGGCGGCAAGCAATGGTAAACATTGGCAGAAAGGCAGGTGGGGACCAGACTGGAAGAGCTTTACAGGTGTCCTTAAGAGCACGTACCCCAAAGAGATGTAAGAAGTCTTAGCAGGATTGTTCTTAAACAACGAACGCAAACCTACTCAGAGTGGATTAGGTAAAAGTGAATTTATCATGAAGAATCAAGGAAATTGCATGAAGCCAGGTGCTGGAAGTCAGCTGGAAATCACAGGAGAGACAGTGGGCAGCTTGCCTTTCTTCTCTCCCCTTCTTTCAGGGCACATGAGCTGCGTGCAACCTGCACTCATATCTCTGCACGTTCATTTGTTCTTCTCCCAAAGCATCAACATGTGTGTTTGGGGTTTCCATGGCACCAATTATGACGGCAATTCCTCATGACTTCTATGCTCTAGTGTTTAGTCTTGTCTGGCTCATAATCTGTACCTGATGGTCTGTGGCTTCATTACCTAGGATCCAACACTGGAGGCCAGAGAGAGGGCTTCCCTTGTACAAACCTGATTTTATAGATCTGTCTCACTTAGTCGTGCCTCTGGGGAGCACTGCCAAAGAAGGGGGCATGGAGTAGGAAAGCACCCCCCATGTTTCTACATAGCGGCAGTGTGCTGGGGGTATTCAGTAAATCCTAGAGAAAAAACATGGCACATCTTCCGAGAGTGCAGATTTCCTCTTTAATTCATCAACTTTTTATTAATTATTTCTATAGCCTGATCAATGCGTAGCGAATAAAGTAAAAACACAAAGTCCTACCTCTCCAGGAGCCTACCTTATTACAGCAAGGGGGAGACAGATAATGCATACTGTGTCACATAGAAATAAATGCAATATAATATCAAGCGGAGTAAGAAGGATTATATTAGGATCAGATTTGGCTGCAAATAACAAAAACCTAAAACAAGCTTAAACAAGTTAAAAGATTTTTGTTGTTTTGGTTTTTTTGCTTTCAAGAAGTCTGGAGGTAATAAGTCCAATGCTGGTATGATGTTCCATAGTGTCAGGAATTCAAGTTATTTTCATATGATTGTTATGCCACGTGTGCCTGCCAACATGGCTGATGCTCCAGCCATTACATACGATCTTACCCAGTAAGAAAGAAGAGTACACAACGCATCTTATTCCCCACATACGCCACTTCCTTTTACATTTCATTGGCTAGTCAAACCATCTAGGTGGAAGAAAAGCTGGGAAACAGTCTTTATTTTAGGCAGCCATATACCTAGGTAAAAATTAGGGATCTACTTATTATAAAATGGGAGGTGGATATTGGGGAAAAACTCGCAATGTCTGTTGCAAGGTAAACAAGTAATAACAAAAGGGCACACGTGGTTAAGAGAGAGTTTCTTTGATGACATTCAACTGAGACTGGCAAAGAGAGGACAAGCATGTCCATATATGGGGAGGAAAATTCCAGGTTCTGGGAAGGCCTGTCCTGCTCAATGCACAGTTAGAACAGCAAGAGGTCAGGATGGCTGACTCTTTAGAATGACCAAAGTAACTCATGGATCGACTGAAACCCATTCCTTACTGCAGTAAAGAATGTCACCCAGATGGGAGAAGAGAGGGCATTTGTGGGTCTGGGGGGGTCTGGGTTTGAGGAGGGCTCAGTCCTGACGGCCACTGCACAGCTGAAGCTGGGAGTCCGAGGCACAGCTGTGGTGCACACAGTGGGGAGGGTCTTCCTGGTGAGGCCTGGGGTCGGGGAAGCATCACAGGCAGGACTTAATTTGGATCTGACTCCGAGATGGGAGTGCAGTTGACCCTTGAACAACACAGGTTTGAACTGCAAGGGTCCACTTGTTCTTGGACTTTTTTCAATGGTAAACACTACAGTAGTGGAGGAACCACCTTTACGTTATACTCGGATTTTTGATGGTGTGGAGCCCCAGAGCCCCTAGCCCCAAGTGGTTTAAGGTCAACTACCTCGAGCAGAGAATTAACAGAAAGATGGCCTTGGCTGCTGGTTTTGTTCGCTCAGGTTGCTCTAACAAAGCTCCACAGACCGAGGGCTTGAACAACAGAAACTGTCCCTCAGTTCTGGGGGAGAGAAATCCAAAAGCAAGATGTTGGCAGGGTTGGTTCCCCCCGAGGGCTCTGAGGAAGGATCTGCCCCAGGCCTCTCTCCTTGGCTTGGAGATGGCCGTCTCCTGTGTTCCTTCCCATCATCTTCCCTTTGTGTGTCTGTGTCCCAATTTCCCCTTCTTGCAAGGACGCCAGTCATGCTGGATTAAAGCCCACCCTCAGGACCTCACTTTACCCCACCCACCACTTTTAAGACCTTATCTCCAAATACAGTCACACCCCGAGGTGGGGGGCGGCTAGGACTTCGCCACATGGATTTTGAAGGGGACAAAGTTCATCCACAACAGCTGCTGTGCAGAAGATACAGTGACTGGGAAGGGGGAGGCGGCTCGAGGGTGGAAATAGGGAGGCTACGACATTCACACAGGTGAGACGTGACAGCACCTGCATGAGGTGGAGAGAGGGGGTGGGTTCTGGGTGACTGTGACGGTCACACTAATAGTTTACTGAGGGATTGGATGCGGGGTGGGGTAGAGCAGAGTCAAGAATGCCTGAGGATTTTAGCCACCGGTAGATTAGAACTGCTGCTTACTGAGCTCCTTCCTTCCTGCCTCAGGACCTTTGCACTTGTTTCCTCAGCCTGAAATGCTCTCATCTTCCTTTTGCTCATCATTCCAGTTTTAACTTAAATGTCCCCTCCGTACAGAGGCATTTCCTGACCTTATGATTTAAAGGAGGTACTTCACAACTCTCTCTCACACCTCCCTATTTTAATTCACTGCTTGCCCTTGTAACTGGATCCATCTCTCACTACTGACATTGAGACAGGGACCTTATCTGCCTATATGACCAGGTCCTAGACCAGGGCCTGGTACATAACAAGCACTCAGTAACTGATTGAATGAGTGAGCAAATGAATGAATGACCCAGTGCCAATGGGTGTAGCTGGTGAGGAGCAGGGAAACAGAATAACCTCTAGGTTTCTAGCCTGGAGGACTGAGTAGATGAGAGATGAAACCCACCTCAACCTGGCTTTAATAGAGGCTTCTTTGTTCGTTAACTAGAAGTCTGAGAGATGGGCTATTGAATCAGATCAGCTGTGAAACACACCCTAAGGATTTCAAAGGCTTCGTGTCCTTTTAGCTCTGCCTTCAGGTTGAAGCCGACTTCCTGGGCTGTAGAGTTCCAAGTTTCACCCCAATATTAATTCATCAGCCCAAAGAGAGGAAGGAACATTTCTGGTAATATCTTCGGCAGAATCAACAAGCTTCATTTCCAGAACCCACAATAACCTCCACTTGAGTCTCAGAAGCGCTGAGGGGGTTAGTTCATCCCTAAACACTTTTTTTGTGGAAACAGAAGTAGGGCTACTTTGATTGTCCTAGAGGAGTGGTTCAGGAACCCGTTACCCGTTTTTTACCTTGTTTTTTTAAACCCAGGTTATACTTACTGCTATTTACTATACTGGAAATTAAAGTGAAAAGTTTAAAATATTTAGTAAGTCCTTTTAGAGAACAGTAAAGTACATTGTATGTTAATATTTATGGAAAAAAATTCAAAACAAAGAATTTAGAAGAGTGGCATTGTTTTACATTTTTTGTTAAATCTCTTTAATGTCTGGCTTAATTGAATACAGCTGGATTCTCTGCATTCAATCTGCTGCCATGATTTTTTGGTTGAGGCATCTGAAGAAAATCCAGCCTCAATCAGATATGTGATTAGAAAAGGCAAAGAGTTTAATAGCCTTCAGACAGTGTGAATATTATTTTGTATTATACTAAAACTCAGGAACTGGTAATTTCTTAAAGGTTGTTAGCAATGTGGAATTTGACATATCAAATTTTTGTACCCTGTTACATTAAAATCCATTGGTCTGTCTTGCACTTTGAAATAACCATTTACCCACACATGATTTTTAGAGTCCAAGCACTGATTTATAAAATATTGGTTCACTGAGTTATGCAGATATTCTAAATGTTGACATACAATACTGAAAGCACAATAATTAATATCACCACAGAACTAAAGAAGTCCAATTACTGAGAACATGTCAAGTTCATGAGAGCAAATCTAGGTTTTCCAAAATTCTAATGTTCATTGAAAAGCTCGAGTTTATTATCAGCAATACTATCAGTTGTTTTTCCTTGAAGTGACAGAGCCGGTTTGTTCATTTTTGATAAAATATCTGCCAGAATAACCATAGCTTATGTTATTCAAGTAAAATTATGGTCTATGAAAAAACTAGCTAGTTGAGCTCACAAGTCAATGTTTTTCCTCTAGAGAACTACTGTACATTAATCAGGGTGCAAACATGCTTCATGCATACTTACCTTTTACTCACACATGTTAAAAGGATGTGTACTCAGGGCTTCCTTGGTGGCACAGTGGTTGAGAATCTGCCTGCCAATGCAGGGGACACAGGTTCGAGCCCTGGTCCGGGAAGATCCCACATGCCGCGGAGCAACTAGGCCCGTGAGCCACAACTACTGAGCCTGCGCGTCTGGAGCCTGTGCTCCGCAACAAGAGAGGCCGCGATAGTGAGAGGCCCGCGCACCGCGATGAAGAGTGGCTCCCGCTTGCCGCAACTAGAGAGGGCCCTCGCACAGAAACGAAGACCCAACACAGCCAAAAATAAATAAATAAAAAATAAAAATAAAGGAATTCCTTTAAAAAAAAAAAAAAAAGGATGTGTACTCAAGGGTCAGTATTTAATAGATTTATGTTTATCGCTTTGTCAAGGGTATTCTTAAGTGAAATGAGTGGTTTTTCACCGAGAGCCCATGGCAATGAACGCATGGCCACCTTGCACTTTGGTATCACTGCCTTGATGCCAAGGTGCCAGCAGGTTTACCCACCAACATTACTCCAAATTCAATGCAAATAATGTTTCAGTGTCATTGTGAATATACTTTTGACTTTGGACCACCTGAAAAGGTCTTCAGGAGCTTCAAGGGTTCAATGTCCAGACTTCAAAATGAAAACAAGAAAACCAACAAGAAACCACTGCCTTACATGGATCATGGCCTCTCCTGAGACAGTGGATGGAATCAACTTTCCCCAAAGCACATGAGTTCTGTTGGGGAGCGGTGGATATCTGATCCACATGGAAATCTTAGGGCTCTCAAGAGGGGAACAGGGCAGGGCATGCACAAACATCCACTGACAGAAGCACGAGAAAATAACTATAAAGTTATGTTTATTACAACCATAGCCTCTAGGTGTTTATTACAACCATAACCTCTAGGTGAGTAAGTCGGATTTGAGACAGCAGTGAGAACTTCATTTCATTCAATATTCAAAACAGTGTTTAAATCTTTTAGAACAAGAATGCCTTCTCGTTTTAGTTTTACAGATAAAAATAAATGAAAGCTCCAATGGAGGCTGAACAAATAGAGGCAGTACTGGGCTACATTCTAAGTCGTTAGTGAAGAGAAAGTATTCTTGTTCCCGAGTGTTCCATTCGTTCACACCGAGACAAGCTTCCCTTTGCTTCTACGTTCAGATAGCACCCTTCCGTTCCCACTTAACCGTAGTCAGTTTACAGTACAGCTGATCATGTTACAGCTTTCTTTAATTACATTCCACACCTGAGTTCAGGTAGGATCAATTTGGGTGTTCCAAGGCCCTCAGACACGCTAAGACCTCACAGCATGCAGGGTGAACGTTCGTGGTTATTCAGAGAGACACAAGTTTATTCAATTCTGCTGTCAGATTGCTCCGTGGAGACGCCAAGATCACATGAGACTCAATACTTTGTCTTAGTATCATGCCAAGTAAAATCTCCTCCACGTGAAATTTATAAAACGATTACCCTGCATTTTTTCTAGTATGTTTTTTACTTTTTGAAAAATTTTTTATTTATTTTTGGCTGTGTTGGGCCTTCGTTGCTGCGTGCAGGCTTTCTCTAGTTGCGGCGAGCGGGGGCTACCCTTCGTTGCCATGCGTGGGCTTCTCATTGCGGTGGCTTCTCTTGTTGCAGAGCACGGGCTCTAGGCGCACGGGCTCAGTAGTTGTGGCTCACAGGCTCTAGAGCACAGGCTCAGTAGTTGTGGCGCACGGGCTTAGTTGCTCCGCGGCATGTGGGAGCTTCCCGGACCAGGGCTCGAACCCGTGTCCCCTGCATTGGCAGGCGGATTCTTAACCACTGCGCCACGGGGGAAGCCTGTTTTTCACTTTCTAGATGAATTTTTATGTTTAAACCCTCCCGTCTGGCCTTTATTTGGGTGTAGGTTGTCGAGTTTGTTTATATAACATTTTCCCCAAATGTACAGAGGTCCTAGCATTTTTTGACTAATTCTTTTCCCTCAGATTTTAAACGCCACTTTCATGAGACAATACAAAACACACAAACACAGCAGCACGTGTGTCTCTAGACTCTTCCTTCTGCCCCGCTGAGCCGTCCGCTTCCTCACTAGCAAGACACTATTACTGTAGCGTTACACTATGTGGCGGTACCCGCAGGAACAATCCCTCCCTCCGTGCACCCGCTTCCTATCGTTGCTATCAAAAATCACCACCTACTTAGAAACTTAAATAAAACCAACGTGTCTTACGGTTCTGAGGTCAGAAGCTCCAAGCAGGTGTCACTGGAGTCGGCACGGCACCGAGCAGGGCCGTGTCCTCCTGGGGCTCCGGGGACAGCGCGCACCCGCGTCCCTTCCAGGCTCCGGAGCCTGCCTTCCCTCCCCGGGCCCCTTCTCCATCTCGGAAGCCAGCGAGGGCGGGCGAGCCCCGCTCCCAGCGCGCCGCTCTGAGCTCCGTAACTGCCCCCTCCCACTTCTAAGGCCCCTCGTGACTACATTGCGCCCACCTGGATGACCCAGGATTAGCTCCGTAAGGTCATGCGATTGGCAATCCTAAATCCATCCGTGCCCTAAAGTCTCCTTTGCCAAGCAAATCAACGTATTCCCGGGTTCCAGAAATCACGCGGACGTCTTCGGATGGCCATCACTCCGACTGCCATGCTCAGTCGTCCGCCTCTTCAAAAATTTGTGAGTTGTTTCCCTACATGAATTTTACGATGCGTTTGTCAAGTTCCCACTATATTCTTCTCCTTCGCACCTCCCCCTCTTCACGAAATAAACCTAGTTTTACTGAAAATGTACTACGGTCATAGGGTGAGGTTGAATATCATGCATCCTGACAATGAATGATAAAAACCAAGTTTACATTTATCATGCTAGAAAGGCAATTACTTTTCTGTAGAGAAAATGCAAAATGGTTTTCACAATCAAAAGAAAGGTATATTTATCACTGATCTGTGATAGTTACATAATAAAAGTTATTTTTCTGAATATTTTATTTTTGTGGTATGTCAGCTTGTAAAAATTTATATACTTAAAAATTATTTCTCTCATTCTAAATAAATATCCATGTTCAAATCCAATTTTGTATTTGTAAACTTGTGTTCTTTTCCTTATAGTGCTCTCCGCTGCACGGGCTGAGGAAGTTCTATGCCCCATAGAACCTGTTTCCACCCCTCATAGATGAAACCAAATTCCACCCGGTTACTCAAGCCTGAAGCTGGGGACGCATTCTTCACCCTCCCTCCCCCTCCTTATCACCAAGGTCAAGTAACTCCCGTGGATCCCACCTTCTAGTTATCTCCTGCAAAAGTCATCTCTTATTTTTCTCCTTTTTTTATTTGCCTCTGTAATAAATTAATCCCACTGCCCCACCCCAGACCGCAAGGGTCATGACCTCAGGGCCTTTATCTGTTCTCTCTCTTTACCTCTGACACCCAGCATGAAGTGGGATGTGGAACACTGGATACATATTTGTTGAATCAATATTTCTTTGTAAAAACTTGAAACAATACAGGAAGTCCAGCTGAACTTCATCTAATCTTACTTCCCCTCCACTGAGAAAACCACTGTCATCAGTTTTTAGACATTTGCATCTAGAAATATATTGTTTTATTTTTTACAGAAATGGGGTAATAGTGCATGTATTATCCAGCAACTTGGTTTTTTCACCTAACGTGCAGATCATTTGGGTACATTTGGGTCTACTTGTTTTCTTTCTAACTACTGCATAACATTTCATGTGTCATCTTTGTGTATTCATGTAACCACTCTGCTACTGACTGTTCATTTAAGTAGATTTCTTGATTCAAAAGTATCTGTCCATTTGATGTGCCTGAGAAGATTCGTGGAGTACAGACCCGCCTTGCATTTCACAAGCGTCCTGCCCACTTGCTCCCCAGCCCCCAATCTTACCACACTGTTCTGCAGTGAGGTGGGAAAGGTGTAATAACTTTAGGACACCAAAGGATAATTCGCCAATTTCTTTCAATTAAGGTACCATTAAGACAAGCATTTCCAATCAAACTTTAACTTTATTTACAATAATCAGATTTTGTGATATACATTGATTAAATTGTATATTGCTAACAACAGTCATAGCTCAATCCAGAAGAAATTTTAACTCTTGGGACCCTGATGACATAGTCTGATCAATAAAAGACTTGGAAGCATAAAATATATTCCATTAAGATAAAATTATGTGGCAGAAGTGGAATGAAAATGTTTTCAAGGAGACCAAGGATCAATGTAAAATTCTAACTGGTAAAAATCTTTTTTAAATGGAGAATGGTGGTATTAAATCACTACGGTACTTATAACCCATGGGGTCCACTTAAAAGATTTCTGTAAGTTTATTTTAACTATTTTTTAATTCTGTAATTAATTTTATTTTAAAATTTCATTTACAACTCATCAGAACTTATTTCTTTTTTAACTAATTAAACTTATGATAAAAATAATTTTAGGGCTTCCCTGGTGGCGCAGTGGTTGAGAATCTGCCTGCCAATGCAGGGGACACGGGTTCGAGCCCTGGTCTGGGAAGATCCCACATGCCGCGGAGCAATTAGGCCCGTGAGCCACAATTACTGAGCCTGCGCGTCTGGAGCCTGTGCTCCGCAACAAGAGAGGCCACGATAGTGAGAGGCCCGCGCACCGCGATGAAGAGTGGCCCCCGCTCGCCGCAACTAGAGAGAGCCCTCGCACAGAAACGAAGACCCAACACAGCCATAAATAAATAAATAAATAAATAAAATTAAAAATAATAATAATAATTTTAGATATTAACTTACAAATGTGAGGGAAATACACAGCATACTTCTAGGGGGGCATCTGGATAAAAAAAGAGAAGAGCGCCTCATTACCATGCTGCACACAGGCCTCTGCAGCCTTGAGAACCTGTGGGCTCTCGGCTTCAGTCCTTCCGACTCGCTGTTCTCACTTGGAAGGCTCTCGTCTTCCTTCCCTTCTCTAGCTCTCACCTAACTCCACCCTCAAACTTCATCTCAAATCTCTCTCTACCTGAGAAGCCTTCTATGTGCCCCGACTAAATGAGATCTCCTCGGTATACGTCCCCATGGTATCCCGAATATCCCCCTTTACGTAAAGCTCACCCCACACCTGTCCCTGCTAAATGCAATCAGTCTTCTCACTGTTATATCCCAGAGCCACTGTATGCAAGCTGGGTTAGACGCGCTCTTTACAAGGAACCGTTTCAGTAGAGAGGTGGAAAAGGAAGTCAGACTGCAAGGGGTTAAAAAATGTACACCGTAAGGAAGTAGAGGCAGAGGGTGTGGGCTGAGTACAGCTTAAGAGAGGGGAAGGCAGAAAGGAGGGTAAATCTGTGACCAGCAGGGACAGAGGAGGCTGAACAGCACAGGGGATAACTGAGTGTGTCGGGCTGGGTTTGGATATAAACAGGGGACAAGAGAGGCTCACGTGCTCAGTGTCCCCATGTCAGAACCGGGCACAAAACTTTACAACCGGGTGACTAACAGTAATATGGGGGTAATTCACAGGAAGTAACATACTTACACATATCACAACATTTACTGACTGCATGTGTACAGACTGTAACATTAACACTGAACCAGCTTTATCTCTTCATACATTTTCCGAATTGTAGGGCTGTCTGGTCTCAGTTATTTAAAGGAAGCGTAAGCAGCATCTGTGCACAGTATTCGTACCCATGACTTTTTCCCTCCGGAATGAGTCTAGTTCTCACAGGGCATTACTTTCCACAGGAAGAGGGGAAACCGCGTTGAAAATCTTTTTAGTGTTCAATGCTTCCTGTCGGCAATATACCTGTCCAAATAATTGTTCCTTGAGCAATCTCTATTCACCTGGATTTGTCCCTCAAGGTCACCGTTTACCAATCACGTTACATGATGTCAATCATGTAGAGATAGTCAAATCGAGTAGCCACCGTCCTGGCCCTGATTAGAATTTTCCGCTAAAATGCCTTCCTGCATAAAGCTACACCACAGGCTTGCATTCAGGCAAAAAAAAAAAAGAATATTTTTTTTTTTTTTCACTTAAAGCATTCGGCAGTCTTCTGAAGTGCAACTATCCCTGGAAAGGATTACACAGTAAACCACACTCACTGTAGCCAAAGGGCAGTAGAAGGATTCAGAAGGCCTCAGAGTCTGTTTTTACATCAATAAAACGGCTGCCCTGATTTCCTAGATTTTTGTGAAGGTCATAGAAGTAGGTTAGTACTTTATCCCACATGTGCACTCAAGTACCTTCAAGAACTACTCAAAAACTGAGGCTTATCCTAAACTACCAGAAAGAAGTTAAAGAGCCCGGCCTGGCGAAGTGAAGCAGGAGTGAATTTGATAAGGCCTGATAAAATAAAAGTGTGTCAAGAACCTTGTAAAAAAGCTGTCCGGCTGTGCGTAAACTTGTAGTGATGGGAAGGCAGGGACCTGACTCGGAAGCATGCTGGTGGGCGAGTGAAGGGCAGGAGAGGGGGTCCTGTGCACCCGGCTGGGAGAAGAGGAGGAAGCCGGGAAGGCGGAGGGGGTGAGAGCCACCTTGAAGAGGAAGGTGAGCCCGGCCCGATAACCCAGGGCTAACGCCCTGACAGCGCTTATCGCGCTGCTGTCACTGCGGGCCTTCCCACAGCAGGCCTGACAAGTCCCTGTTGCCTGCAGGAGTCCTCTTAGCCGCCCGAAGCCACGGTCTGCAGCACCTGCGAGGCACCGCGGGTCACCGGTGCGCCCCACGGAAGGGGACATCTCGGCTTAAGGGCGCATCCCGGGGTCCAGGGGCCCTCAGGTGTGCAAGCAGGAGGTGGGGCGTTCCCTCAAGCCAATCTGCGCCCAGAGCTGGACCGAGGGGCACAAGGCCGCCCGGGCCCTTCCTCGACTAACACCCACCTTCAACCAGCTCCGCCCGGAAGTCGCCGCTTCCCTTGTGGGGGGTGGGGGGGGCGGGGCAAGCTTTGGAGCATGCGCAGTAGCCAGAGCGGGCAGTCCACGCGTCCGGGCGGCAGTTGAGCGTCAACTGTCAGCAGCACTCGACCAATCGGGAGACGAGTTCTTGCCGCTGAGCCCCGCCCCCGGAGGGGGACTATGGTAACGAGCGGCCAATCAGGAGTCGTGTTGTTGGCGCGGAGCCCCGCCCCCGGCAGGGGCATAGGGTGACGGGCGAGGGTCATGGGGTGTGAGTGATCCTGAGCTCTCGATCCCCCGAGGGCCGCGGCTTCCCCTTGCCCCGCGGCCGGGAGCAGCGCGCCGGGCCCCTCACTCGCCAGCCCGCCCACCGTGCAGCGGCGGCGCGGCCCATGCGGCTGGGGGCGGAGGCCGGATCCGGCGCGGGCTGGGCGTCTCAGGGGCGGCCGGCGGCCCGGCGAGGTGAGGGGGCGGCGGCGGGGCCCGGCCCAGCCCGGTGATTGGCCGCCGACTGAGGGCCGCCGGGCGGCCGGCGGCGGCGGGGCGGGGAAGAGCCGGCGGAGCCTTCCGCGTGCGGAGCCGGGAAGATGCTGCTGTCCCTGGTGCTCCACATGTACTCGATGTGCTGCGTGCTGCCGGCCGCCGTGCTCCTGGGCACGGCTCCCACCTACGTGCTGGCCTGGGGGGCCTGGCGGCTGCTCTCCGCCTTCCTGCCCTCGCGCTTCTACCAGGCGGTGGACGACCGGCTCTACTGCATCTATCAGAGCATGGTGCTCTTCTTCTTCGAGAACTACACCGGCGTGCAGGTGAGGCCCCGCCCGCCCTCCGGGCCCGCCCGCCGCACCTGCCGCTCCTCCCTGCGTCTGGGGTCCCGGGGGGTCGCAGGCGCATCTCCCAGCTGCCACCCACCCAGCGTCCGTCCAGCTAGTGTAGGCTCGCTCCGCCCTGGCGGGCAGATCCGGCCCCGGGAACACGTGCCATTACGCCGTCCTCCCACCGTGGGGGCAGTTTCACGTTCTCGCTTGGGGTTTGGCCAGGTGCTTCCTTGCGGGTACTCCAGGATTACTAGGTAGCTGCGGTAGCGCTGCTCTGCGGCCCCAAGTGGGATCCACCGCCCGGCCTCCCCCTCTCTTGCAACTGTCTGTCTGGGTGCTGGGAGAGGTAGGTGCAGATGAACGTTTAAATAGGGCAAGCAGTTGACAGCTTCTGGCGCTTGGTCTAGGAAGATGGTAATGGTGGAACTCAACAGTGCGCTTTTAAAAGTCGGAGACCTTCTCTTGAAACAGATTGATGTTACTGTTTGGGCGAGAAGTACAACTTTGTTTTGCATTCTTCCCCAGTACAAGTGAAAGCTGGGCAAGGAAATTAATCCATTTGTTACTGTAGAAGCCTTACCGGAGATAAAATTCTTGCCAACTTTGACTAGGCTTATATGTGTGGCTAATCTTTTGTCTGCTTACTTTCTGTTATTTTCTTTCTCTGTAGAGATTGGATTTGTAGATTAAATTTGTAAAACAAACAAAAGTAGAAGGCCCTTTTAACTCCATTTAATGATTTGAAGTCTCTTACACAGAAATAACAGTTGTGTTTTCCTTCTGTTCCCCAATTTGAAAAAAAAAAAAAGAGAGAGAGAGCTTAATTCTTGGTTTTCCTTATATTCAGTTAGTCCTCGTCTTTTCTTTTCTTGGTGGGGGTGGGTTGGAGTGAATGGGATGGCATCATTTTGTCTTTTTGTCTTTTTTTTTTTCCCCCTTAGAGCAGCTGCTTTCACCCTTTTGTCCACCAGCTACTATTAAATTTGTAGTTGCATTGCTGTTGATTCCTGATGACTCTATGAGTTTCCCGTAGTTGGAGGTTTGGGGGAAGAGAACTAGAAGCCAGGGACTGTGTTTAAATCAGTATCTATAAGTGTTTCCTAGGAAAGAAAGAAAGATCGCTTTTCCAGATACTGGTTTCCTGATCATTGACTTTTACAGTGGGCCACATTTAAAATTTTCACGAATTCAGACCAGTCATTTCCCCACTCTGTTCTTACCTCACCACGTTTGTCTAAATGTATGGTTTTATCATGGTGAGTATTTAATTTCACATCATATGACAACTGGCCTGGGCTAGGATACAGGATCAGAATATACGACAGTCATTTACCTCTTAGAAAAATAATTCTACCTATGGCAGGTTTTAAATTTTTCGTTAAAAGCATGTAATATGTCCCATGCAATGTAACATATACCATTGAAGTTATTTGTGTTTAGCAAGTTTCTTATTTTTAAAAAATGACTGTAAAATTTCACAGTATTTCTCAAATTGTATATCTTACCTTATATCTGTTTAGTATAGACCTCCAATTTGTTGTTTGAGTTCTCAGCACATGGTTTTTAAAAAGTCTAATCTGATGATGACCAGCGGACACTCAGTTCTAGGATTCCTAACAAACTTCATCAAGGGACCTGCGTGAAATGAAATTTTGAATTATGTTTGAGGACCATCAGACATCCTTTTATAAATACATGAAGCACCAGTATCCAGTGATAATCTTCTAAATGTCAGAATTCATTTTTCTTTGTTTATTAAAAAAAAATTTTTTTGTTGCTCTTTCCTGTCCTTCTTCTGGAATACACCAAAAACTGATCATTGATATTTGCAGGCCAAAATATCCAGTGATATTTATTTCTAGGCATATGCAACATGCCTCCTCATTAACACCCTCCAAATATTTTAGTCACCATTTTCTTCCTGCTTAAATCAGTACTTTAAAATATATTTTACACTAATGGCTCTGTCTGCTAATCCCCACTTCCCCAAATGCTAACATGATACATTATAACAATCAAAAGTAAAATTTGATAAAAAATAAATTTAGTTTTTCAGCTGACCTGCTTCAAGTATAAATTAGTTCAAATAACACTGGGAGAATAACGTTTATATAATGTGTTCAGTTAGAATACCCTTAACTTCTCTAATAATTCATATGTTTACTTGAAAGATTGTTTCAATTTCCTCAGAAACCCTCAAGGCCTTCATGTCTAGAGGCCATTTATAACTAGTTCTTTCCTTTGGTAGCACTGTGTCCTCAAAAATAGTCCTAAACTCTTAATGAGTTAAATTTGTATTCTGTATCTTGTTGTAAAAGCAGCTAAACTATTGTGTTTGAATGAAACATGTTTATTTAGAATCAGAGAAGGGACCTTACAAGTCAAACACCTTTTTTTCAAGTCTGGATTCTTTCTGCATTTCTGCTAAAATGTTGCCCAGATTCTTCTCAAATATCAGTAGTTCTAGATAGAATATAAATTGTTGCTTGTATCCTTAATTTTTTTTTCTCTGCTTATTTATCATTCATGTTGAAACCATTAAAGACCTTTCTACAGTTTAACTGGGAGTAACAGAGCCAGGAAGATCTGGATGTGCTTCTGGGTTTGCTTAAGTAGAATGACACGAACCTTTAAGAGGAAATTAAACATTTCTCAATCAAATATGATTCCAGTCTAACACAATTTAAGTCTGGCCAGGGGACAGACTTATAAGAAAATCTTAGAGAAATGTAATTAGAACCTTGTTTTTATACTTTCTATAAATGTAAATCCTGGGCTGTGAGCAAGACAGTTATTTTAGGTTGCATTTGTATAAGATTTTTTAAAAATACCTTATTTTTCTGTTATGAGTCACAGGTGCAATAAAATATTCAAACACTGCAAAAATATTTTGAGAAAGTTAAAAGTTCCCCTTACCTACACACACCTCGCCTAGGCCTGCAACAGTTTGGTGTGTAACTTTGGATTTCTGCCAAGAGCTTTTATATAAATGTATGAATTGTGGGAAGACTCCTCCATTAAATTAACTTCTTGGGTGGGTTTTATAGTAGCACTAAATATACCATAACCTATGGGGACACATCTGTGCCATTGTTACGGAAAGCAAAAGAAAATATGACTCTCAAAAAAAAAAAAAGAAAAAAAAAGAAAATATGACTCTCTATACCCAGTTTACTTTCCCTCTTTCGTAAATTTGTCTAATTTTGTAGAACTGAAGACACTGAGAGTGGGTTCTTCTTCAATGGAATTCTAAGTTAATTTTTCCTTTAATATTGTCTCATGTTATTATGGTTTTTTAAACAGAGGTTAGTATTAGTAGTTAGACAATCCAAAACTAAGTAGTAACGTCTCAGAGCCCACCCTTTATTCATTCATCTGGTATTGGAGTGTGCCCTGAATGCCAGATCCTGTGCTGGACTGTATGGGATGGAATGAAGAAAAACACAGACAAGGTCCTGCCCTCGTGGATCTCACATTCCAGTGGGACACAAAAAATAAGAAGAAAGTTAAAAGGCACTGTACTCTGTGACTTTGTTAACCTAGTGGGTAGAGGTTGGGGGTTTGGGGAAACGTCCCTGAGCAAGTGGCATATGCGTTGAGCTCTGAAAAGGGCCAGTTTGGGAAGTATTGTAGTAATCTAGCTGCGAGATGATGGTCAGAGTCGTGGAAAGAGTGGGCATGGAGAGAATGGAAAGAATCCCAGAAGTATTTTAAGGTGGCTGATGGAGCTTTGTAATAGGATACGGAGTGGAAAGGAGAGGATGGAGTTAGCAACACACCTAGCATTTAGTGAGCGCTGACCGTGTGCCAGGTACTGTTGTCTTACGTGAGTCATTTCATCCTTACCAGATAGGCACTGTTTTTCCCACTTTACGGATTAGAGAACTAAGGCACACGGAGTTCACGCTTGTAATGGTCAAGCCAGGATTTAGTCCAAGGCAGTCTAGCTTCAGGGTCCGTTTTCCAAAGATGCTTTGCTAGGTGGTGTGGTTATATTTGTTGAGAGCACAGCCCCGCTCTCAAGGTGTGCCTTCTAGGAGAAACACTGGCAAACAGAGTAGAGGATAATACTGCAAGTGGAGTTTTTGTGTTTACTAGCTTTGTGATACAAAGGGAATGTGACTGCTGGTTATTCAAGAAGGCCGTATCAGTTGTTATGAACCACTGTGAGCTTCTGCTTCAAGCAGGAGTAGCGTGGTGTGTTAAGGGAAAAGAGGTTCTCAGCTGAGAACTGAATGAAGATGAAGACCCCTAAGCATGGCATTCAAGGCTGTCTGAATTCTGCCCTGGCCGGCTTTTGCATTCATTGGTTTCACTGTCGCCCAGCTACTGCTTCCTCACCAGTCCCTCCCCTAAATTACCAGTGCATTCTCCAGAATGTGCTTTTGGACTGCTCTTCTCTGTATACTTCCTTCCAGCTCGGGCAACTTTTCCTCATCTGTCATGATCTCACCCCATCTCCATGTCAGGATCACTTGTATGTAATATTAACATAGCATTAGCATATCTTAATGTAGGTATTATCCCCTTTACAAGACTGTAGCCCCATGGAGGTGGCAGTAAAGGGGAGAGTGACTTGACTTGATTGTTCCCTTTTAACGAAAGGGCAGAGCACTCTGCAGGGAATAGTGATCTGTGTTTCTGCGGAAATGTGGGTGAGAATCTCACTTTCAAGGCGTGGGGCTCTTGGATGGCCCTCTAGTTGACAAGTTTTGGTCTAACAGGGTCAACAGGTGGAGTGAGTCAGTTTGCTTTCTTTACTTAATAGACAGGGGAGAAAACATGCACTCTACCCACAGAAGTAAGACTGAGAAAAGGTCAAAGACCTTATAAAAGAGGGGATTCTGGAACAGCTAGCAATGCAGAGAAGCCTTTGTTTACTTGTCAGTAAAAACCTGTACTTTTGGCAATGTTTAAAGATAAGCAATTCTGTAAGGTTTACTTTGTTTCCTCTGCTTCTTTGCATGGAGTAGCAGTGAGAACCCCAAGTAAGCAGGTGTTGCGTGGGGTTTACAGGGCTGTGTTTGTGTGTGAGTGTAGGTGATAGTCGGAAGCAGAAAGAAGTGAGGCGGGTGGTACCTGGAAAGGGGAGTGACGTTAAGTGCTAACCACATGCGAGGCGCGAGCATTTCCATTGATAAATTAGTCTCTACTCTCAGCACACAATTTAGCAGTTAGAAAGAGGTCAGTTTTTGGTTTTTTAATTAATTAATTAATTAATTAATTATTTGGTTGTGCCAGGTCTTAGTTGCGGCAGGTGGGTTTCTTTAGTTGTGGCTCGTGGGCTCCTTTAGTTGCGGCTCACGGGCTCCTTAGTTGTGGCACATGGGCTCCTTAGTTGCGGCATGCATGTGGGATCTAGTTCCCTAGCCAGGGATCGAACTCGGGCCCCCTGCATTGGGAGCGCTGAGTCTTAACCATTGCGCCACCAGGGAAGTACCCTTTTTTTTTTTAATTTAAATTGAAGGTATAATGAGATGTTACAAAATGACAAAATGAGCAAAGAGCTGAGGAAATACAGGAGTACTACAACTGGATGCAAGTGGTTGCTTAACTGAGGGGAGGTGTGTGAATATAAGGAAATGATTCTTCCACGTTAGATGTGTTGCAATGAATGCCAGCTCTTCGTGTGCTTACATGTTGCTTTGCTCTCATTCTTACTTTGTATTTCTGTAGGAAAGTATTTTACGTCAGTTTTTAATTTTTTCTCGAGTTTCTTATCTCCTTGTGGTTAATGTTCAAAGTGAAAGAATTATATAAGCTTCTAATATATGGGAAGCCTCATTTGACATTTTTTATTTGGAATTTTTGCAGATAATAATTTTGTTGTTGTCAAAAGATTTTTGGATCTTGGGTGAGAAACCTGGGTGTAATTCCTAGTTCTTTGCTATTCTCTGTCAGCTTGAATAAATCAACTTTTCAACTCAGCATTCTCATTCTTAAATGGAATACTTATTGTCATGTTATTTTGTGAAGACTAAATGAGGTAATATGTGAAAGTGCTGAGCTCAGTGACTGGTACATCATAGATGCTCAGGAAAAACACACCCTGTAAATGAGGACAATACAGAGAGACAGATATGACGAATGTATAAAAGGAGGTTTGTGATTTGTAAGGTTCCATTTAAATGTTGCATAATAATTACTTTTGTGTACTGATTATTAGACAAATGACTATGTTTATATTTTAACACTGTTTTGGAAGGGTGTCATACTTTTCCTATTCAGAGAAGGGTTTCAAATTGGGCAGAAAAAGACCATAGTTTTGTGTGTATTACGGTAGAAGTCTTGTACTTGATCTTGAAATGATATATTTCATTGGCACAGAAATACATTTAAAAATCATTTCAAATAATTATAAACGTCATAGAGTGTAAATTATGTCTGCAGACTTATTTATGCTGCAGTTCTTTATGGCTGCATTTGTACATAATCAGAGACCTTTTTTTAAGGAAGAGAAATTAGATAGGTGTTTCTCCTATCCATTCATCATTTAACACGATTTTGAGTAAACAATCTGACTTTGTTGGATAATAATAATAATAAGAGCAACAGCTAACATTTTGGGGGACAGTTCCTATGATCCAGGAGTTGTGGCAGGTAGCTTACGTGGTCTCGTTTATCTCACCACACCTGTGGTGAGTAGTTACCATTATTACATTCACTCTACAGGTAAGGAAAACTAGGCATGGGGAGGTGAGGTACTTCTGCTGCAGTTCACATAGTTGGTAAGGGGGTGGGCTAGTGCTCAGGTCCGAGGCTCAGTTTAAACCCAGTGTTTCTGCCCGGGCCCTTAGTGACTGGTGTGCTGTGCATAGAGGAGATAGAGCTGTCTGTAGCTGGGCCCGCAGATCAAACTGACAAGGCCAGATCCGCAGGAGAAGAGGCACACAGATTTACCGGGCGTTGATACTTTACACGTAGTTTAATATTTTACACGCTAGGGTTTTTACCGGCCCCTCTCAGAAAAGAAGGGCAAAGAGGCAGTTAGAGTCAGCCCAAGGCAGTAACCTGTGGAGGCACAGCTAGGTGCAGGAAAGGTGGGTTTGGGCTCCTAGGGCTGGTAAATTGTGGGAAGGTCCCTAGGAAATGTATGGTAGATAAGGACTGTTAAGTAAGGTTTGCTGACTCATCTCGGTGCTGTCTCTGATCTTCCTGGTCCTCTAGGAAGGAACAGCTTTACGAGTGTTTTTAATGTCACCTTTACAAAGGGAAGTTTAGGCCTCCTTTAGGCGGAAAAGGGGAGGGCAGAGAGCTGCGTGTGCTGCTTCTCAGTTGCCCTCAGCTCAAAATAATCCTCATGTCAAAGTGGCATGTTTTGGGGCGGCATGTTCTGATCCCCTTCTGCAGCATCATCTGTATCTAAGGACAGTGAAAGAAGTTTTTTTAAAAAATGACATTTCAGTGTGCATGTGGAAAGGAAATGAATTTTATTGAGATAAATGAAGATTTTTTTTTTTTTTTCTTGAAGAGGAAGAATGCTGTACTTTATGTCCCCATGGCGGTGTTGGTTAGATAGTCCACTGTGTTAGACATGTGATTACTTTAGATTACCACCTCTTTTCAGGATACAAAAGAGGGAGTCTTCAAGTAGTTTATCAAATCATGGGAGCAAATTAAAAACAAGGTGAAGATGAGATCCAGGTGAGAGGACAGTGTCTACATCTAAATCCAAGTCTTCTGAAAGGCGCTTTGTGCAAGATAAACAAGCTTGTTTGACTAAAGCGGAATTGTAACTAGTGTGTCAGTCCAATGAAGATAATCATTCAAAGAGCATTTTTACTGAATTAATAAAATGAAAGAGAGAACATTGTTATTTTTCTCTAGAGGGACTTTACATGAGTGTTTTAAAAATGGAGGAACCCCAACTTGAACAATTATGATGACTTAAAATTACTTAGAGAATGAGGAAGAACCAAAAGGCCATGTTTTTCACATGCCTTGTTCGAAGGAACAAATTACCTGCCGAAAAGTGATTGTAATTTGAAATACATGTACTAGAAGATTCACAGAATGATGCCTTTAAAAAGTCACTGGTGCATTTAAAGTATTTGTTTATTCCCCACCTCTTTACTGTTGAAAATGAGGTATAGCTTTATCCACTTGTGAAAAATAAACGTGCAGCTTACTGATGCAGTGGACATCTGTTGAAAAGCATCTGAGTGCTGGGCTCTGGGTAGAACAAGGATGAAGTCCTTGCCCCTAGGAGCCTGTGGGCCTTGAGGGGGATGTGATGTGAGTTGGAAATAAGAATGCACAGCGTGACCGCGTTCGTTGTAATGCAGAAGGGGGAGAGATTAATTCTGGGGTCTGGGTTAGAAGGCAGGAGGGCTTTGTGAGGAGGTGAATAAGCGGAAAAGCTGATCTAAGACGACTGCAGTGAGAGGGCGCAGGTGGCTTTTAGGTAATCATAGAGTCATTTAATAATTTATTTGTAGGGGTATTTTATAAGTTATTATGAAATTTTTGAATTTGGAAAACACTACAGTTATCTTATTAATTCTATACTTGTTAGTAAGATAGTAGTAACTATCTTATTAAGTATTTTGAGAATCTGTACCCTTAAATGAAAACTTTTACTTGCCCTCCATGTTAGTAAATTTAAAAGCAAATAAACTTTTCACTTCAATGAACAGAAGAAATTTGATAATTTTAAGTTGGAGTGAAATGCTTTTTCTTTGAAGCCTGGGAAATAAATTAAGTGAAGGGCCTTAAAAACTGCATATATGTGGTACATAAACATTGTAATCATGCATTCCTTTCTTTGGATAATCAACATTTATTTGAAGTACTTAATAATTTGCGTCTATTGCAATAAGATTTGCAGTTCATCATTTCACTTACTTTGCTTTTAGAGCTTTTAAATTTTTAAATATGAAGGGCTATTCTTTGTAACTTTTTATTTCTGTTGAAATCCAAATAGGTGATAATGAAAAATTAAAAAGAAAACAACTTAAGAGGCAATCAATCCAAATATCTACTTTGAGATCCTAAATTATATGTCAGAGGCTTACCATCTTCTTTTGCATCTTAATTGGAAATAGCTTTTATTTCAGTGAGATGCATACTGAAAAATAAACTTTAAAAGTATGAACTATGTATTTATTGTTTTCCCTTCAATGGCTAGGAATTAAGATTTTGTTCCTTTCACATTTCCCCCATCTGTTTTGCCCACCAGAATTCATTACTTATCTTACTTTCTCTAGATAACCACTGAAGATCTATTCTTAAACACTGGGCATGTTTAACTTTGTTACTGAGATAAGCTAAATATAGAAAATGTCGATTGTTTGGAAGCCATTTAGGGATGGGGAAAATTAGTGAGTCTTACAGGGATTGCAGAGGTGGCTCTCCTGCAAAGCTTTTCAGTTCATGTTTGTGTCTATAAACAAAGTGGAAAACTGTGGCATTTTAAGGCCGGCGTGGTATATAGTATATGGACTAAGCCCAAGTAGTGGGGGTCTGGCATCTTAAACTGGTGGTGCCGTTAACTGATCGTGGGTCACTGAACAAGGCAACTTGGTTGTTCTGTGCCTGAGCCTGCTAAAGGGTGAAATCAGAGAGCTGGACTAGACGGTGGCCAAACATTGTTCTGGTGGCAATGCGTGTACTGATTATATTCATTGTTGGGAATTGTTTGTCATGACATTAGATGACTGTGCTTATTTTTGTGGTTTCCTTTTCACCCTCACCATGCTTGTTTTATTTTAAAGTGGGATATATTGGGTTTTATAGGAGATAAAGTTTTCAGCGCTGTGTTTTCTGTATGATTGACGCTGTAAATCCTGTGAAACATGCCCATTATTTAAATTTTTTAAAAATAGATCTTTATTGGAATATAATTGCTTCACAGTACTGTGTTAGTTTCTGTTGCACAACAAAGCGAATCAGCCATATGCATACACACGTCCCCATATCCCCTCCCTCTTGAGCCTCCCTCCCACCCTCCCTTTCCCACCCCTCTAGGTCATCACAAAGCACCAAGCCGACTTCCCTGTGCTATGCTGCTGCTTCCCACCAGCCAAATATTTACATTCGGTAGTGTGTATATGTCAATGCTACTCTCGCTTCGCCCCAGCTTCGCCCTCCCACCCCATGTCCTCAAGTCCATTCTCTATGTCTACCTCTTTATTCCTGCCTTGCAACTAGGTTCATCAGTACCATCTTTTTTTAGATTCCATATATATGTGTTAGCATATGGTATTTGTTTTTCTTTTTCTGACTTACTTCTCTCTGTATGACAGACTCCGGGTCCATCCACCTCACTACAAATAACTCAATTTCGTTTCGTTTTATGGCTGAGTAATATTCTGTTGTATATATGTGCCACATCTTCTTTATCCATTCATCTGTCGATGGACACTTAGGTTGGTTCCATGTCCTGGCTATTGTAAATAGTGCTGCAGTGAACATTGTGGTACATGACTTTTTCAATTATGGTTTTCTCAGGGTATATGCCCAGTAGTGGGATTGCTGGGTCATATGGTAGTTGTATTTTTAGTTTTTTAAGGAACCTACATACTGTTCTCCATAGTGGCTGTATCAATTTACATTCCCACCAACAGTGCAAGAGGGTTCCCTTTTCACCACACTCTTTCCAGCATTTATTGTTTCTAGATTTTTTGACAATGGCCATTCTGACTGGCGTGAGGTGGTACCTCATTGTAGTTTTGATTTGCATTTCTCCAATAATTAGTGATGTTGAGCATCTTTTCACATGCCTCTTGGCCATCTGTATGTCTTCCTTGGTGAAATGTCTATTTAGGTCTTCCGCCCATTTTTTAACTGTATTGTTTGTTTTTTTGATATTGAGCTCCATGAGCTGTTTGTATATTTTGGAGATTATTCCTTTGTTGTTCATTTGCAAATGTTTTCTCCCATTCTGAAGGTTGTCTTTTTGTCTTGTGTATGGTTTCCTTTGCTGTGCAAGAGCTTTTAAGTTTAATTAAGTCCCATTTGTTTATTTTTGTTTTTATTTCCTACTCTAGGAGGTGGGTCAAAGAAGATCTTGCCGTGGTTTATGTCACAGAGTGTTTTCCTCTAAAAGTTTTATAGTGTCTGGTCTTACATTTAAGTCTTTAATCCATTTGGGGTTTATGTTTGTGTATGGTGTTAGGTAGTGTTCTAATTTCATTCTTTTACATGTAGCTGTCCAGTTTTCCCAGCACCACTTATTGAAGAGGCTGTCTTTTCTCCACTGTATGTTCTTGCCTCCTTTGTCGTAAATTAGGTGCCCATATGCACGTGGGTTTATCTCTGGCCATTCTATCCTGTACCACTGATCTATATTTCTGTTTTTGTGCTAGTACTGTACTGTCTTGATTGCTGTAGCTTTCTGGTATAGCTTGAAGTTGGGGAACCTGATTCCTCCAGCTCCTTTTTTCTTTCTCAAAATTGCTTTGGCTATTCGGGGTCTTTTGTGTTTCCATACGAATTGTTAATTTTTTTGTTCTAATTCTGTGAAGAATGCCATTGGTAGTTTGATAGGGATTGCATTGAACCTGTAGATTGCTTTGGGTAGTATAGTCATTTTCACAATATTGATTCTTCCAATCCAAGAGCATGATAAATTTTTCCATCTGTTTATGTCATCTTTGATTTCTTTCTTCAGTGTTTTATAGTTTTCTGAGTACAAGTCTTTCGCCTCCTTAGGCAGGTTTATTCCTAGGTATTTTATTCTTTTTGTTACAGTGGTAAATGGGAGTGTTTCCTTAATTTCTCCTTCTGATTTTTCGTTGTTGGTGTATAGGAATGCTAGAGATTTCTGTGCATTAATTTTGTATCCTGCAACCTTACCAAATTCATTGATTAGTTCTAGTAGTTTTCTGGTGGCATTTTTAGTATTCTCTATGTATAGTATCATGTCATAGGCAAACAGTACAGTTTTACTTCTTTTCCAATTTGTATTCCTTTTATTTCTTTTTCTCCTCTGATTGCTGTGGCTAGGACTTCCAAAACTATGTTGAATAAGAGTGGTGAGAGTGGACATCCTTGTCTTGTTCCTGATCTTAGTAGAAATGCTTTCAGTTTTTCACCATTGAGTATGATACTTGCTGTGGGTTTGTCATACATGGCCTTTATTATGTTGAGGTAGTTTCCCTCTATGCCCATTTTCTGGAGAGTTTGTTTCATAAATGGGTGTTGAATTTTGTCAGAAGTTTTTTCTGCATGTATTGAGATGATCGTGTGGTTTTTATTCCTTAATTTGTTAGTGTGCTGTATCACATTGATTGATTTGCGTATATTGAAGAATCCTTGCATCCCTGGGATAAATCCCACTTGATCATGGTGTATGAGCCTTACAGTGTGCTGTTGGATTCTGTTTGCTAGTATTTTGTTGAGGATTTTTGCATCTATGTTCATCAGTGATATTGGTCTATAATTTTCTTTTTTTGTGATATCTTTTTCTGGTTTTGGTAGCAGGGTAATGGTGGCTTCATAAAATGAATTTGGGAGTGTTTCTCCCTTTGCAATTTTTTGGAAGAGTTTGAGAAGGATGGATGTTAGCTCTTCTCTAAATGTTTGATAGAATTCACCTGTGAAGCCATCTGGTCCTGGACTTCTGTTTGTTGGAAGATTTTTAATTACGGTTTCAATTTCATTACTTGTGATAGGTCTGTTTACATTTTCTAATTCTTCCTGGTTCAGTCTTGGAAAGTTGTACTTTTCCAAGAATTTGTCCATTTCTTCGTGGTTGTCCATTTTATTGGCATACAGTTGTTTGTAGTAGTCTCTTATAATCCTTTGTATTTCTGCAGTGTCAGGTGTGATTTCTCTGTTTTCATTTCTAATTTGATTGATTTGCGTCCTCTCCCTTTTTTTCTTGATGAGTCTGGCTTTATCTTCTCAAAGAACCAGCTTTTAGTTTTATTGATCTTTGCTATTGTTTTCTTCATTTCTATTTCATTTATTTCTGCTCTGATCTTTATGATTTCTTTCCTTCTACTGACTTTGGGTTTTCTTTGTTCTTCTTTTTCTAGTTGTTTTAAGTGTAGGGTTAGATTGTTTCTTTGAGACTTTTCTTGTTTCTTGAGGTGAGATTGTATTGCTATGAACTTCCCTCTTAGAACTGCTTTTGCTGTGTCCCATCGGTTTTGGGTTGTCGTGGTTTCGTTGTCATTTTTTTCTATGTATTTTTTAATTTCTTCTTTGATTTCTTCAGTGATCTCTTGGTTATTTAGTAGTGCACTGTTTAGCCTCCATGTATTTTTGTTTTTTACAGTTTTTTTCCTGTAATTGATTTCCAGTCTCATAGCATTGTGGTCAGAAAAGATGCTTGATATGATTTCAGTTTTCTTAAATTTTCCAAGGCTTGATTTGTGACCCAGGATGTGATCTATCTTGGAGAATGTTCCATGTGCACTTGAGAAGAAAGTGTATTCTGCAACTTTTGGGTGGAATGTTCTTTAAATATCAATTAGATCTATATGGTCTATTGTGTCTTTTAAAGCTTGTGTTTCTTTATTTATTTTCTGTTTGGATGATCTGTCCATTGGTGTAAGTGGGGTGTTAAAGTCCCCTACTATTATTGTGTTACTGTCAATTTCTTCTTTCATGGTTGTTAGCATTTGCCTTATGTATTGAGGTGCTCCTATGTTGGGTGCATAAACATTTATAATTGTTATATCTTCTTCTTGGGTTGATCCTTTGATCATTATATAGTGTCCCTCCTTATCTCTTGTAACGGTCTTTATTTTAAAGTCTGTTTTATCTGATACGACTATTGCTATTCCAGTTTTCTTTTGATATCCATTTGCATGGAATATCTTTTTCCATCCCCTCACTTTCAGTCTGTATGTGTCCCTAGGTCTGAAGTGGGTCTCTTGTACACAGCATATAGATAGGTCTTGTTTTTGTAACCATTCAGCCAGACTGTGTCTTTTGGTTGGGTCATTTAGTCCATTTACATTCAAGGTTATTATCAATATGTGTGCTCCTGTTACCATTTTCTTAGTTGTTTTGGGTTTGTTTTTGTGAGTCTTTTTCTTCTCTTGTGTTTCCACTTAGAGAAGTTTCTTTAGCATTTCTTGTAAAGCTGGTTTGGTGGTGCTGAATTCTCTTAGCTTTTGCTTGTCTGAAAAGCTTTTGACTCCTCCATCGAATCTGAATGAGATCCTTGCTGGGTAGAGTAATCTTGGTTGTAGGTTTTCCTCTTTCATCACTTTAAGTATATCCTGCCACTCCCTTCTGGCCTGCAGAGTTTCCACTGAAAAATCAGCTGATAACCTTATGGGGATTCCTTTGTATGTTATTTTTTGTCTTTCCCTTGCTGCTTTTAATATTTTTTCTTTGAATTTAATTTTTGTTACTTTGATTAATATGTGTCTTGGTGTGTTTTTCCTAGGGTTTATCCTGTATGGGACTCTCTGTGCTTCCTGGACTTGGGTGACTATTTCCTTTCCCACGTTAGGGACGTTTTCAACTATAATGTCTTCAAATATTTTCTCAGATCCTTCTTTTTCTCTTCTTCTTCTGGGACCCCTATAATTCGAATGTTGGCACATTTAGTGTTGTCCCAGAGGTCTCTGAGATAGTCTTCAATTCTTTTCATTCTTTTTTCTTTATTCTGCTCCTCGGCAGTTATTTCCACCATTTTGTCTTCCAGCTCACTTGTTCGTCTTCTGTTTCAGTTATTCTGTTATTGATTCTTTCTAGTGTATTTTTCATTTCAGTTATTGTGTTCTTCATATGTTTGTTTGTTCTTTAGTTTTTCTAGATCTTTGTTAAACATTTCTTGTATTTTCTCAATCCATGCCTCCATTCTGTTTCGGAGATTCTGGGTATCTTTACTATCTTTACTCATCTTTACTATCATTACAATTCTTTTTCAGGTAGATTGCCTATTTCCTCTTCATTTATTTGGTCTTGTAGGTTTTTACCTTGCTCCTTCATCTGTGACATATTTTTTTGCCATCTCATTTTTTTTTTTTTTTTTTTTTAAGGAGTGGGGCTGTGTTCCTGTCTTACTGGTTGTTTGGCCTGAGGTTTCCAACACTGGGGTTTGTAGGCTGTTGGGTAGGGCTGGGTCTTGGTGCTGAGATGAGGACCTCCGTGAGACCTCACTCTGATGACTATTCCCTGGGGTCTGAGGTTCTCTGTTAGTCCAGTGGTTCAGACTCGGAGCTCCCACCGCAGGAGCTTCGGCCCGACAAGGGGCTCGTGAACCAAGATCCTGCAAGGTGTCTGAGGCAGCAAAAAAAACCAAAAAACAAAAAAAACAATAGTAAAGTAAAAAATAAAATTAGACTAGGAAACTAACAGATATGTTAGGAAGAATATAAAAATAAAAATATAGATGAATCAACAACCGGAAGGTACATTAGTACCACAATAGTAAAAATGAGGAGGAGGGAAAAGAAAAAAAGGGGGCGGGGGGAGGCCTTGGCTGTGGAGGGCGGGGCCTAAGCAGGGGCAAGGTTTGGGTGGTGGGTGGGGTCAATGCTCAGGACCCACAGGGCTGGAAAAGGCCCTGGGGGCTGTGGGCAGTGGGGCTTAAGCTCAAGGAACAAAGGGGCCCGGGTGTGCCCCCCACCCCTGGTCTCAGAGGGCAGGGGACCTCACCTGGGAGCCCAGCAGGCTTCCTGGGCTCGAGTGGGCGGGGCAAACGCCCTCCTCTCCTCTGCTGCTCCTCCGGTCTGGGAGGGCCCCTTCTGCTTGCCTCTCCTGTTCTCCCCTCTGCCTCCTTCCTATGCCCCCAGGACCCACGCAGACTGGAGGGGGTTTTGGAGGGCAGGGGATCGGCCTGGGAGCTCACCCATTATTTAAATTTTTAGTTTATTTTTCAAAATTATAAAATTATACATATTTAAGGTGTTCAATGTGATGTTTTGATATATGTATGCATTATGAAATGATTACCACAATGAAACTAAAAAAAAATGCCTTTTAATAGCTTGTATGCCATCTACCTTCAAAGGCTGTAGTCTCTAAATGAAGCTCAGAGCAAGAAAAGGGAAGGAGAGTCTCCTAGTGGTTCAAGTACTGTCTTCAGCCTGGGGACAGGCAGGTCTCCAAAGAGTGGTATTCAGATTGAATCAGTTAAACCACAGCCTTTCATTGTGAATGTCTCATCCACGGAAGTCAAGCCAGAAGTGCTCTGTCGTGTAGCTGCAGTACTTTAAACCCAGTGCGTTCCACCCAATGGTCTCAAAGCAATTCTGGCTCGTTGGTAGGAAGGGGGATCGCTCACAAACCAGGACTCCACTTTTTAACCCTGCATAGATCAAGTTATTGATTTCACTCTTTTGTTTTGGCACTGATAAGCTTTCTTAATAAAAAATTATTGAGCAGAAATTTAAACTCATGTTACCTGCGTAGCGCTGTATAGTTTTCTGAGGAAGAGATAAGAAATCTCAGTCTGAGTCCCTGGTCTCCAGAACTTCGTCATCTAGCTCCATTTATCTACAGAGGAGTTGGCTTAATGTCTTTTTCTTTTTTCTGTTGTTAAGATGTAAATGAGTAGTGGCGTGATCAGAAGATAATCTCTGTGGCTATCTAAAAAGATAGATCTGTAACTAATTCATAATCTTGAATAATCTGTGATGATAAGATACAGAAACAAAAACGCCCTGAATAAAAAAATACCACTGTTAGGAGTCATTTCCTTTGAAGTCTTTAAAAATATACTTCCAATTTCTTTAAATAATTTATTATGAAATATTTGAGACATAGAGAACTACAGAAAGACTCATATAAGGAGCACCTGTGTACCCACCTCCCAGCTAAAGAAAGGAAACATGACAGCTGGAGTTGAAGCCTACTGTGTACCCCACCCTGTCGTGCAGCTTCCCCTTCCTAGAAGTCACTGATCCTGAGCTCCCTGTGCTCTGTATAGAGATGTAAAGAGTCCTAATCATGGGACCAAGTTTCCCCATTACTTACAGAATAAAGTGCTCATCTTTAGCTTGGTATTCAGAAGACTTTGTACATATTCTGGTTCAGATCTCCCTCCGGTCCGCCTGCACCAGCTCACCGACTCTAGGTGCAGCCTGGGTTTGCCGGCACCCTGCCAGGTGCACCCTTACTGGCCTCAGACGCTGCCGCTTCCATTCCTTTGTTCCTCTCTTCATGAACATTCTTTCCTTCACCTTCTCTGCTGAAATCGCACCTAATGAATGCTACTACTGCCTGCAGTTGACAGTTCTTTAAAATAGACTGGATTTTCATAATATTTGCATATGTCTCTTCACAGTTACTGTATGCACGCCTGTCTCTTCCACTACACTGTAGGCTCTTTGAAGGACGCTGTACCTTATGAACAGTGTTTCAGATGTTGTGAGCAGTCAGTAAAAACTCAGGAGGATACTGATCATTGCTTTACTTTATGACCATTAACCTGCCCTGCGCTCAGCTGCTTTATAGGCATGTGCTGTTCATGGTCTCTGAGGCTCCTAAGAGAAGTCTAATAGTTGTTAATCATGGATGGGACTATTCATGACATCGTGTATTTGTCAGTTTTTTGACGTTGTCATATTTTGTATGTTACAGTAGTACATGTTTTAAAATAGCAAAGTAATGTTTCTCTTTATTTTATCTTTTAGATATTGCTATATGGAGATTTGCCAAAAAACAAAGAAAATATAATATATTTAGCAAATCATCAAAGCACAGGTTTGTATTTCATTTGCATGAAACAGGTTTCTCTACGCACAGTAGGGAAGTAATTCAAAGCAATGTGATATTTTTAAATGGATTTGTTGTTGTTGGTAAAACATGAATTTTCAATGCAGATATTATATGTGACCTCGTATTTTTGTGATTTTAGTTTTTTGGAAAATCAGAAATGTGAAGGCTATGAATTTTCCTTTTCCCTCTGCTGGGTGTATATAAGCTATTTTCTTTCCTTTTTTTCTCTTTCTTTGAATATCTCTTTAAATAGTCTATGTATTCTTCCTTTTTAAGTTTTGTTTTTGGAAGTGGAATTTGTGGATCATACTGTATAAACATTTTATATTTTTGATTGTTAAGCTGCAGAAAGGTTGTACTGATTTGTGAGTACTCATTTCCTTAAACACAGTATTAATTTCTAATGTCTGCAGTTCCTTTTGCATCTTCAAACGTTTGGGTTTAATTATAGCTTGCTCTTCTATCAGAGGAATGACAGAGGACTCTGGTCTCCAATACAGCACAGTATATACTTTAAATTAGCTCAAGGTACTTTAAAAAAAACTTTTTATATTGAAATAATTGTAGATTCACAAGGATTTACAAAAATAGTATGTAGAGTCCATTGACCCCTTCACCAAGTTTGTCCCAATGACGGCATCTTGTACAGTAACCAAACTAAGAAATTAACAGGGGTTAAGGTACTTTTTAGTTCTCCAAATAATTCAGTCCAAGAAACATCCCACTTCATATTTTTTCAAAACTGTAACTGCTTTTGATGCACACTTCCTAAATTCTATTTTTATTACTTTAAAAAATGTACTACCCAGAAGTTCAAAGCTAAAAACAAGCTGACGAATGGTAACACCTGATTGGGAAATCAGTAATGCCTGTGGCTGTCCTTTATCTTCCTCCTGTCAGCTGTGTTTCTTCAGGGTTACTTTTATTACTACGTATACCTTCTGGAAGGTAAAGAAAGGTAAAGAAGTTGAGGTGCATCTTTCTCAACTTACCTTGTTACTGATTACACTCGGTTTTCTAGGGCAGGAGCTGATGCTCCGAAGGGGGAGCGGGAATTTGATGTATCTGTATTTCCCTGACGTTATTACCGGGACTGCTAAGACTATTTGATTTAATTACCTTTGGCTTTAGCAAAGCAACCAGCCCTGTGGTCAGGGTCTACTTCTAACTCTGGCCTATAAAGCAGCCTGACTTCCTCCTTTATTTTGACTGTTTCTCCAGTCACATCGGGCTTTTTACTGCTAACACAGTCTTGCTCTCCCTGTTCTGCTGCTGATGGCATGTGTCTACCAGGGTTCCAATATCCAAATAAAAAGGATTTGTGGGTCTAGGGCAGGGAGTGGCTCATGATAGCCCAATTTCCTTTATATTGAGCCCCTGGTGAATTGCATTTAGAGTTTTCTTTCTGTTTAAAGAATTCTCTCTTAAAATTCCTTGTTCAGGTTCCATGCCAACTTTCCTTTTCCAGGTTTCAATGGAAATCGTGTTCTGCTAACAGAGCTTTGGTACTAGCACAAACCTGTGGAATAAGTACTCCCTGAACATTCCTGGAGGCGGGAGTAGTAGTAATAAAAATAATAATACAAAAATTATAGCCACTGCTGTCATTTGTCTGCTTACTATGTGTTGGCCTTTATATCCATTACTGCAGACTGAGGACTTCTGGGAAAACATTTGGAAGGACACAGATTTTTCACAATTCTTCTGTGTTTGGACCTGGAAGGGTAAAATGGGAAGCGTGATCTCCTTAGGCAGCCCACGGCTGCCGTGCAAACGTTACATGTCTCATCACAGAGAACCAGTCTGCATTCCCGTCCTCTCACCTGACCTCTGAGTGCCTGGACTTTTAGTACCGGCCCCATACCAGTCCGTCGTTCGGAGTTGAGAAGGTTACTTTTTGAATGCTTTAAAAAATCCATAATTTAGGAACATAACTAGTGATTTTAAATTACTTTAGAATTATAGGCTTCAGTTAGAATGTGATAGAAGATACGTAGCCTTTTCCCAGAAAAATGGGCACGTAAAACTTTGCCTAGAGTTTGAAGTTCCAGAGGCCCCTAAAGCTTATCCAGGGACATGGCCCGTTGGCCTGTTATGTCTAGGTACCCCTTTTAAAATCCTTTTGAGGTATTAAAAACCACAACCGAGTAATCTGAAAATGTCAGTAGCAGAAAGAACATGTCAAGGACTGCTGTTCAGCTTAGGCTTCCTTGCTCACCCTCTACAAGGCCTGCCAGAGTACAAGAGTCTTTTCTTGGCCTGGCATGCCAAAGAATTGGCATTTTAATTCGTCCCTCTGGTCCCCTGTTTTCACTTGATGTGCCCTTGCTGTCTCTGCATTCGTAGTCTCTGTTAACTTACTTCTCTCCAGAGTCAGCAAGCCTGCAGTGACCACTGTTCCTTCCTCTCGGCATTCTTTAACTCTCTGCTTTGGACACTCTGTACCTTTGTAATCTCATGAAGTGTTCCCTTTTCTTGGTTTAGGTGACATTTGTCTTGACTAACAACATGTATGGTGAGGCCTGGGCTGTGGAGTCAGACCCCGGTTCGTAGGCTATTCTGCAATAGGCTGTGTGACTGTGGGCAAATGACTTAGCCTCTCTGAGCCTTATTGGTCAGGTGTGAGTCATGTCTACTGGTCAAGGCTTTTAGGCAATTTCCACAGGCTAGCTCATCATCTCCCAGAGAGCCCGGCTCATACGGGCAGCGAACAGTAGGGCTGATGATGACGACAGCTCATCCCGAGGGCACGCCGGATCCGTGTCAGGCGAGGGCTCACGTGCAGGGTCTCCTTCAGGCTGCGCTATGCCCTTCGGAGTTGGGAGCTGTTGTTACCTGATAACACAGATGAAAAAGCTGTCATCTTCTCTTGCTGCCTCTCCTCACTGCCCTCCCCTCCTCTCTTCCCAGTTAATGGGAACAACGGCTTGGGCCGGATCACCATGGAAGAATTCTTACACAGCTGCATTTCTTGATCTCATGCCAGAACACAAAATGTGAATAGTTATTATAAAGGTAATACGTTAGCATCTTAGGCGTCAGTAACTCAGCTGTAGTCTAGTGTCTCCTATCTGAAACCTAGTTGAGAATTTAAAAAAGTAAAAAAGATAATTGAGTAGCAAAAATTGATGACACAAAGCTTGTGTCTTTTGACTACTAAATTAGTTCTTAAAACTTTTCCTCTAAATATTTCAGAAGTCTAAGGGTATAGCCAGGACAGTTCGTTACAACATGACATACTTTGTAAATTTTACACTTTCTCTTAAAAGTTATTGGAAGATGTGTCCTAGGCCACCATATAACCTTGTGTGTTTTAATATAAAACTGCATTTTCAAATTCTTCCACATTTTAAAAAATGATTGTTCCCGGAAAAGATACCAAATCTTGTTTTTAGCCTTGTATCCCAAATATGTTCCAGAATATACTGTAGCCTGGAAACCGTACGCTAAGTTCTCAGAATTTATTCTGAGTCTGTTTACTTTTACATTAGGTATAGTTATAACACTAGCTTGATTATTTAGTTTCCAAGACATGGTTAGAAAGAAATGTGTTTATCAGTGACTGTTTAATTGATCTGAATTACAGGGAAGGGGATAGGGAGAGGGCTTCTATAAGGAGGTACATACTTTAGAGAAAAGTGATAATTGATAGTTCCATAGAGTAGGCGTTGCCAACTGATAGATACCACTGCTGGGGATCATTTACTACAGGGGAAAATCTTTGCATCACTCTATTTAAAGGAGCCATAATAGGAATTATAGATGTAATCATTGTACCTCTTAAATCATCAAGAAAGAGTTAATTATGAAAGATAAAAAAGATTAAAGAGAAAGATTTATAATTATTGACAAAACATTTTTCCAAAAGGATAATTTTTAACGTTTAAATTGGCTAATATACTTCTTTAGGATATTCTGTCCAGTGTGGTGCATTGTCTAAAGAATTTCACACAGCTAAGAGTTAATCTTCCTGTAATCCTGTGGAAAACTGTCCCTTTTGGTTGAAATTTTATTGTAACTCCGTTATTTTCTTGGTTTTTATTTCCTACAGGGTTTTTATTTAAAACAAAAAAATTTTTCCTCTCGAATTTGCTCCTTTTGTTTTCATTTCCCTGGCCCTGAATACACTTGTGATCCTATGACTGAATCCTTTCACAGATTCTTATTAATTTTTTTTCAAGTATCCCATCTTCCAATTCATCTGTAGATACTAGAAAAGTCTCCCTCACATTTCATTTTTATCATTTTCATTCTTATGAAGAAATAGGGTAGTTTGCAGCCATTTATTTTCAAATCCAGATCTCTCTGGTCCTCCAGACCCGTTACCATTTGCTGCCTTAACTTCATTTTATTTCCTCTTGATCTCTTTAAATCATCTCTTCTGTTTGCCATTTTCTGTACCGTTTGCTGGTCTCCAGTTCTTTGCTTTGGCAGGAAGGCTAGTCCCAAGGAAGGGCTACTTCTGTTCGGAATTTGCTCTGCTTGAAAGATCAATTAACAACCTATTTCTTCCTATAGGTTTTTTGAGTGTTTTGTTGGCACCTCACTCGTGCCTTCTTATTTTTGTTTTTTTGAACTTTTAGTCACAACACATCTATGGAATTAGAGTTATTAGCAGCCTGGCTACGTGTCCTTTGATTATGTAAAGAACACATATGTGCCCCGCGTAGTTGTAAGCTTTGAGAGCTCTTTGTTTCGAATTCCATTATAACCTGTTATTGTGTCCTGAAAGTCATTGGTCAAGATAAAATGTCCTCGCCTCTTGTTGAACATATTGGTATATACAGAATATTTACTTGCACATGACAGTTTCATTTAGCCATTTTTTTGCTTATAATTTCATGTTTTCTAGACGTCAAGAATGAGAGAAGCCTATTTTATTTTGTTCATGCTGCTTTTGGATTACTCTGATGGTTTGTGACTTTTGCATTTTATCCCTGAGACGAGAAGCTTTTCAAGACCGTAAAAACAAAAAAACAAACCAACAAAAACAAATCTAAAAAACTCCACAGAATGTATATTTTGCAGATGTCTGGGGTTGTTTTAAAGTAATTAAAAAATTCTAACCCTAATATTTTCAAAGCATATCCTCATACAGTCTTGTGAAGAGGCATTTTGTGTTCCTGTGGAGGGGATGCTGGAGTTCACCCAGGGTCACTTATGCACTAATTGATTCTGTCTTTGCAGTTGACTGGATCGTTGCTGATATTTTGGCCATCAGGCAGAACGCTCTCGGACACGTGCGCTATGTGCTGAAAGATGGGCTCAAATGGCTTCCATTGTATGGGTGTTATTTTTATCAGGTAACTTTTCCATGCTTCTTTCTTTATATATATGTAGCTTATGAAAATTTTAGATTTTAAAATTTAACATACATTTAATATGAATGCATGAGTTTTTTCGGTTTATTTTTATGGCTTTAATAGTTTATTCTAAATTAACATGATTTTGTCTGACATTTTTAATGGTGTGTATTTATATTTATATATATATATATCTGATTACCCAGATTGTTAGATTAAATAGAAAAAAATGCAAATGTACAAAAACCAAACAAATAGAAAAATTTAAAGACCTAGAACTTGATGGACACTTACCTTAAGAGACTAAAAAGTAATTATCTGTAGGATATAAAAAAATAGTGAGCTATATATGTAAAGTGCCTAGCATGAGTGTCAGGTACATAATAAATATTCAATATATGTTATTTTATGCAAATCCTTTAAAATTACATAATAACCATCAGGTCATGGAACTATATAACAGGCTCTTTGATATTCAGAAGGGGATTACTAGCATTTTTCTATGCCTTTTCTGAATAAATTATTTGATATGTAATTTTCTAAATAGTAAGAATGAAATTTGTATGGAAGACAGAGTTGTTAATAAGACTTTAATAATCGATTAAAGAAGAAAAGCTAAAGTTACGGTGAGCTCTGAAAATACATAAATCTGAAAGTCATCCACTGGACACAAGACAGTGGTGCCACCGATCCGTGCTGCCCCAAGTCCCATGATCAGTGTCCCTGTGGTGTTGGAGGTTAGTGTACTTACTGCCCGTCTCCTTTCCTCTTTTCCTGAGTCTTTTAAAGGAAAACAAAATTCATATATATTTTGACGAAAAGTATTTTAAACTACTGGGTGCATGTATAAACGGGAATAGATTAATAAGTAGTGGACTTTATGCCACAAAGTAAAATTTTCTTTTAAAAGGATTTGTTTTTTACAGTTTGTATGAAACAGAAATAATGCTATTCAAAAATAGTTATTTACAAGCAAAATACGAGGAAACACCCTCCAGTTTTATATTTCTTATAATTATTGTATTTATAAAATATTAAGTATTTTATATGTGTAGAAAAATGCATATTAACATATAGACATTCAGAAAACTAAATATTTCCAAACTGCCAGCTTGTGAACATTATAAGGTGTAGATTAACTGTAGAATTCAGAACAGAGATCTCTTTGCTCCCTCATCCCAACCAAAAGCAGGTGTTTTGGGAACCTTACTGTTGGGTTAAATTAAAAAATAAATAAATAAAAAGGGCAGTAGCGAGCTTTTGCTCATTTAAGCCCTGTGAGTATAACTAGAGGTATGTATGACAGCTGTGATTGACCTCCACTCAGTACTCTCTTTCCTCCACTCTGCTTTCGTTTCTGGCTATCTTTATTATAACACTTATCAATTCTCTTTATATCACCCACGTATACACATTTTGCTTCCTCACTAATCAGGGAGTTCCTAAGGAAAGATACCTGGTCTTCACTTCTGTAGCTTCCATATACCTGGGAAAGAACTCAGATGTTTTGTAATTAAAATAGACTTTAAGGGACTTCCCTGGTGGTGCAGTGGTTGGGAATCCGCCTGCCAGTGTAGGGGACATGGGTTCGATCTCTGGTCTGGGAAGATCCCACATGCCACGGAGCAACTAAGCCCATGTGACACAACTACTGAGCCCGCGTGCCACAACTACTGAAGCCTGTGCGCCTAGAGCCCGTGCTCCGCAACAAGAGAAGCCACCGCAGTGAGAAGCCCGCACACCGCAACGAAGAGTAGCCCCCGCTCACCGCAACTAGAGAAAGCCCGCGTGCAGCAATGAAGACCCAACACAGCCAAAAATAAATAAATAAATTTATATATTAAAAAAAAGAACAAAAGATGCTCCTAGTTCTCTAAAAAAAAAAAAAATAGACTTTAATAAGCAAATTAAATGACTGGGAGGAAATAGTATGTGAAGAATAGACATCACGTCATTGAAAGCTTGGGGAAGTTTCACACTGCAATATGTGCATTCTTTGGCTTTAATTCTAAAGAGTTAGTGAAGAATGAATTCTGTAGAGCACTTTGAGTTTCTTCTCTGTACTCAGGCAAGCCAGTTCATATGTGGAAGGAACCATGACCAGAATCTAAGACCACCCTTCCTCTCCTCTTTATCCTATCCCCTCCTTGCTTCTCTTTATTTCCTTTTACTCATATTCTTGATTAAGACAAAGTCAAATTCATCCAGTCGGTTAATTTTACAGATGCGTTCAAATTAGTATAAAGGAGTACAAAAAAATAGCTGACCTGATGCAAAGTTTCAATGAAGTGCACTTATGAGGTTTAATTAAGGCTACCTTAATTTTTATGAAGGTGCCTGTATTAGCCTGCTAGGGCTCTCATAATAAAGTATCACACTGTGTGGCTTAAACAACAGGAATTTATTTGCTCACAGTTCTGGAGGCTGGAAGTCCAAGATCAAGGTGTCAGCGGGCTTGGTTTCTCTTGAGGCCTCTTTCTTTGGCTTGTAGACAGCTGCCTTCTCCCTGTGTCTCTCCTTTGCATGCACTTGTCTGTGTCCTAATCTCTCCTTCTAAGGTGCCATTCCTGTTGGATCAGGGCCCACTCTTATGACCTCATTTATTTTCCTAAAAGCCCCATCTCCAAATACAGTCACATTGGGGGTTAGGGCTTCAACATAAGAATCTGGCGGGGAGAACAGAATTCAGTCAATGACAGTACAACATAAATATGTAGCAGGGTCAGTTTCTAAAATTTCAGAAGATAGTGTTTGTTGAAAGGAGAATTTTTAGTTATTCCATAATAAGTCAGTGGAGAAATTGAGAGCTAAGATCCATCTGATTGAATTTTTGATTTTAAAAAATGTATTTTTAAGAAAGAAAGCATTTTTAACTGCCAACAGAACTAAATATTCATGTATTTTCCAGTAAAATGTCGCACACAGTTTTATTTGAATTGTATTGAAAGCGTAGGAGAATTTTCAGCTAGTGTTCTCTAGATGCTAACATATGAATGTATTAAATATAATTTAATTCCTAAAATGTAATTTTATTCTTCACTCTTTGGGAATAAAGTTAACCCTTTTGATGACTGGACATTGGATATTTTAATGGTAAATACTTTTTTCCCCTCTTTTTTTTCCTGTTTTTTCTTTTTTTATGTGGCAGCATGGAGGGATCTATGTAAAGAGAAGTGCCAAATTCAATGAAAAGGAAATGAGAAAAAAGCTGCAGAGCTACATCAATGCAGGAACTCCAGTAAGATTGCACTCATTTTCATTATTTTTCTTATCAACTCTCATTTTTTAATTTAAACATTAAATTAGCGTTTAAGAATTGTTTTGAAAATATAGTATCCCGGGTGTAATAAATAATTCGGAGTTTTTGAGGCAACAAAAACCCTCTAAATATAGGTAAGCAGTTATTTTTGGCCACCAGAAAGATTGCGGCAGGCAATTCGATCCTTTGCTGGTAGTTGTCAGTATTGACCTTAAAGAGGAGTAACGAGAATATTTGTTGTCTTCAGTCTATAAATAGAAAACAGAACTGCACTTGTAACCTTACGCTTCAGCCACTTCAGAGCTCCTCTAACGCCGCTTCTTCAGAGTCACATGGAGTTTTAGAACAGCTGTTTTCTGTCAGTATAAATTTGGATTTCTTGTATCTGTTGAGTTATTTGAAAAGTCAGAAAAAGTATGAATATCTACAAATGAAGAATCATTGAGTGTAAATATTATTTATAAAACCTTGCTCGTCCCAGAAGAAATCTCAATATTCTCTTTGAAGAATGCTGATTGCTGCCCTATGGCTTTTCCCCGGCCCTCTCCGAGGACAGAGCAACACGATTGCAGTGACTCCCTGAGCTTTATTCCCCAGTGCATGGCATGCTTTTCTGTCCTGGTGCTCAGAAACTTAGCTCACAGTTACCAGTTCTTTTCTTGTTTCATTCCCTCTCTCCTCCTCCTCCTCCCCGCCCAGTTGCCCTCTCTCTCCACCTTCCGCTTCTTCTCTTCTTGCTCACGGTGCCTTCTTTCCTTGTGTGCTTGGTGATCTTTGTCTGCTCCTGATTGTATCTGGAAAATTATTTGCAGAAATCAGCTCAAGCTTAAGATGAAAGTGCCTTCCCCCCAGAGAACATTGGCATTTGCTTCAGCTGGGCCCCTTGAGGCTCCTCTCGTCTGGGCCCACCCAAACCAAATTCTGAGCTTGAGGCCAACTGGACCACCCAGGCGACGCAACCAAGGTGGCAAGTCCACGTGAGGCCTGGATTGCCTGCTTTACTTTTTTACGCCAGGAGTGAAGCCTTCGGTGCTCCCTCTCACTGTTTGCAGCAGAAGGTCTGTGGCCTTCCATTTCAATTCCCCTCACCGTTTGAATCTCTTAGAACGAAAGTTCTTTTCTGGGCTTACTTCTGCTTTACTGTGTTTGCTTTAATTTTGGTCTTACCATCTTGTCAGCTCTTGGATACTTTTAAGATGACGTTATCTCCAGCTTTTTAAGTTGTTTTCAGTAGGAAAGTCAGTTCAGATAACCTAATCTTGGGCTACCGGAGAACTTTTCTGTTTTTCTAGTGTTTTGATGTTCATGCAGTGGTGCTGGATGGCAGGCTCGTGAGGCAGTGCTGTGAGCCGCTGTCACTTCAGGCCACTATAGGTCTGAGGCCGGTTTCTTAGCATCTGGATGAATCTCCATTTTTTAATATTAAAGGCTATGAAACAGATACATAATCTCAGACTCTTCATTATGCTCTTTTGTTTCTGAAAGTTAATCACATAATTGACAGGGTGGAATATATTTATCAAGTCAACTTCCATATGGCTTAATTTTCCTCACAGAAATCTATGGTTAATCATTAAATCAGCTCTTATTATTCACTACTAGTATTATTTGAGAGACTGCAGAATTTTGTTTCCAAAAATATGTCTGAAATATAAATTACTAGGAAATAACATCTTCTCCATAAATATTGCTGAGACAATATTTTTACAAGGTACTTATCAGTTGGTGGTGCAAATGAAACATTTATGATAAAAATAACTACTTCATCTATAGAACTCACTTAGTCAGCATTGGAGCCATGCGGTTTACAGCACAAATATGGAATCTTGTGCTTTGTTTCTTCCCAAATTTAACTCAAGTTCCTTTTCGAATGTGAGGCAACCTAGTGCATAAGATATTGGCTTTGAAATCAGATTTGAGTTTAAATTCCAGATCTGCCATTTAAACTTTGTTACTTTGTACATCACTTAACTTCTCTAAGCTTTAGTTTCCTTGTATGGTAAATTTGTTAATAATTACTTAGTTTGGTAGATAGGATTAAATAACATGTTTGAAAATTATGCTTATTGTATTTTCCTATTGCTGCTGTAACAAAGTACCACAAACTTACTGGCTTACAATAACACAAATATTATTTACAAATTATGTAAAAATATACAATAACACAAATATAACAGCAAAAGCACAGGTAACAGAAAGATAAACAAATGGGACTACATCAAACTAAAAAGTTTCTGCACAGCAAAGGAAATAATCAACAAAATGAAAAAGCAGCCTACGGAATGGGAGAGAATACTTGCAAACCACATATTCTATCCAGTAAGTTGTTAATTCCCAAAATATTTGAGGAACTCATGCAACTCACTAGCAAAAAAACAAATAACTCAATTGAAAATGGGCAAGGGACTTGAAAAGACATTTCTCCGGAGAAGACATACAAATGGCCGACAGGTGCATGAAAGGTGCTCAGCGTCACGTATCATCAGGAAAATGCCAGTCACAACTACAGTGAGGTATCACCTCACACCTGTTAGGATGGCTATTATCAAAAAGTCAGAAGATGAAAGTGTTTGTAAGGATATAGAAAAGTTAGCCGATGTTGGTGGGAATATAAGAATTCCATAGTGGTACAGCCATTATGGAAAACAGAATGGAGGTACCTCAAAAGATTAAAAAAAGAACTACCATATGATCCAGCAATTCTACGCCTGGGTATATATCCAAAAAAATAAAATTACTTTCTTGAGGAGACATCTGCATTCCCATGTTCATTCACAGCAGCCAAGATATGGAAACAACCTAAGTGTCCATTGACAGATGAATAGATAAAGAAAATGTGGTGTGCACAGACACACACACACACAAAATGGAATTTTTTCAGCCTTAAAAAAGAAGGAAATCTTGTCCTTTGCAACAGCATGGATGAACCTCAAGGGCATTATGCTAAGTGAAATAAGCTTGACACAGAAAGACAAACACTGCATGGTCTCACTTACATGTGGAATCTAAAAAAGCTGAACTCACAGAACCAGAGGGTAGAATGGTAGTTCCCAGGGCTGGGAGTTGGGGGAAATGGGGAGATATTGGTCAAAGGGTACAAACCTTCAGTTACAAGATGAATAAATTCTGGAGATGTAACGTACAGTATGGTGACTATACTTAGTAGTAACATATTACGTACTTGAAATTTGCTAAAAGAGTAGATTTTAAGTGTTCCTACCATAAAAAAATATGGTAACTATGTGAGGTGATGGACATATAAATTAATTTGATTGTGGTAATCATTTCACAGTGTGCATGTATAGCAAGACATCATGTTGTACACCTTAAATATATACAATTTTTATTTGTCAGTCATACCTCAATAAAGCCAGAAAAAAATAATAACACTAATTTATTATCTAAATCATTCTGGAGGCCGGCAGTTCAAAATGGGTCTCACTGGACTAAAATCAAGGTGTCAGTGCACTGAGGTCCTTAGGGAGATTCTGAGGGAGAATCCATTTTCTTGCCTTTTCCAGTTTCTGGAGATTGCCTGCCTTCCTAGCTCACGACTTCTTTCTGTCTGCACAGCCAGCAGTGGCCGGTCTGGTCTCTTTCATGCTGGCCATGTCTTTGGTTCTGACTCTTCTGCCTCCCTCTTTCCTGTTCTTGTAATCACGTGATTGCATTGGGCCCCCCCCCCCTCCCCGACGTTCTACGATCAGCCCTTACCCTGAGGTCCAGTGGCTAGTAGTCTTAAATCCCCCTTTGCCATAACCTGCCCTATTCACAGGTTCTGAGCATTAGGAGCTGGACATTTGAGGGAGGGGCCATTATTCTGCCTGCCACACTCGTGTGCATCTGTGTGATTTTATCACTGTTTTCTGATCATACATAGAGCACGTCCATAATTAAATAATACACTCTTTGAGGAAAGAGATAGATACTTTGTATCCTCCACATTTTTGTATTCTTTCCTCTGTAAATGTACAATGGAATTTTTAATGGGTTGAATGTTTCTGATTATAAATATAGAAAACTTTGTAAAGAAGTTATGCTGTGCTAGACTGGTTTAATTTGGGAGACAGAAGGCAGAGAAGAACCATCTTATTTATATTCTGTTCATCAGTAGGAAATAGCTTTTTATTTAAAGAGAAAGCAAGTAATTAAATGATGTCTAGCTAATCAAAACTTATTACGTTCTGAGATGTTATTTCTGTATAAATGTGCCTGCTTTGGAACTCTTTAGTAAACTAGTAGAATTTTTAAAAACCAGAGGGGAAGGAAACAGTATGTTTTAAGAGCCTGCCACACAGGGCTTGATATTTTCACATATTTCCTTTAATCCTCACAGCAGCCCTGAGCCTTCATTTGGGAGTGAGAAACTGAGATTCACTTAAAAAGTAAATTAACTTTTCCAAAGCATGGAGAAAAGGCTGCTTTTAGTAGAAAATCATTGGTTCCATAGTTGGTTACAATTTGAATATATTTTAAACTCTTAAATAGCTCTTTTCTTTTCGAATAGACTGTTAATGTGAAATAGCCTGCTAATTTTCCATTAGAGGCTAAAGTACGTGTGTTTAAAGTGGTATATCACATCTTGAATATAGAGTTTTCTTATGTAGAAGGTCATCACTAAAGAAAAACAGACTCTCTGGTTCCTTCCAAACGAAAATTTAGCAGAATAAAAGAGTTATAAGAACAGTAGCAAAAATCTTGTACATAATTTGATTGGTTTGTGACAGTTTGTCAGTTTTTTCCTGTCCTCCTCATGGCTTCCCTGTCCTTGATCAGGGATTTCACTTGTATTTTCCCTAATTGAGAAGCAGGTCCAGAAATGTCAGACCATGTGGTCATTCTTCTCTTGCCCTACCTAGTGCTCTACTTTTAGTCCCTCCACTTCCTCTGCTGCCACCCTCTCTGTTTCCAGGGGAACTGAAGAAGGGAGCAGGCTTTTGGTCAGCAGTTTGAAAGCCATAGCAAGGAAGTTACCAGATGAGAACACCTCTCCGTTGTGCTGGGCTCTCATTCCTGAGAGAAGCAGAACTGCTTTGTCTCATGGCCTTTGGAGGTAGTTATTGAGAAGGCAGCACACAAAGCTGGTGGCAGGGAAGGCCGGTCCCCTAGGTCAGGGTGATGAGCTGCTCAGGTCGTGTTCTTCTTCTTCCCACCAGATGCACCATCGCAGATTTCTAAAGCAGATCTGTTTTCACTGTAACAGCAAATTGCAACGTTATTTTGCACCAGGCACTGTACTGAGTAGATTACATGACTTCCCACCTTTTTTTTTTTTTTAAGAAGCAATATGAGTTTAATTACTCTGGAAACAATCACCCCGCAAATGATGCCTGAACCTAAAAGGTACATAAAAATGACCAAAAATATCTTAAAATAATAGAGCTGAAGGTTAATTGTCGTTTTTCCCTCAGAGCAAGTGTGTGTTCAGCTGGACAGTAAATTACAAACTATATCGAACCACGTTAAGGCAGATGATAAATCTGGTTGCATTTGTTATGACTCCCAGAAAGTGATCTCGTGGGAGTTGGGCGTTCTTCCCAGCCGTTTGGTCCGTTGGCCGGGAAGGGGCAGTCCTGGAGGCAGCAGGTAGAGACCGGGCCCTGCTCGTTCTGCTGACCCTCTGTGACTGAAGTGGACACAAGACCCTGGCCCTTGTCGACATCACTGACGCACACCCACTGCCCATCGACCGACTCCTTCCACAGGGTCACCTTATTGTCTCCACCTGAGGCGGCCAGGATGTTGGCTGTGATGGACCAGCTCACATGCCATACGACATCATTGAACTTGTGCAGCAGTTTGGGGGACCACGCATTGCCCGAGGCATCGTCACAGGTCCAGATGAACACCGGACCATCCTGGGAGCAGCTGGCGATGGTGCTGGTGGGCAGGCCGATGGAGGGGCCCGGGCCGCGTCTCAGACCCAGTCACTGCGCTTCCAACTTCTGCCCTTCCTCCCGCTGGCCCTCCTCCTCCTCCTCCCACAGTTTGATGAGGTTGTCACAGCCAGCTAATGCAAACTTCTTGGTGTAGTTGGGCTTCTGCCCAGATGGCTGGTCTGTGAGGCTTCCAGGTCCGACAGCAGGGGCCCAGCTGACGGCATTGCAGCCAATACTGTGAGCACTGTTGGTCTTCCTCACTTCCCACTGGCCCAACCTGGTGTAAGTCAGCAGAGAAATGGCCCCATCCCAGCTCCCACAGGCTAGGATCAGGCCGTAGTCACGGGGGGCCCAGCACACGGAGCTTACTGTGTGCTCATGCGTCTTCTCCCAGGTGCCATTTTCCTCTTTCCAGATGACGGCTTTCCGGTCGTAGGAGCAGGATGCCAGGACATTGCCGTACGTGGGGTGGGCCCAGGCCACTGGCCACACAGGGCCCTCGTGACCCCGAGGTCGGCGATGAGGTCTGCCCCCCGTTGCGCACGTCGCAGATCTTGACGGGCCTGTCTGCTGAGCAGCGTGCCGGGCGGGTGCCGCCGTAGTCCACCCGGGCGTCGTGCTGCAAAGGGAGGGCTGCTCGGGAAGCCGGCAGGGACCCTGTCCTCATGGGCAGTGTCCACAGCGGTAACTGCTGACGCCGTGGTCACGGCAGCTCCAGGCCTCGGACGTGGCAGGTCCCGGCGGCGCGTCGACTTAGCACCTTCTATCGTTGTAATATCCCAGTGAGGCGTAGGTACCACTGTCACTTCATTTTATAGATGAGGAAGCTTACGGTGCAGAGAGGAGGAGGTCATCCAGGGTCTCGGGGCCTATAAGGGGAGAGTCCGGGATTGAAGTCAGTTATTCATACTGCTTTGTGCTTTCTCTAGTGACAGTCTTTGTAAATACAGTTTCCTATAGAAGACCACCTACTTTGTGGCGTAATGGCCATAAAATAACTTTATTTATTGTTTAGCCAGTGACCTTAATAATTTAATAATAATTAATTGTGTGACTGTCATATTTTACTTTTTTAATGTCACTTTTATTCTGTGTAATGATCAGTTTCTTTTAAAGTTTGGAACCCATTCACTGACTTGTGGAAGACAGTAATGGGCTTTGGCCTGTTTATTTGTTTATTGAGATGTGATTCACGGACTGTAACATTCACCATCCTATAGCATATAATTCAGTGGTTTTCCACGTGTTCGCCAAGTTGTGCGGCCATCAGCATTATGTAATTCCAGAACATCTCCATCGCCCCCAGAAGGAACCCTGGCCTCCCAGCAGTCGCTCCCTGCTTGCTCCTCTTCCCATCCTGCGCCTAGAAAATCTGTAAAATTCGTGCGGTCTAATTTTGTTTCATGCTATTCCTCCACTTCCACATTTAGTTACATTGGCTTTTTCTTAGTCCCGCAGTGCCCCAGCTCTTCCCCACCTGAGAGTCTGCACACAGCGCGTCTTCTCTCTGGCGGCTCCCTCTCTCTTTTTCACTGAAGTACTGTTGGTGAGGTGTGATTGATGTGCAATAGGCTGCAGACGGTTACTGTGTAGAATTTGATGGGTTTTGGTGTCTGTGTACACACCATTGCCACAGTCAAGATACTGCACATATCCACAAGCTCCGAAAGTGTCCTTGCGCCTCTTTGTGCCTGTTCCGTCTCAAGGCAGTCACTGAGTTGCTTTCTGTCACTATGGATTAGTTGGTACTTTTTAGAATTTTATATGAATGGAATCATACAGTTTGTACTCTTTGGGAGTGAGTTTGGCTTCTTCCACTTAGCATAATCATTTTGAGATTCCTCCAATCAAACTGGTGAGGGTGGGCGTCCTTGCCTTGTTCCTCGTCTGCTGGGGAAAGCACCTGTTCTTTTATCATTCTTTAGACCTTAGACCCATCATCCATTCTGGTTTCCCTCGTGTCATTTTCTTTCATAACACTTTGTTCTTTTTCTTCGTAGTCACATAGTATGTAATTATATATTTTTATTTGTTTAGTGTACTTTTTTGTCACTTGTCTCCAAAGACCATATTGTTCTGTTACTCTGTATATAGCACCTCGCACATAATAGGTGTACAAGAAATATTTCTTGAATGAACCCTGAATGAATAGTTCTTACTTACTTTCTTGCTAACCATCAGTGTTTTTTAAGTAAAACATCTGAGAGACAGAAAATAATACCACATGAGTTATAAACCATTCCAATCATGAATTGTTTTATTTAGAAATGATTGAGTGAAAAGCTCATAACCTTCAGTAATTGCTTTTATGGCTTTGAATACAAACTTACTAATTTAAAATGTTTTCTCGTGAGAATGAATTTGTGGTTTTTGGAACTAATTTTAGTATTTTTCTTCTGGTTTTTCCTTCTGGCTCCTGGAACATAATAAGGAATCCTTAATTTAAAAAGTTTTTTTACCCAGTTTTCTACATTTTTTGACCACTCTGAAAAGATAACCAAACACAACCTATTAATTTCTAAGTTAGGCAAAGATAGTAGGTTCTAAGAATTATATATATGGATGGATAAAAAGCTTCTGCATTTGCATGGAAGCTGAAAACGCAAAATTGCAGAGCCACCATTATACCTGCTTTTCAGGTGAAACTTTGGAAGAGAATGATCATATGTTTATCTAATGAAAAAATTCAGATTTTCACATAGGTTCATTTAGATCTGTGTGAAAATCATAGATCATTCAGATAAAAGAACACTTCTGTGCTGGACATCTAGATAGATGGCCTTACCTGGGATCTGGTAAGGATGGATAAAATGAGCATACTTTTCTCTCATGAGCTCCTTAAGTTTAGACTAATTGATGACTTAGTAAACATCCAGCTTGATTTATAACTTCATTTATAATTACATTGTTTTAATTTATGAGGCCACTTGTAAATTGAGTCATTTAAAATGCGTTAAGGGAGTCCTATAAAATAAGAATACTGTGTGAATCTTTTGAAATACGAACAGCTATTACCTTTTATATTGTGGAAATTTATATATTTATGTATGGTTTCCCTCAAATGAGATGTACTTAGGGACCCTGATGTCTAAAATTTACACGTTTTCTTTTTATTTATTTATTTATTTATTTAATTTATTTTGGCTGCTCTGGGTCTTCGTTGCCACGTGTGGGCTTTTCTCTAGTTGCGACGAGCAGGGGCTACTCTTTGTTGTGGTGTGCAGGCTTTTCATTGCGGTGGCTTCTCTTCTTGCAGAGCACAGGCTCTAGGCGCGTGGGCTTCAGTAGTTGTGGCGCACGGGCTCAGTAGTTGTGGCTCGTGGGCTTTAGAGTGCAGGCTCAGTAGTTGTTGCTCGTGGGCTCTAGAGCGCAGGCTCAGCAGTTGTGGCGCACGGGCTTAGTTGCTCCGCAGCACGTGGGATCTTCCCGGACTAGGGCTTGAACCCATGTCCCGTGCATTGGCAGGCGGATTCTTAACCACTGCGCCACCAGGGAAGCCCTAAAATGTACACCTTTTCAAAAGTCATTTTGCAGAATCTTAGGGGGAAAAAAACCTCTTTCATTGATGAATTGAGGCTTTGTATGAGTCATTTATGGCCAGTTTTTAAATTAGTGAATATTTGCATGTAATTAGAAATGTTGGATTCTTAATGACTGACCTACAAATGAATGTAGGACTGCATTTCACATATAGTCTATGTTATATTAAGACTTAACTGAATTTGTGCATTTTGGTTGTTCTGCTTGAAATGAAGGTCATAGGTAATTGAATAGACATTTTTTTTTCCCCACCATGGGAAATACTCAGGATTAATAGGGTTAGCATTGATAAGTTAGCAGCAACAATAAAAACACTCACATAAAACAAACCAAATTTTCTTTATGGCTTCACAGATGTATCTTGTGATTTTTCCAGAGGGAACAAGGTATAATCCAGAACTAACAAAAGTCATTTCAGCTAGTCAAACATTTGCTGCTCAAGAAGGTAAGTAAAAAATTACCTATATTTGAAAATAAAATTTTTAAAGATAATGACCTTTTAAATTTTTGTTCCTAGAGAAGATATTTATGTTTTACAACAGATGAAATGAATGAATGTTTTTATTCCGTGAATGAATGTTGTATTATTTCTTAGGAAATGAAGTTTCTTCTCATTAATTCATATGTATGTTATTACATATGTCTGAGAGATTAAATTCAAGTGCTTCCCACAGTACATATTTTGGTACTGTGGATTTAGGCACAGTCTATCTGGGCACATGATTACTTAGATGGAACCTTCTTCTGCAGTATGGGTTCTGTGTGGCGGACAGAGTTTCTGTTTTGTAGGTTGGCAGACCTAGATCGGAATCCGAATTCTGACATTTATTAGCGGTATGGCTGCAGCTGCCTGATGTTACTGAGCGTCAGTTTGCTCATCTCTTAAAAAAGATCTGTGGATTCTGCATCGATGGATTCAATCAACCACAGATGGAAAATATTTTTAAAAAATTTGTTTCAGGGAGTTCCAAAAAGCAAAACTTGAAATTGCCATGCTGGCAACTATTTACATAGCATTTACATTGCCCTTACAACTATTTACATGGCATTTGTGTTGTATAGTTATTATAAGAAATCTAGAGTTGATTTAAAGCATACGGGAGGATATGCATAGGTTATATGCAAATACTAGGCCATTTTATATAAGGGACTTGAGCATCTGTGGATTTTGGTATTCAAGGGGTAGAGTTGGGATTGGGGGTAGTCTTAGAAGCAATCCCCTGTGGATACCAAGGGGTATGCCTAAGTCTGTGTAAGAATTAAAGTAGAAGATATGTGAAGTTCCTACTGGAGAATATTACACACAGTTAGTTCACAGTACTTAAAAGCTCTTAATGTCCCCAATAATGAGAATGTTCTTAATAACATCCATATTTTAGAAAATTGGATAACTGATACACCAATAAGCTATACAATTTAACCACATTGGCTGTGTTCTCAAAGGTGTCTCTAAAGATTGACTGTAGATTAGCATGTGATCTGCCTACTTTGATCAGCAGCGCTACCTGAGCTGATGCCTTGTTGCGGCGCTCTGCCAGGGCCTCTGAGGTTACGAGAGCCTGCTGCAAGGGTGGTACTGTTCTGTGTCTGCTCTGACCCATGTGGTAGTGAGCATTCAAAATGTGGCTGGTGCCTCAGAGGAAATGCATGTTTAATTCTAGCTGGTTTGAGTTAACGCATCATGATCTGAGACGGAATTCTCCCCCTGGACTTCCATCTGGCTAGTCTCCATTTTCCTCCTACCCTTCTGGTGCTTCCTGCTTCGTCTCCTTTCTGGCCGCCTCTTCTGCTTCATTCTTTCCTGTTTCATATGTTATTTCTGGTGTCTGACTTCGGTCTTTTTCATTTATTTCACTTTCTATGTTTTTCATGGTGGCCTTCATCTAAATCCAGAGCTGTCGCCACCATTTATTTCACTGCTGATGACTCACAAAAAGCTTTCTCCCATCTACACCTCTCTGCCTGACTCAAAACCTGTATTCACAGTTGCCCAGCAGAGAGCTTCACCTGACTGACTCAAAGGCATGTCCCAAACTTGGTGTGTCAAATACAGTATTTACCTTTCCACTCATACGCTATATCAGCTGGGCCTCTCTCTTCAGGGTTCCTTCAGCTTTTCTTTACAGAATATACAAATATCCCTCTTGAACTAGTATTTAGTCTTAGATGAACATTACCACTAGCTTTGGGCTGCATTCCCAAGCATATATTAATTCATATAACCTTAGACAGGTTACTTTATTTCTTTTGGTCTATTGCCTTATTTGTAAATCAGGAATCATAATATCTCCTTCATAGGGCTCTTGTGAGATTCAGTGATATAATGTTTATAGAAAGCCTGGTATGTAATATGTATTTACTAAGTCATTACTGCTAACTTACAAAGTGGAGGAGAGGTACCACCACAGGTAAATCTATTAATAATGACAAAAATTGATAGCCGATCCTGAGGGATAAAACAGAAGGGCTAATAAAATTGGACATAAGAACTCAAATCATTACCATTTGGAGCTATTATGTAAAAGGCAAGCAAGGCTTATGTCTTGTAACCACATTCCTTTAAGAAATATTTATTACAAAGCAGGTATGAGTCCTTATCCAAAAGTGGATAGATAAGAACACACGTATATGATGTACAAAGAGATGAGATGTGAGAAGTACAGATAATGCTCCGTGGGAGTTGAAGGAAAAGAGAACTAGTGACACGCAGGGTGTCTGGATGACTGCCAAGAGGAGGTGACGTTGGAAATGTAGAATTAGGGCCGACACGTATGGGGAAGGGAGGGAATTTTAGGTTTAAGAAATAACAATAGCAAAGACATGGAGTTACGAGCAAAGAATTTGATGTCTTCAAGCAAAAGATGAGTGAAGGAGAGCTGTGTGAGTTCAGTGCGTCAAGTTGGCGTGAGTATCAGTCACGGAAGGCGGCGAATTTTAGGCTTAGTGGTCTGGACGTCACTGCAGAGTTGAATGGAAGTCATTGAACAGTATTCTTTTTAATTAGTTCATTATGTTTTATTTAAGAAGTCACAGTCTTAATTCCATTTTTCTAAAAGCATGTTCTATAACTGAGCCCACAAGATATTTGGGGGGAAAAAAGGGTTTCATGTCCAAAGGGGTTTAGAAAGTGCTGCACTTTATATCCTTTCCTTAGGGAGTTATGGTTCACATTCGTGTATTAGTCTCAGGAAAGACTATTGTAAAAATGTCTTATTTTGTTTAAGGAACTGTTTTCTAGATTTGTGTAAGAAAACGGTGATCTAAAATGGTGACACAAAATTTGGGGTTTTCATGAAGTAAATTTTTAGGGTTTCAGAAAATTGCGGCTCTCCTGAATTATTCCTTCTCTAATGATTCTAGATTGCTGAGCCCTGACTTTAACAAAATATATATTTTACTCTTTGAAGCTTAAAATAGTTTATAGATGAATTAGTTTGAGACTCTTCATAAAAACTTGAGTTATGAAGGCCATAAACTATATAAATTTTCAGTTACACTTGTGTGTCACCTCTTATATCCACTTTAATTCGGTTTAGGAATTACAGTTTTATGTTAGATGAGATGAAAGGGAAACAATAAACTTAATATTGGGGAATTTTTTTTCTGTTACTTTTCATGTGTCTTGTAAAATCTGGTGCATTTTGTTGTCATTAAATAATCAACTACATCTTGGAACACATGTTTTTAATGAGTTGAACAGAGAGCTGAACTCTGGAGAAGTTGACCCAGAGTGCTTTAAGTCCTCACAGACTGTGCTGATTTCATTTTTGATTTCTAATATGTAACACATTCTGCTAAGGTGGTACAACTAGCTATAATGTCTTCTAGGAGTTTATAATTTAATAGGAGAGATAAAACATGATTGTATTTGTTATCTATTGAGGTGTAACATATTATTCCGTACCTTAATGGCTTAAAATGACAAACATTTATTATCTCACGGTCTCTGTGGGTCAGATGTGTTTAGCTGGTGGCTTCGTGCTCAGGGTCGGTCTGAGGCTGCAGTCAAGGTGTCCGCCGGGGCCGTGGTCACATCCTGGCTCCCCTGGGGAGGAACTGCCCCCGCGCTCATCACACGGCTGTCCACGGGCCTCGGGTCCTCTGTGGCTGTTGGCTGCAGAGTCCGCTTCTTGACACTTGAGCCTCTTCACAGAGCTCCTCACAACAGGACGGCTTGCCCCCCTGGAGCGATGGATCAGGGAGGGGCGGGGACAGGAAGAGGGAGAGGTGGTGACCGTGCGAGCCTAGGGGAGGGTGAGCGAGACAAGCAGGGTCTTCTCAGAACCTAACCTCAGAAGTGCCACCCCGTCGCTCTTGCCATGTTCTCTTCGTTAGAACAGTTCACCAGGTCCAGCCCACACCCCAGGGGAGACTGTACAGGGGTGTGGCTACTAGGAGGGCGTGTTAGAGGCTGCCGACCTCAGTGATGCCCAAGTAGGAGTTTTACGTAAGTAGTGGCATCACGCTGGACTGTGATGAGACGCGGATGAGCAGAGTAGCCTCGAGGTTAGCTCAGTTCCAGGTGCGGGTTCGGCAAGGCTTCCTGGGAGCGGAAGCAGCGGGCGCTGTGAAGGGTCTCGCTGGAAGAGGCGGTGGTCGTGGGGAGGCTGCCTTTCAGTAGGAAAGGGTGGGCGAGCCCAGGAGCGCTGCGAGCCCTCTGCTGTCTCAGGCACAGTCAGTGTGGGGCGTGGGGCAGGGTGAGAGCCTGGGGGGCGTCCCGCTACTGGCAGGACGGCCTGAGCGCCGCTCAGCAGGAGCAGTTGAGGTCTTCACAGTAGCGATCAGATGTCCAGAAACCAGTACGCCGTTTTCAACACCTTTGCCTCTTACAACCCTTTTGTAATGTGTGATGGACGAATTCATTAACTTTAAATATATTAAGCAAGTCAGAATTAGCCCTGGACGTTTTACTGTATCTTGTCACTGGTCAGATCACTCGTTATTGTTGAGGTATATAATAAGTTTGCATGATGGAATGAGTATAATCCTAGGTTATTGTCTGGGTGAAGAATAGCATAGAATTATTGTGTGTTTTGGCTTTGAAGGACTAATGATTTCTTTTGTACAATTCACGTGTTTGTGTGTGTGTGTGTGTATTCCTATTTAAATATTGGTGTACTTTTTTCAGTTGGGTAAGACAAATGGTTATTTGCAAATAGATTTATTTACTGTGTTACGTTTATTCAGATTTGTCGTTTCAGTCCAGGTTTTAGGGCCTGTGTTAGTCGCCTCAGGCTGCTGCAACAAGCCACCACAGACTGAGTGGCTTAAACAGCAGACATTTATTTTCTCCCGGTTCTGGAGGCTGGATGTCCAAGATCAAGGTGCCGGCAGAGTTGGTTTCTCCTGAGGCCTCTCTTCCTGGCGTGTAGGCAGCCACCTTCTTGCTGTGTCCTCACATGACCTTCCTCTGTGTGCTCGCTCACAGAGCGGGGTCTCAGGCACCTCTTCCTCTTTTTATAAGGACATCAGCCCCGTTGGACTAGAGCCCCACCTTTATAACCGCATTTAACCTGAATTACCTCCCTAAAGATCCTTTGGGGTTAGGGCTTCAGAATGAATTGGTGGGGCAGGGGTGGGGTGGGGACAGGGACAGACACATCAGTCCATAACAGGGCCTTAAATTATTTTTCTGTATGTAATTACATTTAATACTAATATTTCTTAATTTATCATTTTAAAAACAATGTAAGATGACTGCCTTAAAGAATACATTATATAAATATTATTACCTTATAAATTTAATAGCTTATATATAGCTACTAAAAGTTACCTATTTTTTAAAATCCACACTAATTTTGTAATGCTAAAACAAGTTCTTTTAAGTAATTCTTAAAATAGCATAATAATGATATATACTGTAGCTTTTTAAATCTAATAGTACCCTAGTCACCAATAACTGACCATTATTGGTCTGTCATTTTTCTGTGAGTTGTAGATCTTTCTCAAAGTTACCAAAAGGGGAAAAAAATGAATAATTTGTCTCATGGATATAATTTTTAACTGCTAAGTATTCTTTCTTTAAATTCTATAACAGGGAAAACTTGCTCTCTATTAGAAATATATTTTCTTGTAACTATAAAGGTAATTATTTCCCACCACACATAAAGGAAATTGATTTGTGAACAGTATAGGTAGAAAAAGTGTTTCCTGTTTTCTTTCCTCTTAGGTCACAACTAAATGACATTGCTTGAAAATAAAAACAAATGAACTTGTTTTTCCAGCTGTTAAGCTAATTTTTCTTCAGGAAAATTGAAACTTAGTAGGACTTGTTAGTCTGTGATATGTTTTGCTTCAAAACATTATTAATTTTGCTCCTAAAGTACACCTTGATTTGAATCTGACTTAATAAACAAATAGAAAAACAAACCAAAACGAACCTTTTTAATTTTGATTTTTTAAATTTGATACTTGTTTACATGTTTAAGTCATTATACCATATACCATTGACAGTGGTGATGGCTGGTTTAAGAGGGAGGAGTGGTGGGTGTGGTTGTGTCTGTTTGTCTGTCTTATAAACCCTAAATATTTCAAGCCCCTGGATAACACTGTTTCCTAGAAGTATATGTTGCTTCAAAAAAATATTAGCCACAAAATATGTTCATTTATTATTAGAGTTGTTATTTCAGGTATGTCTGTGTTAGAGCGTCATGAATTCTTAATATTGTCCACTTCAAAGGTTGTCAGATTAATGATCTCTAAATTCCATTCTTACTTGAAACTAAATGTTAGTCATTCCTTTAAAAAAGACTTACTCATATTTCCAAATAAATTAGTCAAGATTTTGTTTAACTACAACCTCTCCAGGACAAAAATTAAGATTTCGAGAAGTCTGAAATATCGGTAGAGTCTTCAAGAAACTGCTAAGCAACGTATATGTTGAAGGCTGCTCAATTCTGGGAATTGAGCAATTCCCTCAATTTCCTACATTTAGGGAAAAGAGAATTGTTTTTTCAGAAATGCTAACATAGAACTTGTCATTTCAGAAAACTATGGTAAAACATTTAGTAAGGAAAGCTTCAACATAATATGTAAATATAATAGAATTATATGATATAATAGTATTATAGAAATGTAAATAAAATAGTATAAATATAATAGTACTATACAGTATAATAGTACTAAATAAATATAAAGAAAATAACATGGCAGGTAAAAATGATCTTTTTGTGTTTCTAAGTTTATTTTGTTAAGTAACCAATTAGATTATTTTAATTTCAATCCAACAACCTATCACACAGTGACCTCTTCCTCTTCTGACTTCCCGAGGAAGTTCATTTTCGGCCCGTTGTTGAGCAGTTATTGCTGTTTTGTGTCGTCATGCGTCTGTTAATCTTTGCAGCGATTTGTGGAATGCTCTTGTTCCTAGAAAGGCCACAAAGTAAATCTCATGGATCTCAATTACTATTGAGTCAGAGATCATAGATGGTTCGGGATATACAAACAGAAAAGAATTATATTGGAAAACCACGCTCGAACCTTATATTCCCAGCCTGGAATGTTTTGTTCTTGTGTGCTAGTCATTTTTGAAAAAGAGCAGGAATGAAAGAAGGGAGTTGAGAAGGCTTTCGAATTATAGTGATAGTCACCATCCTGCTTTACCGTCTAAATCACAGCTGTCGTTATTTCACTTCTCGATCCTTTGGCCTCTTGCTTCCTTTTTCTGTAGCATGGCTCCCGCTGGCACCCGCTCAGGTCGCAGTCTCAGGGGAACGGCGGCAGCGGGGAGCAGTGCTTGTAGATCTGGGAAGAACTCGGGGTCGGGGGGAGACCAGGTCACCTGTCACAACATTCCTGTGGGGCTTTGGACATCGCAAACGTTCAGGGATTTTGAGAGCTTTGGTTTGCCTCTTTGAGGTCATTTCCATACCATTTACTTAAAAATTTCTACCAGAATAAATATTGCTGTTTACTCCTCCTGCCTTTTCACAGTCCTTTCAGCTGCCCTTTTGCGAATTCTTGATCCACTCAAGCCTGGTCCCAACTCTCAGTCAGCAGTTCTCAAATTGTCCGGAAACTGGCGTGAAATCCACATTCTCAGGATCCACCCCAGACCCACTGCCTCGGAAGCTCTGGGGCTGAGGCTCAGCCTTGCAGATGACCCTGAGACATCCCAAAGTTTTAGAACCACTGGTCCAAGTAAGATGAGTTTTGTGCTCAACAGGCTAGTTGGGTCAGATTCTGGTGGTTTAACCAGAACATGTGGATCTAATATTTATTGGTAAACTTTCATTTTATACTTGTTTCATTAAGAAAAAGAAAAAAATAATAGCAGTTACTTACCCATTATAGGGAACAGACATGGGGAATAGGGAAGGGGCTTTCCATCTGGGTCCTGTAAACATTCAGGTACTGCTTTCCTAATTTAAACCTTTCTCAGTTATGGTGAGGTGTTTCATTTGAACTCATTTTCCTTAGAAGCGTTTTAGATATTTTGCTAGGAAAATTGGCTTCCAGTGGTTGCTAGGAAATTTGGCATCTTATGTATCTTAATCTTCCCCCTGCAGCTATTAAAGTGAGCTCATAGTGGTTTTTACCACAGCAGCCAGCAGGATGATAGACATAAACTTTTAGAACTCTAGTAGTAGAAGACAGAAATTTTAGTGACACACCTATAATGGCAAAACAGATACCTAGAATTTTCATGTTATTGAGCAAGTTATATTATTGATCAAGATCTTTGTAGTTTTAAAACTCTTTAGGATTTGTGGAATTCAGCTTTCATCCTTTGAATAACACTGCCTATTGTATAGGTTTAAGGGTCCTTTCAAAACATAAAAGGAAAAGGATTTTTTTTGGTAGACTTCACTCAGTAAAAGTTATTATTATATCTGGAACATCATATAAACAAATTTAAATGGCAAGCTAATAATATTTGTAATATATGGCATATTAATAAAGTTAGTATAGAAACAGATCTTGCTAATTAGTAAGAAAAAGACAAATGAAAAAATGGGGAAAAGGACATGAATAGGAAATTTAAGAGATATGAATGATCCACATCAGTGAACAAATGTCCTTCCTCCCTAATAATCAAAGTAATACAAATTAAATGAGCATTGTGAAAGCAGCTTTTGAAGGCCAACCTGGCAGACATTAAAAAAGAAAGTTACTGCCCAGTATTGGCCCAGGTTTGGTGGAAAAGACACACTTATCCTTCTACTGGGCGCTAAGATGACGTATTTGTTTCCCGTGGTGCTGTAACAAATTGCCACAGACTTGGTGTCTTAAAACAATACAGATGTGTCCTCTTACAGTTCAGGAGGCTGGGAGTCTGAAATGGGTCTCATGGGCTGAAATCAGTGTGGGCATAACTGTAGTTCTATTCGTAGGCTCTCAGTGAAAGTCCGTTTTCTTGTACAGGATCCGGTGATGGTTTAATGCTCTGTGTTTATAGTCTTGAAATCGCACTGGGTCCTGCAGATTATGTTGCTGGCTCTGGCTCTGCCTCTTCCTTGCTGTTCCTTCCTCTGAACCTTTTTCTTTTTTGGCTTAATTCTGACCTGTCTTTCCTTGGCCCTGCTGTAACTCTCAAGGCCTTCGGGAGCTCTCCGGTGCCTCCTGGCCCTGCACTCTGCTCCCCCGCCTTGTATTCCCATCCCCTGGCCTTCCGACAGTTCTTAGCGGTCAGTAACCCGGCTTTTTCTACCTTCTCAGCAACTGGGAACGTGATAAAAATCCATGCTGATTGCCGTCTGCAACCAATCCACACCGTCAAATCTCAGCTGAGCCAATCACGCTGTGTTTGGCGATTCTTTATTTTTCTCTTTTTGACTATCTGTTCTATTTTTCAGATTTCCCCCCTCACATCTCAGGGTTTCTCTGCCTTGAAGAAGTTATGTTTCTCTGACAAGATTGTATCATGCAGTCATATTTATCTCTGTTTCAAAATCTTAATATTGCTGCTTCAGCAGTTTCCTTTTGCTCACATTACCGCCACACCGTTCCCCCAGCTCACAAGCACAGCCTGTTTCTCACATGGATGGATCGTGTGTGTGTGTGTGTGTGTGTGAGCGTGTGCACATATACCCCACCTAAGGCTTTGCTGTTGTCTCTCTCCTTTGCTTTGGCACTAAAGAAGTGTGGGCCCTATGCATGCTCACATTTACTCCATCCAGCCTCCAGAAGCTAATCCCAGTGAGCTCTGACTTAACAAAGTGTCACGTCACTTTGGTCACTTGTCGTATTTGTTAATGTGCACGTAATATACAAAGTCATTATTTATGATCGCCTTTTCATCTCTCCCTTTAGTATTCTCGGTCGCTGCCGTTACTTCAATTGTCATGTCTATTCAGGTGATTCCCAAATGTTCACTTCTGCCATTTTATAGACCATATTTTCAACGACTTCTAGAGGGTTCTCTCCAACTTCAGCTTCAGCACCCCAACTTGACTCAGGTTTTCCTTGTTTAGCTGCCTCCTGCTCCGCCACTTGTGCTCTTTCTGCATGATGGGTATCTGCACACACGCTGACACACGCACACCCTCCCCCGGCTCTTCCTCCTGCCCATCTCTTCCTATTGATGGCACAGCCTGGTCCATGTTTTCTAGGGCAGAAGCCTGGTTACTTTTTACTCCTTTTTTTTTTAAACTGCCACATTTAATTTTTGCTGAATCGATGTATATTTGGTTTTTAGAACATCACTTGACTACGTTTTCTCTTTTCAGTTGCACTACTTCAGTCCTAATTCAGGACCTCATTGCCTATGACCTGATGTCCTAAACTATTTCTGAAACCTAAACTGTTTTTCTTAGCACCTAGATAGTATTTCTCCTTTGGCCTAAAAGCCAGGGAGTCCCACAGACCAACCTAAGTACATCCGCCCACCGTTCCAAAGCCTTCAGCAGTGTTGCCCAGTGTACTTTTCAGTCTTAACTCCTTACTGGCTCTGGACATGTGCTCCACAGACCTTCCAGATCCTGCCTCTCTTCCCTCCTTCATCCGCTGGGCTTTCCCCCACTTTCTACCCTACTAGCCTCCATCCTGGCCTCACTCCAACGTGCTGTTTTTCCTGAAGCCTTTACCAGTAAGTTAGAGTGACAGTATCTTTAAGTGTGAGTAGTATTTTTATATTCTGAGGATATTTTTAATCTCTTTGAAGACATTCTACCATGTACTATAGCTATTTATTTTATTGTCTCATTAACCTCTAACCTACATGTTTATAGTTTTAGAGTAGTATCTTGTTAATAATTACTGAATAAGAAAGTACTGAACAAGACATTATAAAGTCTTGTGAGCTGTGTGACTTTGAGCAAATGATTTTATCTCTCTGAACCTTGGTTACTTAATTTGTGGGAGTAAAGTGAGATGATAATACATATGTGTGTGTGTATGTATATATATATATTATATATCTATAAAATGTAGAATCTCCTGCATGGATCAATAAAGATTTTCTGTCCAATGAGTATCATTTATTTATGTTTCCAATCTATAATACTAACAACAAAATTTCAGTTATACCAAGCATCACTATAATGGCCCTCAGGGAGAAGCTTGGTCAAAAGGTAAGGTAGAGTATCCTTAGTACCAACTAGAAGTTCAGGAGATCTGGAGATGGAAACAAGGCACAGCAGATACTAAAATAGACTAGATATTGACCGGAAAGAATTAATTTAATTAGCTACCCTTTTCCTGTTTAGGGCTCAGGGGTTTTCTTTTCCATAGAGGCAGAGGCAGATCTCAGTATGGTGGGCTCAAGCTCGAGCAGTTAATTATAAATGCCTGTTATTTGGCTCTCTCCATATTGAAATTCTAATTGGTCTCTATAGTGTTATTATGAAATTGGTTTTATTTTTTTATTTTTTATTTATTTATTTATTTATTTTTGGCCGCGTTGGGTCTTCGTTGCTATGCGTGGGTTTTCTCTAGCTGCGGCGAGTGGGGGCTCCTCTTCTTTGTGGTGCACGGGCTTCTCACTGCGGTGGCTTCTCTTGCTGCGGAGCGTGGGCTTCAGTAGTTGTGGCTCGCGGGCTGTAGAGCGCAGGCTCAGTAGTTGTGGTGCACGGGCTTAGTTGCTCTGCGGCATGTGGGATCTTCCCGGACCAGGGCTTGAACCCGTGTCCCCTGCATTGCCAGGCGGATTCTTAACCACTGCACCACCAGGGAAATCCCTATGAAATTGGTTTTATAATAATGACCCAAGGTTTGCAGATAGTGGAGCGGCCCCTAGTACATTCCTTAATGAGAAGACTTTGCCTTCACTTTGTCTACATAATAGTGATAGGTATTTCTTATTCATCTGCCACAAAGTTGATTTTTCCAAACCTTCACTATAACTCATTTTTAGGGAAGTATTACTTTTCTGTCTTCTTATCTTCTTACTGACTTAACTTAGATTCTAATAATTGTTCTTACTGAATACCACAGAGTGATTCTGTAGAACTATGGACGTAATAAAACTGGGTGAGTTCCAATAGCAAAGAAGGAAGTATTAACTAATTTAATTGACAAACCAATGTTTCCCAGCCTGGTATACTATTCAGATTTTTGTTATAAGTTTGTGAATAAATTAAACTGTTTCTGCCCTAGGGACTCAAGTCAGACATGTGATTGTGGGAATCTTTGTCTTTCCCACACCACTCTGCATTTTAAAAATTCTTCTGCAGGAAGATCCCAACATACTATAGCTGTTCTTTCTTATGCAGCTAATTTTCCCTGGAGAGAAGCCATAGAAAATCCAAGTCAAGTTTTTTTCTAGTCTATTTTCATGTCACTTCTTCAGAGAGCTACACTTTTCTGTTAAATTGTCAATAAATATTCTAATCCAGGAAAAGGGGGACAGTAGGAAATAGGAAGGGGAAAGGAACAAATTCTTAGCACTAGCAGGTACACTAATGAATGTGTGATTAATTGTTCTATATAGATTGCAATATTTTCTCACTTAAAGAAGCTTTTAAAAGTATAGGTGTGGTATAACTGATTCACTTTGCTGTACCCCTGAAACTAATACAACATTGTGAATCAACTCTACTCCAATAAAAATTTTTAAAAATAAAAGTATATGTGTGTGTATATATATAAATAATATACTCAAGAGAACTGAAATCGTATGTTCATACCAAGACTTGTTCATGTGCAGCATTCGTATGCAGTTTATATGAATGTTCATAGCTGCATTGTTCATAATAGCCAGAGGGTGAAAACAACCCACACGTCTGTCAGCTAGTCAGTGGATTTACAAAATGTGGCATAGCCATACAATGGAACATTATTCAGCCATAAAAAGTAATGAAGTACTGACACAAACGTCCACATGCTGTGATTTCATTTGCGTGAAACGTCCGTAATCGGGAAATCCACGGAGACTGAAAGTAGATTTGTGGTAGTGGGGTGGGTGTGTGCCGAGGGGGGTAGTGTGCGGTGTCTGCCGGGGCTGAAAGGTGTCTTTGGAGTGGGGGAAATGGTCTGGGATTTGATAGTGGCGAGGGTTGTATCACTCTTTGAATAAACTAAAAACCATTGAATTGTATACTTTACAATGGTGAATTTTAGGGTATGTGAATTAGAGTTCAGATTTTTAAAAAAGTTTACTGAGGAACTAGATTCTTCGATTACCCTAAAAGTATCAGGCCAGTATTTCATGTTATATAGACAACATCAGTTCTTAGTTCAAATATTGTACACAGTGGGGGTCATTTAGGTAATCCCACTGCATCTCTATTTGAGTAGAAATAGAACTGAAAGAATCACGGACTTGGAGTCAGAAATTAGGGAATTGTTCCTGAATCTTGAGTAACCATGGGCAAGGTGCTACCACCTTTATTCTTTTGCCAGAAATGAGGATCATATGTTTACTCTTGTCAGAGATTTCCAAATCAAAGGGTTTCTGAGAGACCATAAGCTTCTTGAGGGCAGGTTTTCCAACAGCTTCCCACCGGGTCTTATACATGTAGATGTTTAATAAATGTGTATTAAATGAATGTTGATTTAAATTGAGAAAGTCATGTGAGAGTGCTGTCTAAACTTTCTTAATGTCCTATAGGTATGAGATTTAACCAAAAGTATATACTGGTCTATTAGTGGAAATTTAAAAACAATTTAGATGTTATATTCTATTTCCAAGGTGTTTGGTAACTAATGTATGGCCACACTGAATCAACTTCTTTTCTAGGCCTTCCAGTATTAAAACATGTGCTGACACCAAGAATAAAGGCAACTCATGTTGCTTTTGATTCTATGAAGAATTACTTGGATGCAATTTATGATGTCACAGTGGCCTTTGAGGGGACCGTGGATGATAAAGGGCAGCGGAAGGAAGCGCCGTCCATGGCTGGTGAGTTGGTTTTGAGCGAGTTATATGTTTACCCAGGTAGAGTTTATTTTTTTAAAAAGGTAGGTGTATTCTACTACATTACATTGATATGGTTTCCAAGTATATATACTTGTATTTCTCACATATTTTTTATTAATCTGTAACAGTTGAAATTTCATTAGTCCTGCTAAGTTTGGTGCTTCTTGGCTGTCCTGTTAGTCCTTGAACTTGCCCAATATCGTTAGCTCAGCCTCCTTGCGCCCAAGGTTTACACAAAGAAATGGAAAAGTTCCATAAATCTAAGGAAGGAGTGAGGCAGGAGAGCGCTGGCCTAGCCACACTGAGGTGCGCACTGGTGCTCAGTTTCCATCTTTGTACGTGTTTTCCATATAACATTGGTGAAATCTAGTATCACTGACAGTTACGTGTGACTTTTTCTTTTTTTCAGCCACGTGCTAGGTGTTAGGGACCTTTGAGCTATTGTTTATGTCAGAGTAACCAGAAAAAACCAGAATTTTAAGCGAGCGGCATGTTGTAGTTAGACAAACCCACAGACGCTCGTGATCGCTGGCGACGTTTGCATGTGGCGTGGGCACAGAAAGCGTGTGGAGCTGCCGTCCCTCCTCAGGGTGTCAGTTGCCAGGGCCTCATGCTTCGCCGTGGCAGCCGCCGGCCGTGGGACTAGCTCGCTTGTCAAGGTGCTTCTCTCCGTAGCAGCTCTTGAAGGCGGCCGTTCAGAACGTGTTCAGGGCCACAGAGGGTAGCTCCCAGAGGTTGGGAGAGAGGACAGAGGGCTGAGGCAGGAAGGGACTAAAAGGTGGTACAATTGATGGTGGTGGGAGGAGCTCAGACCTGGGGCAGCTGCACCTAAGGCAAGACCGACCGACCGCTCTCGTGACCGCCTTCAACTCCGAGTAAAGCAGGAAGCTCACGCTTTTTAAATTTTATTTTAAGTGTAATTCTTTGGCATGTATTATGCATCATACAGTTTAAAAATCAAAAGTACATAAAGTATACAGTTGAAATGGCCTGTTTCCACCCCGTCCCCTTCCACCTGGTCTCCCCCTTCCCCTCCGCAGGGGTAACCACTTTTCTTCCTTACTTGTGTATCGTGTGTACAAGTTTACTGTCCATCCCTCTTACAGAAAAGGCAACATATAGTACTTTTTTATCTTTTTTAACCGTGGAAGGAGTCATTCACCCAGTTCTACATTTCAGGACAGTGCATTTAGTTATTCAGCAGTATTGCCATTCGTTTATCAAACGTTGTTCAAAAAGTAAGATTAAACACATTTTTATTGTTTATGAAAACCAGATCTAATTCCCATAATAACCTTTTAAAAATGCTGCTTTATCATGTCACCGTCCAGTCCTAGGAACTCGTGGGCTGGGCCGCGCCCACGGGATCAGTGCTGACGTCCCGGGACTCAGCATCCTGGTCCCCAAGCTCCTCCTCCACGTCGTTTCCTCCTACTCTGTGCTGCTCGCTGGGTGGGACCGGTTTCCTCACGGTTACTGAAACCCTCCTGCACCTGCATGCGGGTTCTGACCGAGGGCCGTGTGTAGGCCAGGCCACCTTCCCCTCCGTTGCTCTCATCCAAGTCTGCAACCTTGTCCCCGTGAAGGCTTCCCTCGCTCCTCTGCTTGCTGGCTCACAAAGCTTCCTCTTGCTTTCCACTCCCGTGGCACGAAGTGCACCTAAGGTTAGCACTTGGCGTGTGGTTACTCTGTCCCCTCCCAGGTAGATCAGAAGTGCCTTTGGAGGCAAACCATTTTAGGCTGCGTCTCCCGGGCTCCAGACCCAGCGCCTCCTCCCGTTGCTCCACTTGTTCTGCACCGTAGCCGATGGGGCTTTGTGCATTCATGACGAGTGTCTCTGTTTTTGAAAAGGCTGGCTTTCCTGGCTGTCACACTCAGAAGCCATGTGGAAAACAAAATGTGTCATTTCAATAAATTAAGAGTAAATGTTTCCGCAAGGAACGCTACAGCAGAGTAAAACCAAAAGACAAGTGGAGAGTTGCAGAGAAAAAGGCTGATTTCCTTAATGTACAAAGTGTTCCTATAAATTGATATGATCAGTACCTCAGTAGAAAAATGGGTAAAGGGTAAGAACAGACAGTTCACAGAAAAAAATTGTTCAACCTCATTCATAATAAGAAAAATTCAAATTAAAACGTACAGTGAGATACCATTTTTTTACTATCAGACTGGCAAAAATCCCCATTAACAGGTTAGATAACAGGCCATGTGGGTGAGATTAAAGTATCTCAGAGACTTTCATACTTTGCTGATAGGAGTGCAATACAGTACAACCTCTGTAGAAGTTGTCCAGACAACGTCTATCAAATTTACAAAAGCATTTACATTCCCACTGCTGAGACATTATTCTACAAATACACCTGTGCACGTAAGAGATGACATCTGTTGTGTGTTGATTTTGAGTTGAGACCTGTAGCTTGAAAAACTCTCATTATTACATGAATTGATTGATACGCTGCTCTACTTAGTCTAGTATAAATTAAGATTCACTTTAAACTTAAATTATGATGTAAGTCGGGTTAGGTATAAAATTCCATAACTTGGAATATTGTAGGTACCTTGTGGCTGAATTTAATAAGTATTAAATGTTATCTCCATACACAGTGGGCTGTTATTTAATACTCATATTATATAGCCCAATTCAAAAATTTTTTTCCATAAAGTTGCTAGATTGTTCATAGATATGCCATAGACCAGTGTTTCTCAAAGCCCTGTGGGAGGACCGCGCTTCCATCAGAGTTACCTGGGTGGCCTCAGCTGCACTGCAGACTGCCAGCGGGCTCGCCGCAGCGGGGTGAAGCTGCGTGCCGGGGACCCTGCCGGGGCTCTCGCCGTGGCCAGCGTCTAGTAGCGTGGGTCTCCTGAGGCCTCGTGTCGGAGAGGGCGGCGGCAGGTAGTGAACCGTGAACCGTATCCTTCCCATTTCGTGGTCTGTTTCATTAGAATGTGGGTATGGCTCAGAGCCATCCGGGCGTCCTCTTGTGGTTCATCTGGACGTTTCAGCAGAGTCTGAGCGCTTTCATGGACAGCGTCCATTGGGCAGAGGTGAGACAGGGCAGTTTGACTGTAATTGATTTATAAATCCTGTTTTTAAAATGGGTGGTATACCAGAAGACATTGTGAGCTAAAGGACAACAATTGATATTCTGTTTAAGCGTTTTATATGGTTCTAGGTAACTTTTGTGTCTTAATATTTTCTTATACGAAAAGAAAACATATTCGGAGGGAAAATTACAGGTAACTCTGAAGAAGGGAAAAAACTCTACAAACTCACCTGTCCAGATGCAGCCCCAGATAACAGTTCAGATGTTTCCCTCAGAGTCTTCTTTTCTATAATGTCTGTATGTTGGCGTGTGTATGTGCCTTTATGTATTTTTTTAAATGAGATTTTATATATGTATATATATCTTCGTATCCTGCTTTTTTTTTTCCCCCTTAATAGTGTGTCATGAACATCTTTACATGTCAGTATATACACTTACGTAATTTTTTTATAAGGCTACGTAGTGTTGTTCATTGGTGTGAATATACAACAATGTATCTATCCAGTTTGTGTTGGATTTAGGTCATATTGTTTTTTTGTTTTTGTTTTCAGAGGGAAGGGGGCAGGTTGTAAGGCGGACAGCAAGCTGTCTGGGCACCACCCGAGGGCCTGGCGTGCAGAGGCTCACAGCTCAGCCCGCAGACGTCCTGGGCCCCGCTGTCTGGGCTCTGCCTTTCTCGCCAGGCTCCCCAGGCACAGAGCACTCGGGACTCGGTCTCTCCAGAGACTAGACCTGTGACGTGTGTGGATACTGGGAAGACTTTCTGTTTGGCCCTAGCGCATCAATATACTCTAGGGACCTGCTGGAAAAGCTACAGTTAGAAAACAGTTGCACCTTAATTTCTCCAGAGACTAGACCTTGTGACGTGTGGATACTTGGAAGACTTTCTGTTTGGCCCTAGCGCATCAATATACTCTAGGGACCTGCTGGAAAAGCTACAGTTAGAAAACAATTGCACCTTAATTTGAGTACTTTTCCCTACGTTCCCTAAATATCATGGATAATTTTTGCTCATGCCCTATGAAATATGCCCCAACTAAAAGGGTTTTTACTAATATAGACACAAAAGCTTTACCGACTATTGAGGAAAGTATTTGTTACTCATTTCTCATCTTTGGTGGGAGAACCTCCTGGATGCGCTGAGAGTTGATCTGGTGCGTGTATGGTCTGTGTCTGGATGCCCGACCACAGGGACCGGGCCAACCTGTTTCCACTACTGACGACGCTGGGCCTCGGTTCGTTCATCCCCACGAGGAGGCAACAGTCCTTGCCTACAGAGGTGCACGAAGGTCCAGTGAAGTGATGTGCACGAAAGCGTGGTGTGAATACCACAGTACCGTGTACATTTTAGGTGGGAAAACCTAAAAGCACCCATGCGAACTTCAGGGCCCTTTTCTCACGCCAGCATCTTACTAGAGGCCTTGCTGACACGTCCCAAGCACTTGACTTCGCAAGCATTCGTTTCTGACAGTGGAAGAAAAATATTGAAAAAGTAAAATCTTCCCTGTGGCAGTGTTTTTGCACATTTATCATCAAAGCCAATTCACTCCTAAAAGTGTAGGAAAAATGAGAGAATTTTTGATGACCTGAATGCAGCATGTTACTCAGAGCAGTTGTAGCGAGCACTTAGCAGAAAGAGGTGTGTGTGGTCCAGAGGCGGAACCTTCTTTAAGGGTTAGCTTAAAGTCTTCCTCAACCTCTGCAGCACACTAGTGACCGCTTCTCAGAACGCGTCTTTGGACACATTTCGGCTTGAGATAAAAGGCCTCGGCCTCCTACTTGCGTACCCACCCAGGGAACATAGCCTTCTCTTAAATGTCGTAGCAATATTTCCTTGTTCTCCAGGAATTTAAGTATGTTAATATGCTCATGTCTCCACAGAAAGCCACCTGCAGAAAATGGTATTTCCGGACTCAAAGTTCTGTCTTATCTTGGAATAAATCCTGACCTTATCCCTTGTGCCATGTGGGCTGAAAAAAGGACCGTCTGCTTTTTTCAAATTAGCATGTTTTGGGATCTGTAGTTATTGAAGGGCTCATAGCTATTCCACGGAAAGAAATCTGGTTCCCGAACCGAGTAGAATATGTTAAAGTACAGCAAGGATCAGGAAAGCAGGGAGTACCAGTGAGAAGAAACCACTGGCAAGTCACAGAGGGGCGGGGAGGACTGTGGAGTCGTGGAGGGAGGGCCCGGGCCGGCTCGGCGCTAGGACTGAGGGGCTCACTGCGCCTGTGCGCCCGGTGCTGCCAGCAACACCCCTCCGTGTCCTGCGGGGCTCACGGCCTGGTGGGGGCGGCAGGGACGTGTGGCGAGCACTGGGCTTGGGGCCGGAGGCGGTGGCCCCACGAAGGGGGTCGCTGGGTCTGATGGTGCTGGGCATCTGGGGACCCCTTCAGAGGGGGGCTCCGTGCTTCTAGTAGAGGCCGGCCTCCTGACCCTGGGCTGCCTGTCGAATCTATTACAGGTGGTTGTATGAAAAGTCACATTTGGTTGATTTAACTCGTGACCTAGGTAACTGTGGAAGACTTGGAAATCATACGACTTCAACTTGAAACCCAAAACCACCAGTTTATAATCTTTGTTTTCTTCTTCTTTTTTTTGTTGGCTAAAGAAAGAATCCGTTCTTCTTCATTGTTTTTAAACTTTTTTAAAGCTCATTTTCGTTTTATGTAACTGTGAATTCTAAAATAATAAAAGTGAAATCTTTTTGTTTCTTGTTAGAATTTCTCTGCAAAGAATGTCCAAAAATTCATATTCACATCGATCGTATAGACAAAAAAGATGTCCCAGAAGAACAAGTATACATGAAAAGATGGCTTCATGAACGTTTTGAAATAAAAGATAAGTGAGTAACGACAGTTCTAGCCCCTCAGAAACAGTGGCTCAACAGTCACTATAGTAAACAGCGTGAGACGAATGTAAACAGTTGTATTATCTTAAGAATGCCTTTTATAAACTCAAGTCAGATCTCATTCCGTGCCTCCTCTGTCCGTGTTTTAAACTTGACTGTTAAAGTTACTGTGAAAGATCTTGTTATGGGGGCTGTCCTTTGTTATTTACTGCATTTCAGTAATTCGCGTATAAAGATATAAAATTTTTTAAAGAAGAGAGAGACACACAGAAAGCTTTGCACTGTTGAGATACCCCAGGCCCGCCCTCCCGGGTCCAGGGGAGTGTGTGCGCGCTGAGGACAGGCCGTCAGGCCGGCGGTGCGGAGAGAATCGGGCTGTGGGTGGAGGACGGTGTCTCACGAGTACGTGGAACTGACCCCTTTGTATTTGTTGGAAGAAGAAGGGGCAGTTGACATTTTCACAAGAAAAGTGTCCTTTTGCTATTAGCATCTTGGGGCCTAAACCGTTTCTGGGGTTGGCCTTGTGTTTCTCCCACCAATAACATGACTTGGGAGCTAGTGCGGTGTTGGCCCCTGGCTGAGAGTTGCTGTGAGTAAGTTCCAAGCGGGCCTCTGGATGCCTCTGGGGCAGGCGGAGCTCGAGGTCAGGTGAGGGTGAGCCTGTTAGTCTCCCTGCGATTCACACAAATTTCTAAAGGTGGAAATTTTAGAATTTTCTTCTCTTTTCAGGAAGATAAAAACTGGGTCTTAGGTTTAGATGTAATACTTAGAAACTGAATTTCCGTGGATGAAAATTTCAGGATATATTATTTATTTACTATTTGTTTTGTTTTCAGTGGAAATTTTATCCTTTTTGTTTTTTGAAAGATGTGTTTTAAACATCTATACTTTTTTTCCTCTTTCTGAAAAAAATGGATCTATGAGTTATAGGATGCACCATTTAAATTTATTAGGACCACATTGAAAAGTATGGTTTTTTTAAAGGCTTTAGAAAATACTTCCAGGGCTTCCCTGGTGGCACAGTGGTTAAGAATCCGCCTGCCAATGCAGGGGACACGGGTTCGAGCCCTGGTCTGGGAAGATCCCACGTGCCGCGGAGCAGCTAAGCCCATGCGCCACGACTACTGAGCCTGCACTCTAGAGCCTGCGCGCCACAACTACTGAGCCCGCATGCCACAGCTACCGAAGCCCGCGCGCAGAGAGCCCGCGCTCCCCAACAAGAGAAGCCACCACAATGAGAAGCCCGCGCACCGCAACGAAGAGTAGCCCCCGCTCGCTGCAACTAGAGAAAGCCCGTGCGCAGCTACAAAGACCCAATGCAGCCGCAAGAAAAAAATACTTCCAAAATTCTGTTTATGTTCAGAAATTGTACCTGTGTTTTAGTCCCTAAAATGCTTCTTCTCAGGAAACTGCCACTGTTTCTCCTCTCCTTGTTGTATGGCAGTAAAACACTTCCTAATTAACCCTCCTAGATTAACAAGTGAAAGCTATCTAAAGTATATTATGTTGAAAATGAAACTATATGAAGTTTATAAACACATTTCTGTATTTCATTGACTCTCAATTGTGCATGACAATGTGTTAAACCAATTATTCAGCACCACCCACTTTGGATATGGAAGAAATTTTAAAAGTAAGATTTATGTGTTTTGACATGAAAATCTGTTATCAGAAAAAAACCCTGAATAATATGATTAATATCCTATGTATTTTGTGTTATAGGTGTTTATATGTATATTTAGAATGAGTCTGGACGTTTTAAAACAGTGATTTTCTCTAGGGAATGTGAGTTGTAAGGCAACAGAAAGACTTTCCCTTTTTGTACTTTGTGTTTCAGATTTTTATGTTGAGTATATTCTGCTATTATAACTTTACATTTTTAAAATAAGGAAACTGCATTAACTATGCTATTTTTCCTTCTTTTACCTGCTTTTGTAATTCCATGCGAATAGGGGCTTTGGGGGGTAACTCTCCATTTATAAGAACTGCTGATCTTTTCTCTGACTTCTGGTAGAACAGGACCTGCGAGGAGGAGGAGTGTTTGGAGGGGTAAAGATTGGGAAAGGCAGAGAAAAAGCCCACGTGTGTGTCAGGTCCCTGTAAAGTTTTACAGATCTAAAGTTTAAAAAACAAAAACATCCCCATAAAATTACTTGAAACCATCTGTTTATAAATATTACATATAATTCATTTACATTAATCATAGAGCATATTAAAGATATTTTTAATGTCTAGGAACTCCAATTAAACCAACTCTCTGGGTGTTTCCTATAAGGACCTATAACTTCTCTAGCATATAATAGGCAGCCAATAAATATTTGTTGAATTAAAATATTGAAATGGCTAAACCTGAAAGTTAACACTTTTTTTTTCATTCTGGCTATAGATTGCTTATAGAATTCTATGATTCACTGGATCCAGAAAGAAGAAACAAATTTCCCGGAGAATGTGTTAATTCTAAACTAAGTCTCAAGAAGACCTTACCATCATTCTTGATCTTAAGTGGTTTGACTGCTGGTATGCTTATGACCGAGGCTGGAAGGAAACTATATGTAAAAACGTGGATTTATGGAACCTTAATTGGCTGCTTGTGGGTTAGTATTAAAGCGTAAACGCGTAGCTGTCTCCAGGCGGTGGGATGTGCTACGTTGTTTATTACTGGCGGCTGCACATTACACCCGATTGTTCCTGAATTTAATGAGAAGCGTAAATAAAGCCTTGTTGATTGAACATTGGATGAAATAGAATTTCTGACTAAAGCCAATGTGCAGTTGGTCTTGGGCAAACATACATGGTTTTACAACTTTAGTCCAGAAGCTGCTGGAAAGGGAAAAGATAAACAGAGTTTATGTTATAGTTGGCATTTCCTATGAACTAATGTCAACTTCAGAAGACTGTTAGGATTATATATTTTGTTACTGTTTTGTAATTCCGATAGCTGCATTCATGAACATTAATTTGCAGTATTTTTCACTGTATTTGTTATCTTCAATTTTTTACAACTTGACTGGTCCAAACTCTTATCACTGAAATATTTAGTATCTTGCAGCTGTGTAATATTTTGCCTTGTGTTTAATTTCTCCAAGTCGATGAAAGAAATTATAGTTAAGTATGGAGAAGGACACGAGGAGAGGCTGAGGAATGCTGGTGAGGGGAGCTCTGGTTAGCGCGGACTTCTATTGTATTGTGGTGTTAGCTGATTTCACTTTATATTGGCAAAGTGAGTAGCATCTCTGATATTTACTGAAACAGCTTCATTTGCACACCCTGTACTCTATACAAAAGAATAATGTATAAAAATACGAGAATTAAGTTTAAGTTAAAAATTGTGATCCTGATTCATTGTAGCAGAACTTTAAATTGCTCAGCTTTTTGAAGATTTAAGCTAAGCTCCTAGCACTTCATGACATTTGTGCCATACGTACTTGAAAACCTTAAGATTTCCTGTTATTTTTTATATCGAAATAATCAGTGTGAACCTTTGTTGGACCTGAGTCCATAGATATTTGAGATGGTGGGAGCTCTCAAACACCTGACTAGGTTTATTAGCATGTGCCTTTAGCCTGTTACTCTTGGGTTTAGCAAAATATTTAATCCCCAAATCATTTTTTTTATGTCATCATGGTCGGTTTCCACCGTCTTCGAGTTCTTTTCCTTTGGATCACCGGCAGGGCTGCTGCTCGGGGCTGGCACAGGGGCTCACGGGAAAGCACTGTGTCGCCAGCCAGCGTTTGTCCTGATGCAGAGTTGAACCATTTAAGCTCTCGTGAGCCAGCCCACCATCCACAGCAAAGGCATTTTGTATTCGTCTTATGTCAAGAAATCACCTTCCTCAAGCCAGTGAAGTACAGACCTAATCCATCAGGACGGAGTAAATTTGTTTTGTTCCCATTGGTATTAATGGGGCCACACAATTCATCTGTATCACCTGAAAAGAAGCTTTGTTTCAGGAACCAAATCACATAATTTGCAGTCATGGAACAATTAATCCCCTAGAAGAGGACCTTTTTTAAAGTGTGATCTGCTCTACTTTTAATGTTACAATTCAAGCTTGATTGCCTACTGGTCATTTAAGATACCAGTTCTGCTTCTGAGTAATGGATTTTTATCACCATTTAAATCATGATAAACAAAATGGAAACACAAATTAAGGGAAATTTGGTCTGATTTTCCAGAACCAGAGTAAGCCATTTCAAGTAACCCCTCTGAAGAGTTGGGTGGTATGAATTGGTTTGTGTATGTTAGTGTGTGTATATGTATTGATACACACATTCCCACAGGATACACTTGGCCTCATTATGAATGGGGGTGCAGGTGAAACTTCTGTTCTCATGCCAAATTGCAATTTTCTCTTACCCTGTGAAGTGCAATTTAGATCAATCCCATGTCTTCGTTAAATACTCTTTTTAACAGTCCTAAACTTAGAAACTATTTCTAATTAGATCACAATAAATGTGAGTTGTGTAACTTACTTTGAATGTCATGGATATGTTCTCAATTTAAATTTTAAGAAGCAGTACCATTGGAATCATGTTGATTATAACTGATTTGGAGAAGGCCAAGTGAACTGCATAAGATCACTTGAACAGCATGTTTCTTGTAACTATCCTTATATTCTTCTCACAAAAGGTCTATAAAATATTTGTTTAAAATTTTTTTGTATCAAAATATTTGGAAAATTAGAAGCTTCTTTTTAACATGTATTGATATGATTTGAATTATGAAATTAAGAGCCCTATATACCTGTAAATCTTTTCACATAATATCATTTAAGCTTTTGTTTGTGTTACTGTTGATTTACAGCTTAGTTAGTACTTGGTTTATCTTTAAAAGAATGCAATCAATGTGCATGCTTTTATGTTTTTCGCAGAAGGGTGTGTTTGGATGAAAGTAAGAGAAAAAATAAAATCTTTCAGTGTCTCTAATGTCTGTGCTATTTTGTGACCCAAAAATTCATCAACAGTCTCTTATTCCATAAAATAGGCTTCATGGCTGGCCTTGGGTTCTGAATATATAAAACTATAATAATTTTTCTTAAGTATTGGGCAAGTTTTTTTAATACATTAAAATCTTCAAAATTGTGAAGCAGTATATTAATTTGGTTAATTCATCCATATACTTTATAAGATGTATGGCAAATATTAATTGCTTAACAATTCTGTAATAATTAGGATACCTCACTGAAACATGTCAGATGCCTAAAATTAGCCAGGTTGGTGAGTCGAGTGTGAATCTGACTAATCCTTACATCACACGTACCAGTGATTTCTTTCATATGTATCATTTCCGTGTGATTTTTTTTTTTTCACTTAGAGTGGTACAGTTCTCCTTTATATCCAGATTATGTAAACTTTATCGTTCCCTTAGTAATATTATGTGGTTTATACTTAACGTTCACTGAATAGGTCCATGTCAATAAAATGATCTGAATAAATTGACCATTAAAACAAAGAAATAATATATGAAATTTGCCCATCAAGTGTAGGCACAAAGTAACTTCCAGATATACATCAGACTCCCCATTTGAGAAGACAGAGAAATGTCTATCATAGGATTTCGTGTGTACAATTGCAAATTTATATAGTAAAATTAAACTGTAACCCTAATCATATTTGTTCTTGAAGTGTCAGATGAGGAAGAGGTTTCCTTGGCCCCTATTCCAGATGTCATCTTTGCTTATAAGTAGGTTTTCTTTTTTGGGTAGGGGCGTGTTTTTATTATGAATTACACATATTTTTAGATTAAAGATTGGCTAACTTGGAATATTATGTTACCATTTAGTATAACTGGCATTATAAACACACTAACTTAACCTAACACCTAAGCATTAGAATGAAAATCGGTACTTGGCCAAACTGATATTTGGAAATATTCAGATATTTGATGTTATATAGGTAAAATCTGCATTGACGGAATCTAAAACTTCATTCAGGTATTTTGGAGTGCCATGTTTGCAGTCACTAATTTATGTCAGTTCAGAGTAGTTACGATTTGACATTATCCCTGAGATTTCATTGACACCTTTTCCAATTTGTGGATGATAAAGTAAGTCCATTACTTCTACCAACTGGGGGGTCATTTTTGACCTCATTCATGCCTGAGGTCAAAGAGACAGATTCCTGGTTTTTATCCTGAGCAGAAAGAAAAAAAAAAAAAAAGCTGTTTTTCAGAAGGCCACTCTAAATAGAAAGCTCAGTACCTTCCACTGTGTGGGAGAAAATCTGATGTGGGCGGCAAACTCTCAATAAATATTTACTGATGGGGACGAGACAGGTCAGTCATTCATCCAAATTAGTGACGATTCATAATCTTATATGTGACTATGTAAGGAAGACGTGTTCTACAATTTTATTTTTATAAATCTTTACATCTGAAAAAAACAGAGGAAGAAGATGCTATTGATGTTCTCCGTGTGTCCAGCAGGAGAGAATATTTACTAACAGTCTTGTCTCCTTATGGTATGTTCAGAATAAATTCTGACTTACATTCTTGGGCTTATTGGTGTTTCCTTATTTCAACAAAAAGGAAAATATAAATCTCAAAAGTCATTCGGTGATATATGGGATGGTAAAGGATATATTTGGTTACAGTTACTTCATATATATGTGATATGTAGGTATGTTTTATTGACAACTGTAGCGATAGAATACCATATATTGTTTTAAAAGCTCATTTTGCTTTTATCCTTGCCAAGACTTGTTGAGTGCTTACTATGTGTTGGGCACTGTGCTTAGCCACAGGCATGATCTCCTCTAATCCTCATAACAGATCCCGTGCAGTGGGGATCTGTTGGCCTTTGAGAGTAACAAGTCTGTAGGCGGACTGCCAGGTTTTGGGTCCTGGTTTTACCACTTGATATCTGACCTTGGGCAAGTTAAAGTTTAAAGTTTCTGTGACCCAATTTTTTCATCTGTAAAACAGCGATACTAATCGTGTTTACCTCAAAGAGTTGCTGAGGACTCAGTAGGTCAGTGCATCTGAAGCACGATATGTAGTGCATGGAATGTAGCCGGTGCTAAGTAAGTCGTGTTCTTGGAAGATTCCTCTGCTCCCAGTTTTACAGATGAGGAAATTGAGGCTCAGAGTTTGAATAAAATAATACAAAGTCACATAACTAATACTTCGGGCGGAAAAAAGTACTCCCATTCTTTTCTGCTTAAAGAAGATGTAACACAGTATTTCAAGCTACTTAGGTGCCTTTAAAGGTGGATGATCTTAACTCTGATCATAGTTGTTTAAACATTACAGGTTTCGTTTTAAATCTGGATCAGATAATCCAGAGATCACAAAAGGAAAGAGTCTCCGTATTTTCATAGGAAGCCTCCTGGTCTCTCCAGACTGACTCCACGTCGGTCCTGAGGGCCGAGGAGGTGCCCGTCAGGTTGGGAGCACAGCATCCTTCCCACGTTGGTACAGGTGAGGTGTAACAGCCGGTTCAGAGGGCTTTCCTTACAGTGGCACACAGGGGCGCAACGTTTGAAATTATCCCACCTAAGGCCCCTTACCAAGGGAAGTCACAAACTGTACAATCATCTGTGCTTTATCACTACATGTTTATAATCTTAGAAAAATTACCTTCCCTGTTCGAGCCCTCCTTTATCTATAAAATGAAGAGAATACTTAACCTACCTCACAGAGTTTAGTAAGAGTCAATTGAGATACTAGTTGTAAAAATGCATTCTTACAGAGACTTCCCTGGCGGTTCAGTGGTTAAGACTCTGTGCTTCCACTACGGGGGGCCCGGGTTCAATCCCTGGTCGGGGAACTAAGATCCCGCACGCTGCACAGCGCGGCCAAAAAAAATTCATTCTTACATAAAGTTCATGAGTGAGGGATCATTATAATTCTTCCTAAATTATTTCAGCTTTACTTTATAATGTGTGAATAAATAATTATTTTCTGATGCATATAGGAATATTTATCATTAAACATTTTTGAGCCATTCAGGATCGTATTTATGTTGTGTTCTGTCCATGCATCCTTGAGTTACTTTTCATCTGCGTCACAGGACAATTAGCCGGTTTTCATTTGTTCACGACTGTCTTCATTCTTTTCTCTCTCTTGCACCCATCTTTTATGAGGTCTTTGGAAGTTCGTTTCAGGGAAGGTGGCAGAGAAAGTTGTGTTTTTCCCACTCACCACCCCATCCCAGTGTCTTATCACTGCTCAGAATGGGAAATACCAGTAAGCGCATTTGGAGATCATTTCTTGCTGTATAATGGAAACCAGGATGAAGAAAGAAAGAACCCAACTTAGAAGGAAGAGCACTTTCAAATTGAGGACCCGCTGAAGAGAACTAGAAGTAAAGGAGCATTTCCCTGTCGAGCTGCTGTGTATGGGGTGTGAGGAGCTGACGGAGAACCTTCTGGAACCCTGGAAGGTGTCTGAAAAATATCTACGGGGCTTTGTCCTGTGCCTGCTTTGGCTGATTTGATTTTATCCTTGGTGGTGGTGGTGGTTACAGTTTGACCTTCCAGCTGAAAGGCGATCTCAAGAGCTAGCAGTACAGTGACTGTCACTTAAAGATGTCGGGGGTGTGACTGTTGTTCCCCAGATTTTCTACAGCTGCAGCCAGCATTGCACATTCACCTCACAAAATATCACGGAGCACCTGCGAGGGCTGAGCTGACACAGCTGTTTCCAAAGGAGCCTACTTAGGGTGCAAGGGGAGATGGTGAAGAATCCAGCAAAGCCAAAGACATCTGAGGAAGTAGGTGATACTGGACATGGCCACCCTGCCACGTCCCTCGTCGGGTTTTTGCAGAGCACGATGACGCCCCGAGGACCTGCGTGGATGACAGCTGTTGGTGACACCATCCATTGCTGGCATGTTCTTCCGAGAGGCAACTCACCTGGAACCAGGAAGAGTGAAAGCAGTTGCTGCTCTGACCTCGGGGACCTTGAGGATGCTGGCACCTCGGGGGGCGTCACAGCACCCAACACTGTCAGTTATACACTTCGCGTCTCTTCAGAGAGTGGCTTTGTGTAGCTCTTTAGCATCCATTCTGTCTCTTAATGCTTTTTGTTTGGGGGGAGATTTGGGGAGGAGGGGGGCGTAGTGAGTGGAGAGGCAGGAGTAAGAGCATGGATTCTGGAGCCAGGCCACTGGGGTTCGAATCCTCCTGTTTCTCACCAGCTGGGCGACCTTGGTCCGCTTCCTAGTCTCTGTGCCTCCGTTTCCTTAATTATAAAATGGCAATGATGAGAATGGTCCCTACTGCATAGGGTGGTTGTGAGGGTTAATGAATAATTAATGATGAATGAAGTTCCTGGATGATAAAGTACGCCTGTCACGTTCTAAGCGCTCGATGTTAGCTGTTGTTATTACTAGTGTTCTGAAAACTCAGAGCCACGAGGATGGCAGGCACCCTCCTGCCCAGGAATCCCAGTATTAAATTGGTAGCTAAACTACGTACAAGTCTGGTGTACCTGTGCCTTTTATTGTAAACTACCTCGAATACTTTGTCCATATATATGTCCATAACTGGCTCTGCCTTATACTAGAACTAATCGCATTCTTGTTTCAGGTTTTTGGTGTGCTGGTCTAATTTGGCATGTGACAGACACAAGCTTCACATTGTGAAATGAAATAAAGGATATTGAAAAGGTCAACCCAAAAATGTATCCCTCTCTCCTTGTGCACTAATGTCTTTATTCTTTTTTTTTTTTTTAATATTTATTTTTTTATTTTTGGCTGTGTTGGGTCTTCATTGCTGCGCGTGGGCTTTCTCTAGTTGCGGCGAGCGGGGGCCACTCCTTGCTGCAGTGCACAGGCCTCTCATGGAGGTGGCCTCTCTTGTTGCAGAGCACAGGCTCCAGGCGCACAAGCCTAAGTAGTTGTGGCGCGTGGGCTCAGTAGTTGTGGCCCACGGGCTTTGCCGCTCCGCGGCATGTGGGATCTTCCCGGACCAGGGCTGGAACCCGTGTCCCCTGCATTGGCAGGCGGACTCCTAACCACTGTGCCACCAGGGAATTCCTTTTTTTTTTTTTTTTGGTCTCTGTATTCCTTCCCCATTCTCTTTCTAGAAGTTGAGATAAATAAAGGATTTTAGATCAGAAATAAATCCAATACAGAGCATCCCTCCATGTGTCCTTTTCTCGGGTACCTCCTGGCTCTGAGGTTGTCTTTGACATGCTCTTCTTCCTGCACTCTGGTTACCTGCTGGTCCTCTAACTTTATCAATTGTGGCACTTTTTTTCCTGATATATTTTATTACTGACTGCCGGCCTCACTGTAACATGCGTTTGTGTCTGGCGTTGGTTTCTATTGGACAGACTGGTCTACAAGATGACAGAGGCCGGGGCTTGTGGGTCCTGAGACCCCACCCCAGTTCCCAGCACGTTAGGTACCCAGCAAGGTTTGCTAAACTCACTCAATAGGTACACATCCGAGGCTCGACAGTTTACAGTTAATCATCGTGACATCAGATTGAATATCAACTGAAGGTTTTTTAAAGCAATTGTGTCTTAATTTTATAGTCTGAAGTCAACAAATTCTTTTCTAAAAGTAAATGGTATAACCAACATTCACTAAGTGATAGGGTAGTTACTATTTGGAAGGATCATCCAGGAATTGACGTTCAAGACAGTAAAGCACAACCAAGAAACAATCTGAGGCAAAAAGGACAATATTGAAATGTGTTCATTCTGGATTGGGCTTAGAGTGGATGCTACATCAAACCATTTTCTGTGTGGGGAGAGGGGGATTTTTTTTTTTATCTTTAAGTTTTTCCAAATTAAAAAATGTTAAATTTTATCAATACTAGGCACATAGGTTCTTTTGTTTAGCAATATTATCTGAACATGATTCCATATGGTATCATGATGACTAGTTAAATGTCAACACTTTTTCATCATTACTAATCAGTAAAGTCTTAAAATCTGCAGTAATTGAAAAATCCTCTATCTGGTGTATCTAAATGAATGTAATCAGTTAATGTTATGTGGTACGGTGTTTCCAAATAGTTATTGGAAATAGGTGTGTGCTGTTGCGTCGGCTTCTAATGAAGAGCTAAAGTCTTGTCACTTCTGTCTGCTCCTTTCATTCTTCCCAGAGGGAATTACTTGGGATGAATTGTGTTGAAAGGCAGTGTGTTTATAATGGCCTCAGAAGGCACATTAAAAATGCTGACAGCAAAAGAATGAGACTTTTTAAGAAGGTTGCGGTTAATTTCCAGAAGTGTATAGGAAACAAGATAATTCCCCCTGAGTTCTTCTTCTTCTTCTAACAAGAACAATCTTGTAATCTCGTGAATAATGTCCCACTGTAGGTTAAGGCTAATAGTTACAATATAAGATCAGTTTCTAAATAGCTCAAGGCAGTGTTAACAATAGGGAAGCTTGAGTTGGAAAAACCAAAGAGAGAGAGAGTCAAGCACTCTGGCTCACTTTACAGAAATGACTGTGACGACCAAGGAAGCCTGGGGACTGGACTCAGATCTCACAGGCAGAAGGACGAGTGGCGATGCCAACCAGAGCCAGTCTGAACTGTAGGCACCCATGTTGGTGGGACTTTATTAGCAGTAGAGTATGTTCAAAAGAATGTATAGGATGTAGAAACCTGAGTTCATATTAATGAGATGTATGTGCGTATATACGTGCACGTGTATAAAAATATATGATTTACAATTGATGATAAGGATTCTCAGGCAATACTGAATTACCTCTCTTCACATCTTTAATGTTGAATCCAGAATCTTGGGGACCTTCTCTGAAGAGTCCTTTCACGCTTTTTGAGCTGGTGACCTCCTATTCTATTCAATGGCATAATAAACTCTTTAACCAACCTCTGCCCTGAAGCCTCCTAGTTAATTTGGAGACGGCTGACTTTTTTTTACATCTTTATTGGAGTATAATTGCTTTACAATGTTGTGTTAGTTTCTGCTGTATAACAAAGCAAATCAGCCATATGCATACACATGTCCCCATATCCCCTCCCTCTTGCGTCTCCCTCCCACCCTCCTTATCCCACCCCTCTAGGTGGTCACAAAGCACAGAGCTGATCTCCCTGTGCTATGCGGTTGCTTCTCACTAGCTATCTATTTTACACATGGTAGTGTATATATGTCCATGCCACTCTCTCACTTCGTCCCAGAGACGGCTGACTTTGATACATGACTTCTTGTGTTCTCTAATATCCATCCATGCCCTGTTACTGTCTCTCTTACCTCGCAGAAATCTTTCTTTACTAAAACATACTACATTTATATGTATAGTCATGCCATGTGTATCTGTCTTCGCTAAACTAGGGCAAAAATGTTTAATCAATAAAGGGTTTCACAGCTGGCAAAATTCGGAAATTATCAGCCATACCCATGTTCAAATAAAAGCTCCATTCATAATAATTAGAATAGCTCCGTTATTATTTACTATCTGATAGACAACGTGCTAAGTGCTTCTCATACATTCTACTTAAATTCTCACAATAACCTTGGGAAGTAGATAGGGGTCCCTAAAATGTCCTATTCATTAGAATGAATATTTATTACCTTTGAAAAATCTCATCCAGAAGCAGAGCTGGGTCCTAAGAGATGCGTGACATTTGCTCTTATGTCCATAGAGGATGAAACAGGTCTGCAGAGACAAGGCCAGCTGGAAAAACATCTCCCCTGCCTCTGGGAGGGCAGGGGTTTACAGGGTAAAAGAAGTCACCAATAATTTCTTTTGAAACCGTAAACATGTAAGAAAAGAAATGGACTAGTCCATAGACAGTATTGCACGATACCTTAGATTTTCACGATACAAGTTACTTTGAAGCCTACTTCCAGATACCCTGTGGGTAGTGGTGGGTTCCTCTAGGTTCATGGACTTTGGGGTAAAAGGCGGGCATCGAGTCAAGTGTAGACAGGGTGAGCGGGAACCGGGAACCCCGCCCTCGGGCCTTTGTATTCCAGCCCCTCCTCCATGACTGTTCGACCCCCGCCTTGGTGGCCACTTGCCGGCAGGAGCCTCGGGGGAGGCGTTTGCCTCGTCCTCATTCACGCCGACGCCGGGGCAGGAATGGCGGCGGCCCCGTGCCTTGGTCGGATGTGTTTGCAGCCCCCCAGGCGACACCTGGGCTCCTGTTAGGTCAGGGGTGATCTCCTTCGGCCAGTGGGTAGACTCGGCCAACAAGGCTTCGGGGACCCCGCGGGGCCGCCTCCGAGCCGGTCAGACGGAGTGGAGGGGCCTCTCAGGTGAGGAGCCGGAGGCCACGTGGGTGAGACCCTTTCCCGGCTCACCTCCTCCGGGGGCCCTGCCTGTCCTGAGCCACGTGCGCCACGTGCGCCACGGGGACGGGGACGAGGGCAAGAGGCCTCAGCCTGGCCGGGGGCGGTGGGGGGGGGCCGTGATCAGGTCTCCCCGGATGCCGCCGCGGCCGAGGGACAGCCATCCCGGGGCAGTGGTCCCCCTGGACCCAGGTGGCAGGGTGAGGGGCACAGCGAGGGCGTCCCGGCACGAGCCCCCCCCTGTGGCCCTGCTCAGGCCTGGGCCGGCGGGACACTCGGGCTCCGTCTGCCGGCCCCGGGCCGCCCTGGCCGGCAGCCGCTCAGCCCGAGGGTCCTGGACGCCAGGGTGGCAGCGGGGCCGGCCCGCGGTGGAGGGCGGTGGAGGGCGGCCCCGGCGCGCGGCGGGTGAGGTCCTGTGCTCCCGGCGGGAGGACTCCGCTCCCAGACGCAGTGTCGCCCGAGGCCACCCCAAGAGCGCCGGGGAACGTTCGGGCGCCGAGCCCAAAGCCTGGCCCTTCCCGTGCTCGGCCCTCGGTCCGCCGCTTTGCGCCGAGCGACTAGAGGGGTGGCCGGGCCCGGGCGGCGGGAACACCCCGGGGCGCCTCGCTCCGCAGGGAGCTGGCAGGACCCCCGGGACCCTGGCCTCCGTCTCCAGGCGGCGTTTCCAGGCCGATCTGGGCCTTCGTGTTAACCCTGGGGAGAGAGCAAGGGGGTAGACGGTGCGTTCTGCTGAATTCTCCGCATCCCCCCGAGGGAGGACCTCAGGCAAGACTCCTGCCAATTTGCGGCTGAGCAGGTGTTAGGCAGGTTCCTGAATAACAGGAGGGACAGGGTGATGGCCCCTCACCAGACGTCAGTGCCACCTGAAGGGACAGTGACGCCTCTGGAGAACGGGCTGGCGGCCGTCGGCCGCGACAGCTGGGCAGTGAGGGTCACACTCGTCCTCCCGGTTCCCGCTGGGCCACCTCTGGCCCACGGGTGCCGTCACCACACAGCCCGGGGGTGACACGTGACCAGCCCTGGAAATGACCCGAGACCTGTGAGGTGTCAACTGTTTCTCATTTCCAGGGGGCACTTAGGCCTGGCAGAGCAGACGGGTCTTGAGCTAAACTCGAGGAATTACAGCAAAAACCACTCGCGTCTGTCGTATCTCGAGTGCCAACCGCACGTCTGGTGTTTGACATGTTTCATCCTCACCGTTTTATAAAGCAGGCATCACTGTTCCCACTTTACAGATGAGAAAACTAAGTCTCAGAGCTGGGAAGGGACACGCCCGAGGCTGTAGAACTGGTCATAGATGAGAAGCCCTAGGAGGCAGAGAGATGGAGAGGGACGGTCGTTTCCGGCAAGGAGAGCACGTGAGGTCGGGCCCAGGCCTGCCGGTGGGACAGCATGTGTAGCGGTGACACCACATGGCGCTGCGGGGACGGAGAGGGTGTACGGCTCAGGCCCGGGACACAGCGGCGCCATGCTGGGGACTTAACGTGCACTATCCCACTCATTCCTTACAAAACCCCAGTGACACAGAAGTTTGTCCTGTTTTCACAGCTGAGGCAAGTGAAGCTCACACAGATTAAACAACTTATGCAAAGTTCCTGAAAGAGTCAGGGGCTGAGCCAGGTCCAAATTGGTGTGTCTGACCCCAACACCAGGGCTTTCCCCACCCCCGAAGCCTCTGATGAAGCGCCACTGTGAGGCCTCCAGAACCATCACCAGCTGGAAATGAGGAGAAGCAGCTCTGGTGCCCCTGGCCTTTGCTCGGCTTGGCCCGGCACCCATGGCTCTGGGCTGTTTCCCTCGTCCATGGGAAAGTTGGTGGCTTGAGATCATCCGCAAGGTCACTTTCATCTAGAAAAGTCATCCCAACCAATGCCTAATTGAGAAGCTCTTTGGCTGTGGGCTGCACTCTGCCCATAGAGCGAGCCTGGGCAGGTGACCTCGGTCATAGCCCACGTGCTATTGTGGAGCAGTTTTGGTTTTTTGGTTTTTTGTTTTATTTATTTATTTTGGCTGCGTTGGGTCTTCGTTGCTGCACACGGGCTTTCTCTAGTTGCGGCGAGCGGGGGCTACTCTTCGTTGCGCTGCACGGGTTTCTCATTGCGGTGGCTTCTCTTGTGGCAGAGCACGGGCTGTAGGTGCGCCGGCTCAGTAGTTGTGGCTCGCAGGCTCAGTAGTTGTGGCTCGCGGGCTCTAGAGCGCAGGCTCAGTAGTTGTGGCGCACGGGCTTAGCTGCTCCGTGGCATGTGGGATCCTCCCAGACCAGGGCTCGAACCCATGTCCCCTGCATTGGCAGGCGGATTCTTAATCACTGAGCCACCAGGGAAGTCCCTGTGGAGCAGTTCTGATTGTCCTCCTCCCCCTTCTCCAGGATGGACCTGCCCGGCAGGACTGAAATCAGCCTTGACGAGGGTCCGATTCTTCCTGATGTCAGACATCCTGCTTTCTTATTGTCCTTCCTGTTTACAAAGTGTCTCCCTTCAGGGGAGCTGTGGCTTGGACCACCATGACCTCATTGTACCAACTCAACCAGACACGCAGAGAGGACAGGCTGTGACGTGCACGTTCTCCTTCAGGGTTTCTCAGCTCTTCTGTGCTTTGGTTCGCTTTCTTCGGACAAGCTCCTGCTGTGCGTAGGGGTGTGTGTTGGGGGGCGGGGGGAGGTTTGCATGTACAGAGAGGAAAGCAAGCGAGGACAATGAGGTGACCCCAGGGCCGAAGCATCGACTTGGGTGGAGGTGAGTGGATCCACGTGCACTCCCGCTGGGCATCTGCCTGCCGGATGGCGCCATGCCGTGCGGGTGCTCGAGGTGAAACCTGGGGCGAAGCAGCTGTTTGGACACCGGCTAGGCATTTCCCCAAGAAGGGGCGTCTGCAGAGGCCCAGAGGCGCTCCTGACTCTCCCCTCCCGTGCGCTCGACCCTGCCCAAATTCCCAGCCCAGCCCAGCTCTCAAAACGCCTGCGGTGTCTAGTCTGTGCAAATCCACTGTTGACCTGTCAGCCCTCTTTTCTGGGGCCTATAGGCGTCCAATGGAAGCAAAGCGACCTGCAGGGTGAGTGAGCGAATATGTGTCAGTCCCCTCTGCCATCACAGATGTGCCGGCTGTCCGTGTGTCTGTGCTTGATTGTGGAATCATGGGGGTTGTTATGGGCTGAACTGTGTCCCCCCAGATTTGTATATTTAAGCCTAACCCCCAGGACCTCAGAATGTGACTGTAGTTGGAGATAAGGTCTTAAAAGCGGTGATTATGGTAGAGCGAAGTCATTAGGGAGGAGCCCTAATCCCAGAGGACTGACGTTCTTATAAGAAGAGGGATGCGTGTGCACAGAGGAGAGGCCAGGGGAAGACACAGCCAGGAGACAGCCGTCTGGAAGCCGAGGACTCAGGAGAAACCATCCCTGCCAACACCTTGATCTTGGACGTGCAGCCTCCAGAGCTGTGAGGAAGTACATTTCTGTTGTTTAAGTCATCCAGACTGTGGTACTTTGTTATGGCAGCCGAGCAAACAAACACAGAGATCAACAAGACATCATCGCTGGGCTCAGAGACTCCCTGTCCAGCAGAAGACACTGACACCTAAGAAACACCTGGTCCATCAGAAATGCAATGGGCTCTCCTCTGCCGCTCCACTCCCAGCTCCACTGCTGCTGGGGTCGGAATACTCTCTCAGGTGGGTCAAGAATACACAGAAACTGTCTAGACAGAAGTGAACTGAGATGCCCTTGAGGCTTTTACGTCTCCCTTCCATCCTAAAATTGCTGAGATCTATAAACTTCTTATTGTTGACATTCTAAAAACAACTCAACAACTCTCAGTCTTGAGATCTCTTAAGGTCCATTATAGGGGAACCGTCACTCTGGAGATTCTCCAAGGACTGACTTCTGTGCTGGTCTCTGAGGGACACCCACAGGAGCTGAGGCAAATGCTTTTTGGAGGAGTGATTTATTGGATGGATTTGTTCATTGTTTCACTCTTTGAACAACTGAGAGAGATTGATACTACTTACACCCTTGGGTGGGATCCCCTGTCCCCTGGTCTGTAATGTCCTTGGCAAACTCCTACACGTCTCTCAAAACCCAACTCGGGGGTTTGTCTCCCCCAAGTTGAGCTGACTAGTCCCTTCTTAAAACTATCCCTCCTTGTTAAACCTGATGACCAGGTCGCTCTGGACTGAATGTTTGTGTCCCCCCAAAATTCATATGTTAAACCCCTACCCCCCGAAATGTGATGGTATTTGGAGGTGGGGCCTTTGGGAGGTAATTAGGTTAGATGAGGTCAAGAGAGTGGGCTCTCAAAACGGCATTAGTGCCTTTAAAGGAAGAGACCGGAGCAGGTGCTCTCTCTACCATGTGAGGATACAGCGAGAAGGCGGCCGTCTGTGAAGCAGGAAGCAGGCCCTCACCAGACTCCTGATCTCAGACTTCCATCCTCCAGAACCGAGAGAAACAAACGTGCGTTGTTTAGGCTCCCCCAAGTCTGCATTTTGTTACAGCAGCCCAGGCTGACTGAGATGGTCTACGGGGACCCCTGGGGGAAGCAGTTTTCCTCTCCGCATGGGACACAGGCCAGGCGTTGGAAGGATTTCCATTAACACGAAGTGAATTAATGAGTCCCCAGGACTAGGGATCCCGCCCGCGAGCCTGGAGCAACCTAGGAGGTGACGCTATATAAACTTAGGGCCTCATTGTTTGTGTTCATTTTGCTTCCGAGGCAGAAGCAAACAAACTGGTGATGTTTTAGGAGGCGAGGAAAAGCCTCGATCCCCTCCGTGATAAGCAGACCGCTCTCAAGGGTGATCAAGGTGAACTTCGGGGAAGCTGGGAATGTTGCTTCTTCAGACCTCTGCCCAGGCCTTCCTGTTCCTCCTGGGAGGGCAGCAGCCCGCGGGCGCTGACGGCGCCGGATGCAGGAGTCACAGCTGCCCGGGCCAGTTCCCCTGCCGCCTGCCGCCCCCTAGGGCCCCACTCAAAAAGTCACGGCCCGGAAAGGCAGTTTCCACAGGACGGGCCACAAAGGTGGCAGCTTTCTGCTCTTCAGGGGATGAACCTGCCCGAGGTGCTAAGGGATTCACAACCAGCCTGGTGAACACAGGGGGCCGGCGCCTGTGCCCTGGACGCAGAGGCACCGACAGCTCGGGTTTCCTGCGGGGGGTGGAGCGGCCAGAAGGACCAGGCTGATGGGAAAACAAAACCAACCGCCTGCTTCCCCCCGGAGCCCCGGGAGAACCCGACTGCGGTGGAGACAGGGAGTCAGGGAGGCCCGTGGGCGGCCCCGCGGCTTCCTGGCGGTGGGGGGCCCCCGTTTCATGTAAGGTTTTCACCTTTGGGGGCCTGAGACGATGCTTCCCATGGAGAGCATCCCAGCCTCTGTGACCCAGGAATTATTTTGGCTCCATACTCTTTCCCAGACGGGCTTCCAGATGCAGCACATTTGCCTTTGGCTCTTTTTTCCTGGATGCTTTCGAAATTCTCTCCTGGATTTCACTCCCCTGCCCGTTTCTCTCCTCTAACCTGCCTTCCCTGCTAGGGTGGGAGCTGGCCCGCAGCTCCCGGCGGGCGAGGGGCAGAGCCCGGGGTGGGGCCCCATCTAGCGGCGAGCGGAGAGACGACTGTTCGGCCCCTCGAGGCGGCAGCTCTGCCTGAATCCAAGTCGTTAAGTAAACACGAAGATGCAGAGAACAAAACAACAGCAGTGACAACAAGAGGCCATCCTGTGAACACGGAGCGACCCTGTAGCTGCCCCAGGTCTTGGGTTCTCTCCTGGGCCCTCGCTTGCCCCAAGGGTGACTTGGTCCTTTCGCCGTCTCCCTCCTGCCTCCCAGTTGCTGGGAGGACAGAACTGACCTTCTGGCAGGACAGCTTCCCAGCCCTTAGCAGTCACCCCTGCCTCGCAGTGTGGGGAGAGATGGGGTGGGTCCCGGGAGGTCTGGTCCTTAAGCTCCCAGGCCCATCCTCCAGAGACGGGGTCCGCAGGTCTGGGAGGAGCCCAGAAATTCACTCTGTTCACCACCTGTTGGGCGATTCTGACACAGGTGGCCTTTGGATGTAGGAATGCGGCCCGTGGAGGAGGGGAAATGGCTCATATGATAAACGCCGAGGACAGAAGTTCCCTTGTGTACTGTTGACCTCATACTTTGGGCCGGAACCTCCCACGTTCACAGTCTCGCACACCAGTAACGCGGGGCCCGCTCTTCAGTTAGGATACACCCCCGCCTCTGGGTGGCTGGGGGCTTCCTTCTCCCAGGAGGAGACCTGCTGTTGCTGGTAAGTGGTGGAGGCCCGGCCAACACGTGCTGGGGAGACTGGTTTTCCCTCTGTGCAGAATACCTATAAGTAGAGATGTCTGCTTTCTCTTTGGACACCAGAGGAAAGATATTCACTGCAAGCATAGAGCAAGGGGACAGTTTCCAAGAGCTGCAGAGAGGGGAATCACAGAGAGCCTGGCCTCAGAGGCCTGCGGTGCTCGGGGATTTCAGAGGCCAGGAGACACAGAGGAAACACCCCTCGGTAAATCCCCTTCCACAGACTAGTGGAAAATCGTGCCCCTAAATGCACACGGCAAGGTCTGAAGAAGGTCTTGGGAAGAAATGCATTGTGGAATGTTATTAAAATGCTTAGGGCCCCATGTCTAATCTGCAACAGCTCCTAATTCTTGGGGTTACTATTGAAATGCGTTCCTTTCCAGATTGAACGAAGCTGGCATAGACAGGAGGGTCATGGAGTGCGGGCTTTTGCTCCCATGTCTGGTGTCCGGTGGTCCTATAAGCCTGGGCCCCCTGCCCTTACTGAATGGCTCCAGGGAAGAGTCTCTCTGAGGCCTGGTTTCCTCATTTGCAACTACAGAAGGTAACAGTTCCTTCCCCGTTGGATTGTTGGGAGAATCAGAGGAAACGGCGCATCAGGGCTGGCATATAAGTGCTTGATAAATGTTTGCAATTATGACCTGAAGACAGTATAACATTCAAAGAAGTTCATGGAAATCAACGTAAATTTTAAGCTGGTGTGTTTTTCGGTGACTGGGAAGCTATCATCTTTAGGCTAAAAAAAAGAACCATGTTATTTTTCTCTTTTGGTTTGGATTTTCATGAAAAAAAAGTAGAGAAATCTCTCCCCAAACTTAAATGAGCCAATGAACTGAAGGAAATTTACAACTGCAGGAGCCATTAAATTTCAAGGCCTCCCTGGCGGCCGGGGAGAAGCCATTGCTCCATTGCCCCACCTCATGGAATCATTCGAGAATGCCCTTCCCGGGACTGGACAAAACGATGCAGGCCAATTTTCCATCTGCCGTGCTGTGAGGACAGTTCCCGCTGGCCACTGACCAGTCTGAGGCCTGTGGCTAAGTGACAGCTTTCTTTCCGCGTGGAAAAACCGCATTGAATGGGAGAGATCACGGTCGTGGAATCCTTTGCATCTCGCAATGGACAGAAGCATTTCCTAGTTCATTTCCCTGGAGTCCGACCGCCAGAAGGCACTGACCCCGTTGCAAACACGAAAGTCCACCTGATATAACGAGAGTTTTCCCCAAGCCGCAGTCATCTGCCTCAAGTTGGGAAGCGTCCTTAACGTTATTGCTACGGGGGCTGCTGCCCAGGGTATGAACAGGAATGGCCTTCGCACAGGCCGCTCGTTGAAAGAGGGCTGGATCCAGAGAATCCAGTCTTAAATCCTAACGGTTACTTACAAACCGTATGATCTTGAGAAATTCTTCTTTTTCAGCTCCTGTGTATTCATCAGTAAAGGAGGTGATTAAACTATCTAACAGGGCTTCCCTGGTGGCGCAGTGGTTAAGAATCCACCTGCCAGTGCAGGGGACACGGGTTCAAGCCCTGGTCCGGGAAGATCATACATGCCGCGGAACAATTAAGCCCGCACCCCGCAACTACTGAAGCCCGCGTGCCTAGAGCCCATGCTCTGCAACAAGAGAAGCCCCAGCAACGAGAAGCCCGGCAACACAACAAAGAGCAGCCCCTGCTCTCTGCAACTAGAGAAAGCCTGCGCACAGCAACAAAGACCCAACGCAGCCAAAAAAAAAAAAAAAAATTAAAATTAATTTATAAAAAAAAAAACAACAACTATCTAACAGAATAAAACCGAGGAAAGTGGCATTTTGTTATACAATGCTCGATGCATAGATATTAGTTGAATATGAGTATGTGGGAGGGGAAGGGTTGACGTGTTGGTGAGTGTCAGTTAAGAGGGTCGTGGAAACCGTAAGAGCAAAAGCTTGTAGAACATTCGTAACTAGATGTCAAAGGCATATAGTCATTTATCCAGTAAGACAGGTCAGCACCAGGCAACATGGTCCGTATGGGCTCAGGAGGAGTAAGTCTGTTTCCTGGAGACATCCAGAAAAGTCTCTGAAACATTAGATGCATGTTATACATGAAAAATATGTAAGTCCTAATTGTATTTCACGTACATAATGATAAACGCACGTGCAGCAGGAGGGTGAAGTGAAGACACACAGGAGACACACACAATTCTCCACGTGAAACCGGAGGATTGGAGACTGGCACACACAAGCCAAGGAACTCCAGAGCTCACCAGCGAACCCCCAGGAGGGGTTTCAGAGGGGTCGTGGCCCTGCTGACACCTTGAGTTTGGATGTCCAGCCTCCAGAACTGAAAGACACTACATTTCTCTTGTTTAAGCCCCCAGTCTGTGGTTCTCGGTTATGGGAGCCCTAGGAAATGCATACAGGTTTGGGGTGGGAGGTTTAACTGATTTAATGAGGAATTCTAATTCAGAATAAAATTAGGTGGAGAAGTTGAGATTCTCTTAGGTCTGATCAACCATTCTTATGCGTAGCAAAGTTGTTGGACCAAAGAAAAACCTACTGCCAAACGCAGTTAACCCTACTTTCAGGTGAAGTTTCCAAACACAGATAAACATGCAAGCTGGCTGGGCAGACCAATATCTATGAAGGGACAGGATTCGAACATACATAGTTTTCTAGATGAAGTAAAACTGATAAATTAGAAAATTATTGTTTGCTTTCAAGATACTAGCCAGCCCACAAAAGATATAAAGGATGCCTTTAAATATAAGTTTGCTAAAGAATCAAGATTACCTTGTTACAAATAGTATTTTATCTATATACAATATTTGAGTTGCATGTCTAGTATATTTTTTTAACATCTTTATTGGAATATAATTGCTTTACAATGATGTGTTACTTTCTGCTGTATGACAAAGTGAATCAGCTATACATATACATATATCCCCATATCTCCTCCCTCTTACGTCTCCCTCCCACCCTCCCTATCCCACCCCTCTAGGTGGTCACAAAGCACCAAGCTGATCTCCCTGTGCTATGCGGCTGCTTCCCACTAGCTATCGATTTTACACTAGCTATCGAATTAATTATAAATAAATAAATTAAAAAAATTGTTACAATTGCGCTCATTAAATCCTCACCAAAAAATTGTAAAAAAAAAACAAACTCATTTCTTTAGCGCTCCCTGCAAGTGGTATAGGTTATCTCATTCAATTATCTTAGTAGTTGTTACTCTTTCCCCCATCGTTTTTATTTTATTACTTTATTGTTAAATAACTTTATTGACATGTCATTTACATATAAAAATTGTGTATATTTAAGGTGTACAACTTGATGTTTTGACATATGTATGAATTTTGAAAACATTCAAAATTGGCTAAATAATTTATCCATCACCTCTGCATAGTTACCGTGTGTGTGTTTGTGTGTGTGTGTGTGTGTGTGTGTGTGTGCGCATGTGTGGTGAGATGACGTAAGAGCTATCCTAACCATTGTCACCATGCCGGAGCATCTCAAGAGCTCCTTCCTCCTGCATAACTGAAACTTTATACCCTTCGGCCAGCACCTCATTTCCCCCTCCCTCCATTGTTTTAAGTAAATGACATCAGAGAAGCTGTGAGAGATTAAAGACCTTGCACAGAATCACAATGTTACTAACTCTTGGAGCTGCCAAAGCCCTTTGCATTTTAGTGTAAAGGGAGGGTAACAGGTGAAGCAATTTCCCAGTTTCTACCCCAACTCACATCCAACCATATACCTAAAAGCATTTGTCCGGAGAGGGTAGTAGAAAGGACTCAGAAACCAGTGCTGCACAGCCCTCGGGCAGTGGTGTGCCGAGCTGGCTAGCATCTAGTGTATACCCTTAATAAAGCTTCCAGTGTCCCCCTCTTTGCTCCGTTTCCCGGGGCGGGGAGGAATGGCTCTGTAGGGAGGAAGGTGGTTGGGAGAGGAGGGACCACAGGGCATACACACGCCCGGAAGAGGCGTGGTACCCAGAGCCAGGTAGAGGGTGGTGTGCGGTGAGCTGGGGCTGGTACCACTTTGAACTTTGCACGGCCTCCTGCCTGTGGTACCTGCTCTGGGAACGTGAGGAGGCCTTCCCCAAAGACCAGTAACCACGTACCTTTCTTTCCTTACTTACTTTAAAGAAATTATGGTAAGACGTACATAACATAAAATTCACTCTTTTAACCATTTCTAAGGGTACAGTCCGGTGGCATCGGTTATATTCACACTGTTGTGCGACCATCACCACCACCATCCCTCTCCAGAGCTTTTTCACCTTCCCGAACAGAAACTCTGTCCCCATGAAACGCGAACTTCCCTCCCCCTCCCCCAGCCCCCGGCCCCCGCCACTCTGCCTCCCGTCCCTGTGCATCGGATTCCTCTAGGGGCCTCTCGTAAGTGGACTCATGCAGTATTTGTCCTTTTGCGTCTGGCGTATTTCATTTAGCTTAATGCCCTCGAGGCTCATCTGTGCTGTAGCGTGGCTGAGAATCTTCTTCCTTTTTAAGCCTCCTTAATATTGCAGTGTATGGACAGACCATATTCGTTCATCTGCCCATCGTTTGGTGGACACTTGAGTTGTTTCCACCTCTTGGCTGTTGTGTATCTTTAAGACCTCACTCACCCCAGGACCAAGTGCTCTAGGGTGTGTCACCCTTTTCACAAATCATCACGTACAGTTACTAGTCAACTTGCCATTTATAAACAATGCTTTTTCCTTAGAAATGACTTTAGCTCGTGAAACTAGAAACAGACGAAAAGCAGGAGAATGATAAACCCAGCATTTGTGAGTGAAGTCCTGTCTTGGGGGGGCAGTGGGATGGGTGTTCGTGGGTGGTGATGACCTAGTTCTTGGGTCAAGCAGTGGCCTTACCACGATCACTATTAGGTACACACCCTTGTTTTCTCTATCAAACACAAAAGCAGTAATATAGGAAATTTTTCTCCAGCCTAGTAATTTTCCACATTGGCTCTGAGGTGAGATGTAAATGGTACAAATTACTGGCGGACTTGGCTGAAGTTCACCTAGTTTTGCTGCGGGAAGGGACCACCCCGAGCTCAGTGGCAGGTGGCAGGGAGGTCTGTGGGGTCTCTTCCCTCCCAGCTGTCTCTCCCCTGGGGACCGTTGAGCCTCCAGGACCCCTGTGGCCAGGTTCAGGTTCAGCCGTAGGCTGGGGTCCTCCGGAGGGTCAGCTCCAGTCTCTGTTGGCTCCGGAGGGTGGCCTCTGGGGTCACCAGCGCCCACCTCATGAGCGCCTGCATGGTCCCGGCATCCCTCAGTCCCATCCCTCTCACCCCGTGTTCTTGGCCTCAGGAGAGAAGCGGGAGAAGCGTCCACAGCCCTGGGCAGTGCTGGGACGAGCACGTGATCTCCAGCCCTGTCTTCCTCTGCAGCCCACGTGCCGGCCAGTGGGCAGGTGTGATGCTGGCAGGAAGTTTTCTCCTTGAGGACACCCCTCAATCCTGCTTCCAGCTCCTTGTACAGCGATGCCTTCTACTCACTACATCTTTCCCATATCCGTGGGCTGTCAGCACCTGCCCTGCCCTCTCAGTCCCAGCGTAGTGAAATTCTGCAGATCTAGTCACTCCGTCTTCCTTCAAAAATCAGTCCCTCCTTAGATTGGGATTGACACATACACACTACTATATATAAAATAGATAACTAATAAGGACCTGCTGTAGAGCACAGGGAACTCTACTCAATACTCTGTAATGACCTCTATGGGAAAAGAGTCTAAAAAAGAGGGGATATATGTATATGTAGAACTGATTCACTTTGCTGTATACCTGAAACTAACACAACATTGTAAATCAACTCTACTCCAATAAATTTTAAAAAATAAAAATTCAAGAAAAATCAGTCCCTCCTTGTTGGTTATGTAGCACAGGGAACTCTGATCAATATTCTGTAATAACCTAAATGGCAAAAGAATCTGAAAAAGAATAGATACATGTATATGTATAACTGAATCACTTTGCTATACACCTGAAACTAACACAACGTTGTTAATCACCTCTATCCCAATATAAAAAAAAGTTTTTAAAAAAATCAGTCCCTCCTCTTCACTCACCGTTGGGCTGTGCTTTGGACTATCTCCACCACGCACACTCACACACACACACACACACACACACACTAACATGTACACACACAGACACACTCCCAGTCACTCTCACACCCCACGGGGCATGCACTATCCATTATCTCACTTCTTCACACACTCTTCTCTCCCTGTTTCAGAGTCAACACAGGTCCCTCACCAGCCGAGAAAACTATGATTTGCCAATCCCACTAGAATTCTTCTCGTCAAACAGATTTTTAAAACCACAATTCAGTCTGATGCCTTAACTCCTTTATTCTCACAGATGCTGCCATCATTAGGATGAAATAGTTATTCTTAGTGACTAAGTGGTGATGCCCAGGGTCATAAGAGGTTATCGGACAGCTTATCATTAGCCTGGGAAAAGACTACAATTCAAAATACAAGGTGCGGTTTGTGCTGAATACCTATGGCTGTTGCATCATCGTAAAGTCAAAAACTTTTAAGTAGAGTTGGGGACCATCTGTGTACATATCTATAGATAGAAAGATAGATAAGTTTTTTTCTCCATTCATCCACTGACGGACCCTTAGGTTGTTTCCATGTCTTGAATGTTGCAATGAACATGGGGGTGCATGTATCTTTTCAAGGTAGTGTTTTCCTTTCCTTGGGATAAATACCCAGAAGTGGGATTGCTGGTACATATGGTGTTGTATTTAGTTTTTTGAGGGAACTCCATACCGTTCTCCATAGTGACTGCACCAATTTACACTCCCACCAACAGCGTACAAGGTTCGCTTTTCTCCACAACCTCACCAATGCTTGTTATCCCTTGTCTCTTTGATGATGGCCATTCTGACAGGTGTGAGGTGATATCATTGTGTATTTGATTTGCATTTCCCTGATGATTAGTGATGTTGAGCACCTTTTTTATACCTGTTGGATATCTGTATGTCTTCATTGGAAAAATGTCTATTCAGGTCCTCTGCCCATTTTAAAAATCAGATTGTCTGTTTTTTTTGCTATTGAGTTGTATGAGTTCCCTCTCAAACATTTTAAGGGTACAGTTCAGTGGCATTAAATACATTCATGTTGTTCTACATCAATTATCACTATCCATCTCCAGCCTTTCTTCTCCTTTTAAATACACTTTATATTTTAGAGCAGCTTTAGAGTCACAGCGAAATTGAGGGGAAGGTACAGAGGGTTTCCATACACCCCCTGCCCCTGGGCTCAGCGAGTTCCGAGTGGTTGCTTCCTCACTTCTCCTGCCGTAAGGTTTTTTTTTTTTTAACATCTTTATTGGAGTATAATTGCTTTACAATGGTGTGTTAGTTTCTGCTTTATAACAAAGTGAATCAGCTATACATATACATATATCTCCATATGTCCTCCCTCTTGCGTCTCCCTCCCACCCTCCCTATCCCACCCCTCTAGGTGGTCACAAAGCACCAAGCTGATCTCCCTGTGCTATGCGGCTGCTTCCCACTAGCTATCTATTTTACATTTGGTAGTGTATGTATGTCCATGCCACTCTCTCACTTCGTCCCAGCTTACCCTTCCCCCTCCCCGTGTCCTCAAGTCCATTCTCTATGTCTGCGTCTTTATTCCTGTCCTGCCCCTGGGTTCATCAGAACCATTTGTTTCTTTTATTCCATATGTATGTGTTAGCATATGGTATTTGTTTTTCTCTTTCTGACTTACTTCACTCTATGACAGACTCTAGGTCCATCCACCTCACTACAAATAACTCAATTTCGTTCCTTTTTATGGCTGAGTAATATTCCATTGTATATATGTGTCACATCTTCTTTATCCATTCATCTGTCGATGGACACTTAGGTTGCTTCCATGTCCTAGCTATTGTAAATAGTGCTGCAATGAACATTGTGGTACATGACTCTTTTTGAATTATGGTTTTCTCAGGGTATATGCCCAGTAGGGGGATTGCTGGGTCATGTGGTAGTTCTATTTTTAGTTTTTTAAGGAACATCTATACACTTCTCCATAGTGGCTGTATCAATTTACATTACCACCAGCAGTGCAACAGGATTCCATTTTCTCCACACCCTCTCCAGCATTTCTTGTTTGTAGATTTTTTGGTGATGGCCATTCTGACCAGTGTGAGGTATCTCATTGTAGTTTTGATTTGCATTTCTCTAATGATTAGTGATGTTGAACATCCTTTCATGTGTTTGTTGGCCATCTGTATATCTTTTTTGGAGAAATATCTCTTTAGGTCTTCTGCCCATTTTTGGATTGGGTTGTTTGTTTTTTTTGATATTGAGCTGCATGAGCTGCTTGTATATTTTGGAGATTAATCCTTTGTCAGTTGCTTCATTTGCAAATATTTTCTCCCATTCTGAGGGTTGTCTTTTCGTTTTGTTTATGGTTTCCTTTGCTGTGCAAAAGCTTTTAAGTTTCATTAGGTCCCATTTGTTTATTTTTGTTTTTATTTCCCTTTCTCTAGGAGGTGGGTCAAAAAGGATCTTGCTGTGATTTATGTCATGGAGTGTTCTGCCTATGTTTTCCTCTAAGAGTTTTATAGTGTCTGGCCTTACATTTAGGTCTTTAATCCACTTTGAGTTTATTTTTGTGTATGGTGTTAGGAAGTGTTCTAATTTCATTCTTTTACATGTAGCGGTTCAGTTTTCCCAGCACCACTTATTGAAGAGGCTGTCTTTTCACCATTGTATACTCTTACCTCCTTTATCAAATATAAGGTGACCATATGTGCATGGGTTTATCTCTGGGATTTTTATCCTGTTCCATTGATCTATATTTCTGTTTTTGTGCCAGTACCATACTGTCTTGATTACTGTAGCTTTGTTGTATACTCTGAAGTCAGGGAGCCTGATTCCTCCAGCTCTGTTTTTCTTTCTCAAGATTGCTTTGGCTATTCGGGGTCTTTTGTGTTTCCATACAAATTGTGAAATTTTTTGTTCTAGTTCTGTAAAAAATGCCATTGGTAGTTTGATAGGGATTGCATTGAATCTGTAGATTGCTTTGTGTAGTAGAGTCATTTTCACAGTGTTGATTCTTCCAATCCAAGAACATGGTATATCTCTCCATCTGTTTGTATCATCTTTAATTTCTTTCATCAGTGTCTTATAGTTTTCTGCATACAGGTCTTTTGCCTCCTTAGGTAGGTTTATTCCTAGGTATTGTATTCTTTTTGTTGCAGTGGTAAATGGGAGTGTTTCCTTAATTTCTCTTTCAGATTTTTTATCATAAGTGTATAGGAATGCAAGAGATTTCTGTGCATTAATTTTGTATCCTGCTACTCTACCAGATTCACTGATTAGCTCTAGTAGTTTTCTGGTAGCATCTTTAGGATTCTCTATGTATAGTATCATGACATCTGCAAACAGTGACTGTTTTATTTCTTTTCCGATTTGGATTCCTTTTATTTCTTTTTCTTCTCTGATTGCTGTAGCAAAACCTTCCAAAACTATGTTAAATAATAGTGGTGAGAGTGGGCAACCTTGTCTTGTTCCTGATCTTAGAGGAAATGGTTTCAGTTTTTCACCATTGAGAATGGTGTTGGCTGTGGGTTTGTCATATATGTCCTTTATTATGTTGAGGTAGTTTCCCTCTATGCCTACTTTAGGATTCTGCAGTATACCTGGATCAATCAATGTGATACACCATATTAACAAATTGAAGGATAAAAACCATACGATAATCTCAGTAGATGCAGAAAAAGGTTTTGACAAAATTCAACACCCGTTTATGATAAAAACTGCTGCAAGGTTTTAATGCAGGCAACATGATGGCCCCTCCAGCCGATGCCATTCTTCCTAGAAGCTGCCATGGCCCCAGCTCATGCAGGGCTGTGCTCCAGCAGACACCCAGACCCCCACCAGCAGGAATTTTTGGTTAGGTTTTGTGAGGGAAATTCAAAGGCCTGTCTGTGTGGTTCTCTGGCAAAGATCCCAGGCCCCAGGGAGGCCTTTTAAACTGGGGGCCTGGCGGGAAATGAAGCACTGAAAGCAATTACCTACTGGCAGAGAGTGAGACCAGTTGATTAGAGAACCAAACATACAAATCCATTTACACCTGGTCTTGATGCTGACCAGGTGGGGCTGCAGCAGTCAGGGCCGTTGGGGCGGGCATCACTGTGGAAGCTGTGTTTTGCAGCAAGCGTCTGGCTGGGGTGAAGGACAAGCTAAAACCCAGCCAGACAGGGCAGACTTTTCCTGCCGTGTAGGATGGGGCGACAGGAGCTGGTGGCGGTGAGGGCGGGGGACATGGAACCGAGTTAAGGGCTGACAATCCAGAGAGACGAAGAAACTAACATCGGGGAGGTTTACTGCTACAGTATTTCAATTTAGTTTCTCTCTTTCTTCCTTTTTTTGGTAATTAGTATGTATTGCGAGCCTCACATGCCGAACACCATGGTAGGCCCGTTCCTTGTGTGACCTCAGAACTGCTTACAACCTCCCTGCAAAACAGGCGCTAGCGTTCAGCCCACTTCCTGGAGGAGCAGACTGAGGCAGGAGGCAGGAACCCTGGCCGAGGTCACGGCAGGCCTGCTGGACGCAGAGCCAAGCACTGCCCTTTGCATTTGCCTGCCCCTGTGGAGGTCCAGGTCGTGCTGCTCAATGATGCACTTATTTTCCACCCTGAGTTTATAGATGTTGTGTACATTTTCAGATAAAAATAGACTCTTTCTGGGAGATGGCCAAAGCATGATGAGAAAGTATCTTGAAAATTGCCAAGTGTTACAAAGAAGGTATTTTAAACAACCTCATTATACATTTCTGCACAAAGTGTTATTGTTTCTATTATTAGGGTGCAGTGGACAAGTCCTAGAATTCTTCTTTCTTTTTTTTTTCAGCAGGACTGTCTTGGGGGTATGTGGGGAGGGAAAGAAAAAAAAAAAACATTTCCCTGACTAGCTCTCTAAACAGAGGATGTCTAAGTCTTATGCAGCAGGTACGGTGGTACTGCATCCAGCATATCTTCTACGGGACAAACGTACGGTGGTGCTTTAACTCAGGACTTGAGACAGATGCGAAAAGAATTTTGTTGAGGATGTAAATCTGCCCTCTGGAAAGAGAACTATATTCTGTTTAAAGGAAATTATGAAAATATTCACATTTAACAAACTGATCGTTGGATAGTAAATTATTTTAAAATGTCTTTTGCCTCAACCCTTTTCCCCACTGTCCAAGGAACACGAGCTCTGTCTGTTTACACTGTCTTCATCATTATTGCAGAAACGCAATGAGATGGGAGAGACTCCCCACTTCAAGAGCAGAGCCTGGAGAAGTAAATGCAGAGAACTGGTTCCCTGTGTTGAATCACAGGAGGAGAGGAGCGCTGGCGTCAGGATGAAGTGTAGGGCTGGAAGGGCTGGCTAAGGGGGAGCTTGGGGGTAGGGAAGAGTTAGTGTCCAGACGGCAGCATCCGTGGGCCAGTGGGGAAGGGGTGGGCGGGGGAGGGGACCAGCCCAAGCAGGAGCCTTCGGAGAGGCAGGGAGAGAACCAGGTGAGCTGTGGAGTGGGAAGTCTGCTGGGCTGAAATGTGCGAGGTCCCGGGATGGGGAGCTGAGTGGGAGTGGAGAGCACTCTGAACGGAAAAGGGGAGGTCGGGGTCCTGATCCTGAGTCAACCTTAACTCCTGCGACTCTGGGCCGGTAATGTCACCTCTGTTGTCTTTCAGCCTTGAAAGGAGAGGGTCAGGTTCGATGGTCCCTGAGACTTCTTCGAGACCAAATGCATTCTCTGTGTCAACTGGAGGCCGTGCATCGGGTTAGGTTAGGGTTAGGGTTGGGGTTGGGGTTGGGGTTGGGGTTGGGTTAGGGTTAGGGTTGGGGTTGGGTTAGGGTTAGGGTTAGGGTTAGGTTTGGGGTTGGGGTTACGGTTAGGGTTAAGGTTAGCCTCAGGGAGAGCCCAAGAACGGGGGCAGCCTCAGGGGCTGAGCTGGACTTGGAGACACAGCAGGGAAGGGAGAGAGGGTGGTCTGAGGAGGCGGCAGGGCCGGGGAAGCGTTAGAAGCAATATTTCTTTGTGTGGACACTCAGGTGTGTTTCGAGTCTTATCAGAAGCATCTAGAGAGAGAGGTGGTGAGGATAACTCGTGGAGGGAGGTCGGGGGAAGCAGGAAGGGATGGAGGTGCCAGGGTGGGAGATGGGATCTTACAAGGAAGAGGACAGGAGATAGAAGAGAGGGTGTGTGAAACTCCCCACCCTTTTCCAGGGGAAAACATGGGAAGTTAAGAGGGCTCCCCTCGATGGGGTCCATCTTCCCAGCTCGGTTAGATTGAAGCACAGAGGAAGGTGTCAGTGTCAGTGCCGGGGGTGACATCGCAAGGCAGAAGGGGAGGTGGACCCAGCATCTCCGAAGAAGAAGCACAAAGAGCCCCTCTCAGAGTGAAGAGGGGGGATTTATAGTGAAGCTGGTTTCCTGCTTTGTGGGTTTTCTCCCAGAGCCTAGATAACAGCTATCAGTGTTGGAGGGTGAGTTAAAGTTGCCATCAAATCTCTCAAACTTCTGGGCCACGGTCTGGCCTTTGGGGACCAGGGGGAGGTGGGGAGGGGCTCGGGTCCCTCAGCAGCTGCACACGCATCCTCTGGAGAGGGGAGCCCAGGGGGCCCCTCTACAGCTGCTGATGAGGGCCTTCTCTCCTCCGGCTCTGGAGATCCTCCTCACTCCAGACTCCCCGTGCCGAAGAGGAACAGCTGGGGCCTCCTTGCTCCTTCACTGCACAGACAAAGACATCGAAAAGTCATTGATTCAATAAATGCATATTGAGTACTTAAGGTATTAGAACCAGCCAGGGTCCTAAGGCCTGGGGTGCAGTGCGGGGCGAGGCCACCCCAGGCCCACGTCTGATGGGAGAGATCAGAGGCCACGGGCATCACTTGTGCAGGGAAACAGCTCACAGGAAGGAGAACCTCCAGCGGACCGTCTTCACTGCCCGCGCCCCCCGGCCCTTCACTGAGAGCTTGTTACCGTCCCTTGTGGGGCAGGGACGGATTCCAGGAGGCCAGCGGGTTCTCCCTCGCTCGTCGGCTGGGCTCTGGCCAGGCTCTGCTCTCACTCCAGACGAAGCTGTTTTCCGTCGGGTGGGGCTCCCGAGTGCCCAGGTGCGGCGGCTTTGACCTGCGTCCTGCTTTCAGCCCAGCCTTGTAGGTGAAGCGGACAGGCAGGTGGTGGTCACCGCTGTTGGAACAGACACACCACCGAGGGTGTCAACACCTTCCCTTGAAGAAAGGGGACCATTGCTCGGCCCCAGTGCCTTTGCTTCAGGCAGTGAGCCTTTCCAAATGTTGGGGAACTCTCTGGAGGAGGAAAGAAAGGAAGACACCAGGCACCCTCATCACCATAACCCCTGACAGGGCAGTTGGTTAAAAGCAGGAGACAGTGGACAGGGGGTCACCTTCCCGCCCAGGCTGGAGCAGGGCCTTGGGGACCAGCCGCAGCGAGAGCACCAGTGGGAACCGGTTTGGAATCTCAACTGTGATGCCCGAGACCCCTTTGTCTGGGCAGGAGCTGCGCCATCCAAGCTGGGAGCGGGGACATGGGGTAGGCTGGAGCCCCGGCCAGGGCCACTTGGACTTATCATGTTTTCCTCTAACCCCGCTGTGGTCCCCACCCCCGGAGGCCTCTAATCTGGAGGCTGTGCTCTCTGGAGCAGCTCCCAGGAGACCGAGCTTTCTCCCAGGGCTGGAAGACCTTCCTCTGTGTGTGATGCTGGAAACATCCCAGCTGAGGCGGGAGGAGTCCCCCCCACGGCCTGTTTGTCCTTCCTTGCAGACCCGTGGAGAGTGTGGTCCCTCGATACCTGCCACCCGGGCCCTCAGGCCTCTGAGGAAGGAGGGAGGAGAGACCATCTGCAGCGCTGGCTGAGAACAAAGTGTTTCCTGTGCACTTTGCTGGTCATGTTCTGTGAGACTGGTTTGTATTCAGTGGGTATTTTCCTTGGCTCGTCTCCAAAACACAGCTTGCCTGGAGGTGGAAGAAACCAATTTGTTAACAATTCTCAGAAAAAAAGAGGCCAGGGCGGATAGCCGAGGAATCTAGAGGCAAAATCCCAGGGCAAAGACCACAGCCAGACGAGTGAGAGGCCCTGGTCCAGGCCCGGCTTTTGCCTCCTATCCAGCCATGGGCCCTCATGCCCTGCAAGGCCTCCTCCACCAGGAAGGCTTCCTGCCGGTCTCCATCTTGTGACCAACACTCTTTGCCCTGCAGGATGCGTCCTGCACAGCAATGAGCCGGATTGCTCATTTTGATTTGCTTTTATGCTTGTTAAGATGGTGCAACCCTGGGGCTTCCCTGGTGGCGCAGTGGTTGAGAATCTGCCTGCTAATGCAGGGGACGCGGGTTCGAGCCCTGGTCTGGGAAG